>NW_017729009.1:13452480-13456035 GCF_001723915.1 Gavialis gangeticus
ACCCCCATAAAGCAAGGGAAACCTGTAATCACCAATAACAGTGAAAGGTGGTATCTTTCATTACTGTATCTTGTAATAATTTGTTATGATTCATCCCCAAATTCATTTTTCAATTGCTCTTTTAGGGATTGAGGCAAAGTTTATTGAAGGAAGTGACATTCACGAACTCTAGAATAGGTTACGGAGAAGGAAAAGGGATATTTCTTTCCTTTTGGAAAAATTTTTGGCCTATTGCTTTCTTTATTTTCCACAATTAGTTTTTTTTTTTTTTTCTCCCAACTACTAGCTTTAATCTCACAATTCTCTCCTTGCTGCCTTGTTCTTTTGGGTCGTATCCCTTCTGTTTAATTCCAGAGATTATCCAGGGCATAGACTGAGAACTAATAATAATAGGCATCTGTCTGTCTCATGAGACAATAGGTTTGTGCCAAGTGAGGCGTCAGTTCATTGAACGTGTGTGAGTGTGGCTCCTTAGCCCAGTCCTTGAACGGCAGTCCTTTCTGCACTTATCATATGTGAAGTTTGCATATAACAGTTCTGAATGAGATGCAGGGTTCTTTCAGAGGTTTTTCCATAGACTTAGCGCCAACTATGTTGTATGTTAAGGACAAAGACAAATGGAATTGGGATGGACCAATTCTTACTTGCAAACTGATTGTTACTTGAAAACTAAGACAGAATTAGAGGTCAGACATCCAGAAGTGACAGGCTGTTGCACTGATCCCCTACCTTTCTCATCTCTCCTTTGACTATGGTTGAAAAGAGGACATGAAAAGACCAGACCTTTCAACTTGGAGGAAGAGAGGATTCATTTTGATCTCTAGCAGCAGGCAAATCCAACTACCTGATCATAACTAAAACCTAGCCCTAAGCGGGTTCAAACTTTTAGGCATAGGGAGGCTGTCACTACAGCTCCCTGCATCATAATTGTACCTGATCTAAGGATATGGTTATTAATATTTAGACTGTCGCTCTTCATAAGCATTGACATATACTACTTCTAAAAAATCTAACAATGGAGTGCATGCATGTAAGATTTACAGTAACTGTCTGCTGATAGAAAGTTTGACCGGTGTTACCAGAACTCTGAACATCCGTGTTACACAACGGTGAGACTGATAACTGGCACCACACAGTTTTTGGTTCTTGGCTGAGCTTGCGCACATCTCAGGTGACAGAAGTCCTCTGCCACCCTGCTGCTCTGAGCAGTGAAATATCCTGTTGTAAAATATTAGAAATCAGTCCCATGAGCGAATTCTTCCCTAAAGCAGGACTGTGATATAGCTTGGAGATCCCCAACCAGCAGCCCCAGCTTTCTTTTGGAGAAATATGCAGCACTGTGGCAATCATTTCTTTTGTTGTTTTCAAATAAATAAATAAAATAAATAAAACTTAGTGCGGTATTATGTAGCAGATTATAAGCCACGTGTTAGCTCCAGCAGTTGCACATTATGTTAAATAGGCCTCAACAGTCTGTTCTTTTTATTTTCTTTAGGGCTTTGTTGTATCACTCATATCCTGTAACAGCAGATGCTGTATGTGTGTGTCAGGGAACCAATCAAAAAGAGTCGGGTTCAAGCTAAAAAAGAGACTATGGTCATAGAAAAACCCTGAGTGCTGTATGATACCTCTAAAGGGAAGTCAGCTTTCTGGGCATGCATAGCCATATATTATACAGATGCTCTTTTCAAATATAAGCCTCCTTTATTCCCATTCTCCAGTCAGATGACAGGCACTTGTATTAGGTGATAAGCTAGGTGGACCACTGAGCTACCCGAGCATTTGTGGTGCATATTCGGCAGCTATGCAATATGCCTGCTTTAGATGGGAGTGGGAGAGAAGAATCTACGAGCTTTGTATGGTCTACCTCACCGTTTATTTGCGTACACAGGGAACGGCAGATTTTGTCATGGTGTTACAGACTCCCAGGGCAGTAGAGCATTTGGGTTCTATATTTGGATAGATTTTGTGACCTGCAAGCACATTGCCACTGTTGGAAGCGCCGCATGATTTTAGATTGGCAGTTTCTGCCCAGAAAAAGCTTGCATTCACTTTGTTTGCACAGTGGGGCCTCTAACCCAATGGAGGTCTTTGAGCACTAACACCAAATAAATATTAATATAACAATGGGGCACGCAGATTCTTCACTGTCATATCAACAAAGAGCATGGTTTGGCTCCGAAATTTTAAAATAAAAACATTAGGATATAGCCTATTAGGACAGAAAACATACTAACTTAGACCTTTTGCATTATAATAATAAGCAATTAAAAGTCTGTAAGCTGCCTGGGACAGCGATTGTTTTTGTTCTTTGTGCAGCACCTACCACAGCATAGCCCTAATCCATGATTGGTGCATTGCTGCAATACAAATAACAATAAATCTGGCTGCTAAACACTACCCATTCCTAAAGCACCATTATCTACAGGGAGAAGCAGAGCTACAGCGGCTAACAAGTTGGGATTCAGCTGCTAGAACTAAAAGGGCACTGCTTTCAATAGGTTTGATCTCACTAGAGAAATGCCAGGCCTTTCTCTAAAGCTACAGGGCTTCAGCTCTGACACGGTTTCAGCAGAAACAGACAGCTTGCTCCAGCAATATTGGTTTGATTTCTCCATGTACCAGGACCACATGCAGGTGAATGACGACGCTCCCTGAAATCCATAGGTTGAAAACCTGGCCCTACTGTAATCAGTGGTAGCTTTGCTAATGGGGCTAGTTTTTCCAAGCTAGGAATTTGCAAATTATTGTGCCGGAAAACAAAATACATGAGTCAGATCAAAAATTGTCACCATGGTGCTGATGACTGCTCATAAAGGGGCCTCTACAATGCTAAGGGAAAGGGTGAGATCTATTAGGCCACAATATAACCTGACAATTATATTCTGTTAAACAGTAAGGTCAGGATTTCTTTGGGCAATCTCTTTTATTGGACCAGCAACGTCGTTGGGATAGAGTTAGACAAGCTTTCGACTGCAGGGCATTCTTCATTGGGTCAAATGACGGTGAGTGGAGCAAGAGAGAAAAGAAAGGAAGCTACTGCTTATGGATCAATGAAGTTCCCGATGCGAGGTTTGCCTAGGGCAGGTAAAATACATCACGAAAGAGATGCATGGCAAGCTGACTAATTTGATCCCAAAGCGGGTGGCGCTTGCTGGGAACTGCAGCAGCAGCATTTCACTGCAAGGGTAGTGGCTGCATGGACAGCATCCAACCCCAGGGGTGGGAGAACCAGTTTGACCCTTGCAAAAACCTCCCCCCCAAACAAAAAAAAAGAATTGCAAAACTTTAGGGCTCTCAAAAGCATCAGGCGTAGAACCACTACTGCTGCCCGGGACTGTGCCCTGCCTACGCCCATGCATGGGCTAATTGGGGTGCAAATGCCTGCCCCAATGGGGGCCGCGGGCACTGGATGGAGCTGGATTGGGGACGCATCGCCCGCACTTCCAAGGCCCGGCCCCGTGCGCCTCCTGGCGGGCCGCGAGCGTGTGCAGCCTCCTCCCACCAGCCGCGAGGGAGCCGAGCCCGCGCGCACGCGCGCCAGGTGCTGCGCTC
>NW_017729009.1:13456209-13502798 GCF_001723915.1 Gavialis gangeticus
TCCGCGCCGGCCGCACGGGCCCCGCGCCCGCCGCCCGCACCCCCGGGCCCTACATGAAGTATGTCTGCCACCAGCGTCGACCCTCAGGTGAGCGCCGGACCGCCACGGGGTCCCCCTCCCCCACCCTCCTCCTCCTCCTCCTCATTGTCCTCCTCCTCTTCTTTCAGCTCCTTCTTCTTCCTCATCTTCATTTTCCTCCTCCTGTTCCTCCTCCTTCTTCCTCCTCATCTTCATTTTCCTCCTCCCGTCTGTGTCTGTCCGTCCCTCTCCTTCCCAATATTCCCACCCCAAGACCAGCTGCAGGTAAGGCCAAATCGCCCCTCCCCGGCAAGTGTGCTGCCCCCAGGACGGCTGCTGTGGGCGCTCTGCAGATCCAGGCCAGCCTCCTCCATGCAAGCCCCGAGCCTTGGAGGTTTAGGTGCACGCTGTGTTGCTTGATATTAGCCAAAAAAGCACCTGCTTATACATGGTCTGTGCATGGTATGAAGTCTAAAGCCTGATGGGGGGTGGGGGAGGATGAGGTCTGCTCAGGTCATTCTCCACCTCAAACTTTTGGGTTCTACAAAAGCATTTCACAAAACTGATTGGGTTTCCTCTCTCTTTCTACCCCCCCCCCCTTTCTCCTGGCATCGCAGAGACCGAAAGGACAGGAGAATAAAGGTAAGGGGGGCAAAATGTTAAGGGGGGGATGCATCTTTCTGTTTGGATCTTATTTAAATGTTTGATGCCAGCTGGCAGACCGCAGTGGGCAAGCAAGTCAGTAATACTGTGGTTTCTCATTGGCAGAGTTGGGAGCCGAGCTTGTTTGCTTGCTTGTGCGCTTTCTAAAGGATGGGATTCCTCGCATGTGTGTGTTTTGAGCGTTTTTATTTTGATGTTTTGTCCACATAAGGCTGGATGGTCATTCCTGCTTGAATTTGCCTCTCTTTTAAAGATGCCTTAAATAAGGCTACTGATTACAAACACAGTGTGGAAGATTCTTAAAAGACAAATTAAAAACACAAACATACACCCAGGGTTGCTTCTGCTATATCAGTATTGCTCTGTCACTGGACTGGATTTGGCAGGTGTCTGACAGCTGGTGTGTACAACTCTTTTCCTACAAGTCATTTTAATCAAACAGGACAAGTACCTGTAATAAGCCGGTATGACAGTGCGTATGACCTTCTTTATCAAAAATTTAACTTTGCCAGCAAGTTGTCTCATGAGTAACTAGCCTAGCTGTAAGTCAGTTATGTTACTGTAATAATAGACTTATTTATAATAGTTATGAATAATGACATACTCGTTAGCATGGAAGCAGGTCCACTCATTAGTTTACATAGGCATAGGTCTGCCATACAAATATCCTTCAGATTTCATTTTTCATTGTTTTTCAAACCACTGTAGTCTCAACAAGTTTCAGATTATTTCCCCTGCTCTATAAATGCATTGAGTTATGTTATGCATACTGTTCTATTTTCCTTGACAGCTTTTCCTGAACTTATTTTACTTGTACCCATTTTAAATCACTATTTTTGTCATTGTTTAAAAGAATTGCATTTGTATTTTTCTTTTCTCTGGCATTGTTTTTAGTTTAGCCTTTCTGTGAAACTGTTGGACTACTTTGCAAAGACTTAATGCATGCAGCTTGCTTTATGCTTCACAATAACTGACAAAAATAAAGTGTGATGCAATTTAAATAACCATTTTGCATTTTTTATTTAGCACCTTCCCAGTGTGCCTTTTAGAGAGCTTTGCAAATGTTTACCCTGAAATGTCCCTTTGTTTTAGCTAGGTATTTCCAGTTTACAGCTGAGGAAAGTGAAGCTTAAGATAGCATTTTGATGCATTTTCCAAGCAATACACCCAACAGCCATTATTTTATCACTGCTGACACAACTTTTTAAAGAACTGCTCAGTATGAACTGCAGATGTTTGTTATTTGTACTGTCATAGGCATGGAGTAGGGACACCTGTTATTGCTATGTCCTCTAGTCATATTCACACATTCTTCTCAAGAAATGCCTTTCTGTGATTCTAACATTTCCTGGAGATAACATGCATGTTCACCCTTGTTAAAATGGCAGGTTCTTCATTTTACTATAACTTGCAAGCTGTAGGAAAAAACTGAGTATGAGATGTTCTGAAATTGTCATTCAGATTAGTTTTGGAAGCAGTAATGATTTTCAGAGTGTACTGGGAAACTTTCATTTTAGAGAAATCTGACCCCTTTCCTTGTCAAGGATTAATGACAATGTCACAAGAAGGATTTACTGTACTCTATTTTTTTACAGTTAATTTAGGATGAGGTTCTTCATTGAAATGTTATTAAACAATGTAATAACATATTGCAATTTTTTTGTTTTAGTACAAAATGGTTCATTACATCAGAAGGATACAGTTCATGATAACGACTTTGAACCTTACCTTTCTGGACAGTCAAATCAGGTTAGTGTATCTTGTGTTAACTTACCTTTGTTTCTAAGGTATAGATTGGGCATAGTAAGGTATGTGGCAAACACTACTATGGCTCTCCTATGCTCATAACTCCCAAAGTCTGTGAGGCTTTAAAAGGGAAATAGAAAAAGAAACAGCTCCAGTGCATTAAGTATTACTGAGTACCGCTACTAGCACTTTAGCTTAGAGTGCTGGTATTATCCAGCTTTGTCACAAGTGAAAATGAAGGTAATGGTCCAGGTCTAGCTTGTTTTATACTTTCCACATCAAAGCGTTATTGTAAAATCTCACATACTTGCTTCTTGGTAAGGCCTTGGTTTTGCAGTTCTTCAGTAGTCAGAGCACCTGTTACAGTCACTGAGAGATTCTGCTTTTATATGCACCTGGTAACGATTATGATTTGAAGTTTGCACAGTAGCTCTATTTGCTTACTACCTTTCAGCAAATATCATTTCTTCACATACATAATCTGATTTTTTTTTTTTTTTTTTAGAGTTCATATGTTTTTATTTATTCAATTAATGTGCCACTGTTCCCAACAAAGTTTCAGGATGGCTTACAGTAAGAAAACAGAAACAGCTTAGCATGGAAATATAGTCTAAAATACTAAATTAAACATGTGCACCTTCATTTTAAGAGTAAGGCAATGTGATGTAAGACTTGAATATTACATACTGCTTCCTGCTAATATGTATTGATACAGTGCCTATGACTTGCAGGATACTTTCCAGTAGAACGTTATTTTATTTTAAACAGAAGCAGTGCTGCTTAAGATGGTTTTAAATGAGAGCAGAGAAGATGAGGTGCCTCAGAACTAGAGGTGTGAAAATTATTGGATTACATCCTTCCCTATATTCCTCAAATGCAGAATAGCGTGCCTCTTGGTCCGTAATTGTTCTGTTGCTCCTTTATGAGAAGGGCTGAACAGATATTTAAGGAGAGCATAATACAGTGGTCTCTGCAACTGATGTACAGTACACTAGCTAAATATCTCTAACATCTTGGATTGGGTTCTCTTATTCTTGTTTAAAGAACCTTCTCTAAAACTGTGCATAGCAACATCCTAGTATTCTTATAAGTGAAAGTAGCTATTTAATTTTAATGTTTGGCTTGTTTTGAACCTTGCAGAATGAATTTTGTATTTTTGTATCTCAAAGTGCGGTTTTTCACAGGGCAGTTACAGACTGATTTTCAGTGAGATCAGATAGGACTGATAAGGTCTGTAGCAGCAACCTGTTGCAGGGTTGTGCTGGCACTGCAGAATTCAGCATAAACTAGAGGTACCTGGACTAGCTCAGGTACTGGAAGCAGTTTGGTTGCAGCAGCAAGTTAATGAGTCCTTACTGTTCACTGAGCTGTTGTAGCTAAACTTGCACTTGCAGATTATTCCATCCTAGTATGTGGTCTAGACCAAGAGTAGAATTTGCTTAAAATATGCCTGAATAACTAAAGCTTATTGTGAAATTAAAGTATATTAGAATATATGAACAATATTAAATAGTGAGTAAAAACTTAGTGACTTAGAAATGCAGTTTATCGTTGTTTTGATACAAATTTACAGATTTAGAAAATGAAGTATAACTTCAGTATCTTTTCCTAACTTTTTTTCTATGTTGGAGAACCCCCAATCCCTCATTATTAGAGGTGTCCATTTTTCCTTTTTTTTAAAGGTAGGTTGGGAGCAGCAGGTTTAGAATAATAGTGGCTGTTGCAAATGGAAATTGAGGGTATGGTATCAGACTGTAGTGCTTGTAGGGTTCCTAAGCAGTAAGAACATTTCTTACAGTATTTCAGATGGCTAAGAATTGATATTGAATGCTGTACAATATCCAAGGTAAAAAAAAAAAAAAAAAAAGTTGTAGGAAAAATCCTAGTTCAGATATACAACTAATCAGAATGAAAAGATCTTGCATAAATAGTACACTGTATGACAATGAAGCAAAGCACTCGGGCAGATAAAAGGGATCCATTCTCAATTAACTCAAAGGGTTAGTAAACAGTGAACTAGAGAAGAGGCTCTAAAAGGTCAAGGATAAGTCTGTTGAGATAAATTACGGCTGTTGCACTAAAGAACTTCTATCAGGGTTTCTCCTAAACCCTGTGGCACAAAGCCAAACAAAATAGATTGAATGTTTTGCAAATACATCTGGTGAAACTTTTTTATCCTGTTAGGGTGCTTGTGGAAACTTTCCATGCTGGGTAGCTAGACAGTGACAGTTCAAGGAATCCTGGTAGGATGGCTCAGAGAACAGAAATATTTTTGGGGACAAAGCACCTGCTAATCTCAATCACTTGCACTCTAGGTTTCTTTTAGCTGGGCCTATGTAAAATCTAACTGTTAAAAGCACACACAGATATATGAGCTAAGAACAAGAGTTAATTCTTCGTGGTAAGAAACCACTTCCACTTCTGTATTTTCTTATGGGTGCTTATATTTTGAAGATAGCATTTGCTGATGCTGTTGTATTCCAATTGAGCTATTCTGCAGAGAATGTGGAAATTCCATTGATGTACCGTTCCTAAGGATTTCTCTCTTCTGTCCAATCGAGTCTGCCATTCTACACAATTTATGTGGGATTAATTGGCCTTCCTAGTGGTTTAAAGACTAGGCATTTAATATTCAGAATAAAATAGACCAGGTTAACTGTGAAAGCTAGCTTTAAATAGGTAAGCATGATTTAAGTCTGCAGAGTCCAGGATGTGGAATCTGCTTTCCTGTGAAATCAATTTATCTTTCTCTGCCCCTCCCCAACTGTGGAACAATGTGCATGAAACTTCTAAAATATGTTTCTCTTAACATATGTGTATGTTAAATAAACTAATTTGTATTGTTGGGGGGGGAATATGGGCAGTGACATGCTTTGATTTTCAGTTGATAGTTGAAACTAATGAACTTGCTATGGCTCAAAAATTTCCAGAAAATATTTTGGCTACAAGTTTAAGAAAAACACACAAGCAAAGAAAAAAAAAATATGTCTGTAACCTGGACAAAGTAGGATTTTAAGGAATCTCTTGATGTTCAGGAGTCCCCAGGGGCCTCCCAACTTGACTGGAAATGCTGGAATTTTGCCCCTTGTCACTACCCTTGTCCCCCCGTGTAAAGGATCATACAGAACACTTTTGTTTGCAATATCGGGGGTAGAGATGAAATGAGGAAACATTCTGTTGAGTTTTGACCAGTATCTTACTTTTTTCATGCTGTCCCTTTTGTCTTTCTCTGGCTTAAGGTCTTGCCATCATTTTGCATGTCAGTGTTTGTTTTGTTGTTTTTGGTTTTTTTTCGCTTGTCATATTATAGGAGTGGCTTGTTTCTAATCAGAGGTACCTCTGCTTTTGTTGCTCTTGATATTATTATTATTTTTTTTAATGGCTGCAGTTGAAGCCCTGACTTCTGACTGAAGCCACTGACTTTCAGACCAAAGTGACTAGTTCATGCAGTAATTTACCATGCCTAGAATGTCTTTGGGAAAGGTAGGTTCACAACTAGTAAATACTGGACAAGATGCAAGATATTATTTAAACATATTAAATAGTGTTAATCTTAAGATTTATTTTTCATGTAAACTTTACCAATAACCTCATCTTAAACATGTCACGTAATGTTTAGTATGCATTTGTACTTGGATACTATTGTGTATAAAGAAGGCAATGGAGAAAATGGACATTAGCTGAAAATTTGTAGAAGTGTAGAGGGAAAAGTCTTGATAATCTGACCCTAAAAAGCAGTTGAAAAGGGAAGGAGGAACCAGGAAGGGTTCATCTCTCTCAGTTTTAATGATGGAACTGTTTGGCTGTCTTTCCATGGACCTCCATCCAGTCTTGAACCCAAGTTCTTTAAGGAGATCTATGGTCTAGGTTCTCTATATGTATATAGTGCTGCTATAGAAGGAGAAAGTTAAGGTAAATTACAGAACCCAAACTCTGAATTTTTAGATCCTTTTCCTTTTCAGAGTCTTATTTCATGTCTCTCAAGTTTTGTGTCTTATTAAAACATTCAGACTGTGTATGTAATATAATACAGCTACTCCCTGCTTAATATCATAGTTACGTTCTTGAAAAATGCAACTTTAAGCAAAACTATGTTAAGCAAATCCAGTTACGTCACAGTATTTACCTACTAGCAGATGGCGACCAAATATTATAACTGAACATCGTGCAACTTTAAACGAGCATATTATTTAATAGATCAGTGACATAATAATGAAACAACATTAACCGGGATGACGTTAAGTGAGGAGTACCTGTAGTCATCTGTACAATACTAACTCCACCTAAAGAATGGCTTCTGTCAGTGGAAAAAATGAGAGCAAGAAATTAGGTTTTATTTTACTTATATATTCTTTTTTAATGGAGGAAAATTATTTTTGAAGTGGTGTTCTATTTTCTGCTGCATCCCTAAATCAAATGATGATTTCTAACTTCCTTTTTGACATAAAAAGTATTCTGAGAAGACAGATGCCTGTTCTTTATACTGTGTGTGTATGTGTATATATATGTGTGTGTGTGTATATATATACACACAGACCAAGTTATGAATTCTCCAAAAACAAACTCTTTTGCTAGTCTGCTATGGATAACTGGTTGCCTGTATTGAATATATTAATATAATACTTAGTAAAAACACGTGACAAAAATAAATAATTTGTTTTGCATCTCTTAGGGTTGTAAACCTGCCCATTTCTTCATCTTTCATTTATTTGATGGTTTGGGGGTTGCATTAATTTTGTTTTTTTGTATGTTGCTATGATATTTGTGTAGCTATAACATTAATTTCAGTGCTAAGTCTGATGGAATTCTTTCTAGTCTTGTTCCTGGATCTTAGTAGCATTTTTTTTTTGCCTTTGCATTTTTCAAAATTGTTTTAAATAATCTTTGCATAACACATGGGTAAACAAAATATCTTAACCTTTGAACAGCATACAAGTTCAAAGTATATTAGAATCATACTTGTCAACTAAATATTTCTGAATTACAAAAATTGCACTGTCTCATGATTTTTAGCCTATAAAATTAAGCTATTTTTTTTTCTGTGGGGCAGTAAAAGGGATTTTGCAAGTCATGGCTGTACTAGCTTTCATCTGAGACTGGTGTTCAAAGCTCACTAGTAAGTGAAGAAAGAAAATGCCTCTCCACTTTAGGAATGTAAGAGAAACACTGCCATAAACTTGGACTGTTCATGGAATAAGAAATTACAAAATTTTGAGGCTGAAATGAGGGAATTTGGAATAGTGTTATTGCTTACATTTTGAGCCCAGAAATGTCTGTTTTGCTTATATGCCGTGCTGGTTTTGTAAACAACTTCTTATATCTGAAATTCCCTCCTGGTTTTTTTCTTCTTCTTTAACAGAATAATAGCTATCCGTCAATGACTGATCCCTATTTGTCCAGTTATTATCCACCATCTATTGGGTTTCCCTATTCTCTCAGTGAAGCACCATGGTCTACTGGAGGAGATCCTCCTATTCCATACCTCACCACCTATGGACAACTCAGTAATGGAGATCATCATTTTATGCACGATGCTGTATTTGGACAGCCTGGGGGCCTGGGAAACAACATCTACCAACACAGATTTAATTTTTTCCCGGAAAATCCTGCTTTCTCAGCTTGGGGAACAAGTGGATCCCAAGGACAGCAGACTCAAAGTTCAGCTTACGGGAGCAGTTATAGCTACCCACCCAGTTCACTGGGTGGCACTATTGTGGATGGACAGACAGGATTTCATAATGATACGTTAAATAAAGCCCCTGGAATGAATAGTATTGAACAGGGAATGGTTGGACTTAAAATTGGTGGAGATGTTACAACTTCTGCTGTGAAAACAGTAGGTTCTGTTGTCAACAGTGCTGGAATGACAGGTGCTCTTTCTGGGAATGGTGGATCAAGTGTAAATTTGCCAGTGTCTAAACCAACTTCTTGGGCTGCCATTGCCAGCAAGCCCGCAAAACCACAACCTAAAATGAAAACAAAAACTGGACCAGTAATTGGAGGAGCTTTGCCTCCACCACCTATAAAACATAATATGGACATAGGTACTTGGGACAATAAGGGTCCTGTGGCAAAAGTCCCTGCCCCTCAGCAGATCCCATCTCCTCAATCTGTCCCACAGCCACAGCAGCAAATTATTCAGCCTGTTCCAGCTCAGCCTCCACCATTGACCCAACCACAGTATCAAAGCCCTCAGCAGCCACCCCAGAATCGCTGGGTGGCTCCTCGCAACAGAAATGCAGCTTTTGGCCAAAGTGGAGGAACTAGTAATGATAGCAACTCAACTGGTAATACCCAGCCTAACTCTGTCCCAAGTGGTGAATCCCATCCTGTTCTTGAAAAACTGAAGGCTGCTCATAGCTATAACCCTAAAGATTTTGAATGGAACCTTAAAAATGGGCGTGTGTTCATAATAAAGAGCTATTCTGAGGATGATATTCATCGTTCCATTAAATATTCCATTTGGTGTAGCACAGAACATGGCAACAAACGCTTGGACAGTGCTTTCCGTTCCATGAATAGTAAGGGTCCAGTATACTTGCTGTTCAGTGTCAATGGCAGCGGACATTTCTGTGGAGTAGCAGAAATGAAATCACCTGTGGACTATGGCACCAGTGCAGGCGTCTGGTCTCAGGACAAATGGAAGGGGAAATTTGATGTCAAGTGGATCTTTGTGAAGGACGTGCCCAACAACCAGCTTAGACACATCAGGCTGGAGAACAATGACAACAAACCAGTTACAAACTCCCGTGACACACAGGAGGTGCCCTTAGAAAAAGCGAAACAAGTGCTTAAAATTATTGCTACGTACAAGCATACAACCTCCATCTTTGATGACTTTTCTCATTATGAAAAGCGTCAAGAGGAAGAAGAGGTAGTGCGGAAGGTAAGCTTGTTTTTCTTTCTTTCTTTCTTTTCATACATGCATACATTTTAAATATTGCTCTGGTGGAACATAAGTAGGGCTTGCATCTTTAGGGTGTGCGTAAATGGTCTTGGATATGTTTGACATTACAGAGAAGGGGATGGGGGAAACTTTCAGCCTTAACTTTTTCTAGTTGTCATTCTGGTTGTCAAGCCAAAAGTTAGCTTACTTTTAATGCTTATGTCCTATTCCGTTGGAATTTGAAAACTGATTTTAGGAGGTTAGTGGGATACAGAGATTGCTAGTTTCAAAGTTAGACCAAGTCAGTGTCACTTAGAGTATTTTTGCTTCTGTGTATGAGGTATCCCTCTAGTTACTGGTTGAATAATAATGCAGATCACAATTGATTCCCTTTGACATCCCCAGCAGTAAGTCCAAACTATTGTCTTTTCAGCTGGTAGTTTGAGAACAGAGTTGAGGAAACCTGTGTAGTGAAGCTTGTATTGCTGCTGCTTGAGTTGCACCTGTTTAGATAAATGAAGAACTTGGTATTTAGGACTCATGCCTTCTACCAGGTCTGAAAAACCACGGGACTTTGAATTGGTCCAGGATGGGGTAGTGGTAAGCAGGAAACCTCCAAAAGCTGGGAGACATATATATATATAGGGGGCATGTGTATTTAATGTTTTTATATGAATGTGTCATAAAATATTAGTCACCTTCATAGCCCTTACATCAGCCAGGACCAAGAATAGGGTCCAAAAGCTGTAACATCAGTCATTCCTATTCTGTAAAGCCATAGCATGTATAATATGGGTTTTAAGAGATGAGGTATGTGGGCTGAATCCAGCCCACAAAATCCTATCATCTAATCCCTAGTGCTGTCTGTGGGTCTTGGACCAGCCCCGACTCTGTACGCAGCATATGGCTCAGAGGGCAGGAGCTGGTATGTAAGTTGCACACCGCTCATGGGGCTGGTTCAGGGCACACAGCGTATGATGCTCTCACTGAACCACCGCTACGTGCTGAATCCGGGGCCAGTTTGGACTGGTCCCACAGACCAGCCCGAGGTGCTGGAGATAGTGTGCAGGGCTGATCTAGCATAGGTACCATGTATGTCACATGTCCTGGACTGGCCCTGTGTGCTGCCTGCAGTGTGTAGGACTAGCATTCACGCTGCATGCAGCACCCACATTGCACTGGCCCTGCATGCTGGTTCCAGCACGTGGTACTGGACTGTGGACCTGATCCCATCCTGCATCCCTCACCTGATCCATGGGTCCTGATGAGTTTGACACCCCTGAAATATAGGATTGTTAGGCTGAACTCTGACTGGAACTATGTACTACTTCCTGTACTTTGGTGGTTAAAGGGAACTGTTTGTTTGCCAACTTTGTATTACTTAAATGCACTTCAAAATCTGTTTTGAAGCACAATGCAAGTTCTGGAGGTAAAATGGAAGTCGCTGTACTAAAGGCTTTTATCTTATTGCCCCTTAAACAAACAACCCTCTCTCCCACCCTAAAGTACTTTAACTATCTGGATATAGCTTCCCCAGAAACACAGCAACATCCAGGGTTGAGAGAGCTATTCAGACTTCAGCTCTACACTTTCTGTCTAGCCACCTACAGTTTTAGGCCTGTTGTTACCTAGTCATGGTGGGAAGAAGTCTCAGTTCCCTGAATTCACAGCTTTTAACATGCTGTTCATGGTGTCCATGAAACAAAAAATGCCCTATTAGCAAACCTTTTTTTACTGAGAATTACTTGTTTCTTTAACATGATTACCACCTTCAGAAGGGGCAGTTCGATCCAGTGGGGTGGAGCTATGGACTAGAAATCGGGAAGCTTAGCTTGTGTTTCTTTGCCAAATACTCTGTGCATAAACTTAAGGAAGTCACTTATCCTTTCTGTGAATCCATACAAGGTTTAAAAAAAACAAAACAAAATTTGAAATGCCTCTTGCGTCAAGCATTGGAAATGGTTGGAGGCTGCCTGTTCCCAGGATTAAACATGTTTCTTCTTGAATGCTTAACCCTTGTTGGTCCTGTGCTCCTCAGGCCATATGCTGATATCTGAATTGAGTTCTCATTTGTAGTAGCTGATTATACTGGCACCAGACCCAATATTGAGCTGATCTCACCTCTATATTACTTTCATGTGGACTTCTGTTTTCCACATCAGTTTAAATATGTAATAAATTGTGCCTGAACCAGACCATTGCTTTCTAACAAGATTAGTTTCTCAACAATTATTGCATCTTATTTTCCACTTCACTTAATACTGAGGAAACTTTAGAACTCAGTTTAATGAATGATGCATTCAGGAAAAAAAACCCATGAAGTCTAATTAAATATTTTTCAGGCAATTCTTAACAGCTTACAAAACAAGGCTATGTGTAGGCCATTGGAGTAGACTGAGAAAGATAACAGATGCTACAGCAATAAAATATACCAGTAATGAATGATGCAGTGAAAGATAAATGATACTCTGACTGTATTGCAGTCTATGTAAAATTATATTCTGAGAAGAATAAAACATCTATTTTGACCTTCTGCATGTGAACAAATTGCATCAGTCAAGTAGCTTGCTGTAAAACTTTCCAATCAAAGTTTTCTTATTGGAGAGCACTTCCTGTTTAAATTCACATAGCTGATATCTAGATTTTTTACCATTCTTTGGACCTTGGAGCAAATATGAAATAAAGGAATCTTAGTGCCAATTAATAGTTTTTATTGTGGTCTAAAGGATTTGCTTTGTCTGTTTAATGTATATGTACCTATACAGTTTTGCCATGTTTTCAAAATGTTGTATCCTTTTGGTCATCTTACTTGGTTTGAGTCAAATCATTATTCAAATAGGTCTACATTTCCTTTTTAAAACATAATAAGTACATGAAGATAGGAATTTTAAAAATCCTTAAATTGGAAAAAATACTGAAATAGTTCATTTATTGCTGATGAAATCATTTTTTATTATAAGAAACAAGTTAAATTTATTTTTAGATAATTTTGCTGATGGGCAGTGTGGCTGTAACAGATTGATTTTTAAGGTCATGCACAGACTATATTCTTTAGGAATAAAAAAGCCATTTGCTGCTTATATTCCATCTGAAGTTAATCTAATTACTTTTCATGTTAACTTCAAAATGTCAAAGATTGACTTCAAGTGGGACCTGTACAGCTATGGTGTAATCTGCTTGGAAAAAATTTAGTCATAAGATTTAGTGCAGAAGATTCCCCTAGTGCTGTCTGCATTGCTTAAGATAAGCAATTGGTCTCTGTGGAATGAAGGAAGGATGCAGTGTTTTATGCATTAATACATGTTAGGAGGACAAGCTAAGTGCAGGTCCAGTAGCCCAAAATCCTGCTAAGAAGAAATGGAGAGTTGATTTATTCCAGAATATATAAGTATTTGGAAAAGTTGGCCAGATTCCTGTTCAGAGCCAATATACCATTGGTAATTGTGCCCAGAAAATGTGGTGGCAGTGTCCTGTATGATGATAAATTGTAATTCCAAAATATGGGATCAAGTTTCTTTAAATAAAATATATGGTAAACTTTACTGAGGTATGACTAAGGAGCTAATCATGTCTAAGAAATAAGGTAGTATATGATTTACAAAACTTTTCTTCATTATCAGAATAGATCACAATAGGAGAAGAATCTTGTTGCCTGTTGCATTGTTTATGTATTTGTTTTTTCTTGGAACAAATTTGGGGCACAGATTTTATAACACAAAATCTTTATAGATCAGACCATTAATGATTCTAGTTAGCCTGAGTCTCTAGTAACACAGCATGCTGCTGTCGTGAGGTTCAGAGATCAGTGGCTCAAATGCTCTAGGACAGTGGTTCTCAACCTTTTTTGTACCAGCACCCATTTTGGAACATCAACTGCCAGTCCTGACCCAGTGCCCTCACTCCTGACTCCCTGCCCCCAGGCCCTAGCCTCCCGGTGTTGTGGGGCAGGTGGCAGGTGTGTGGGGCATGGGGGGTCCCCAGGCAGCCCCTTGCAGGCTGGAGCTCTGCCAGCCTGCAAGAGAAAAGCTAGTTTCCCACATTTTTTCCTTTAAAAGAGAATCCATTTTTCAAGTTTGTTTGCAGCCCTTTCATATATATATATTCTTGTGACCCACGGGTTGAGAAATGCTAATCTAGGATAGAGAGCGTGACTGTATTCCATCCAGGAAGGTTATAGGTCCAGTGTCTCCAGACTGCCAGTTGTCTACTTGAGCCTCGTTGAGACTAGGATTTGAAAAACATTAGCTAGCCTCTACAGCAACTGAATGCAGGCTAGTCAGCATGTTCGAGACCTTCTGAAAGCACATCAGTTTGTCTGTATTAGGCTGTTTGTCTGCTGAGCTACTGCTTGATTTAGGAGCAGGTTGCATGCAGTCTTCCTTTTTTGATGGGCTCACCGTTTTAGAGCTTTTTTAGAATGGAGCAGTTTTGCCCTTCTCACAAAAATGCAGCTTTGTGCAGTTGCATTTTATAAGACAGGTGCTTCTGATGGTGTGTGTTTCTTGATTAAAGATGCTGTGTAAAGGTTTCTGTAGTGGTGTTTTCACAGCTATAGCAGAGAGGAGTGCACCTAGAGATTTAATAGACTCTTATCCCACTGACCTTGGCAAATAATGTTTAGCAAGAGGGTTTACGGTGCTTTCTGTGAGCAGTAAGGGCAGAACCGCGTCTGGTTCTTCTGTGGGGACAAAGGCTTCATCCTGCAGCATAAGTCTTCCTCCTTTTCTGCAACATTTCACCAGCTCTGGGCTAGAGATTGGTCAGTGTCTGTCCAAGTTGTCTAGCAGTGGAGAACTCATCTCCTCCATCCCTCCCAGCTTCCATTATTAACTCAGTGCCACATTTTGCCATTTGCCCTGGGCAAAGAGCAGTAGGTGTGAGAGGAGGTGAGTTGGAATTTCTTAGGGCAATGTGGCTTACTGGCTTGAGGGATAATTTGAGCTCTGATGTATCGGTGGTACCTCAGGCTGCCTGGGGTCCAGGTCTCCTTCCTAGAAGAGACTCCAGGTTACTGTGTGGAGTAATAGAATAAATCCAAGTTCTGCAACAAATCTGTCCTGTTTCTGTGCACGCACTTTTTGGCTACTGGCAGAACCTCTTACAACCATCTGCCTCCTATCTGTGTCCTTCAAATATAGGGCTGAAAGCTTGTGGAAAAGTCTCTTCTCTGGTCCTACAATACTTGAGAGTAAGAGTTTAGAAAGCCTAGCCTTTCCAAACCACCACTATATGCCTTTGCTTTGTGAAATGTGTGGAAGCCGCTGGGTGAATAGAAACAAAAGAAATGCAATACAGCAAAAAACATTAGAAAGGAGGTGGGTAAAGAACAGACTAGAAACATAGTAGTAACTGCTAGGACAGTGCAATGGAGAAGGGCACCTGCCATCATAAGATGGAGACCCTGATATACAGGCTGAGATCCAGTGCCTAGACTTGTTGGTTAGGGTTGGAAAATTGAGACGATGTATTATTCCAGGGTTGGCTAATAGCCATAACTTGTTTAAATCAAGTATATAAACACTGGTTATAGCTGCTGTCCTTAAGAAACAAATGTTGCTTTATTGACAGTTGATAAATAACCTAGTAAATTTAGAATCATAGAAAATGAGGCTTAGAAGGGATCTCAGGAAGTTGTTTAAGTCCAACCGCCTGCTCAAAGCAGAACCAGCCCCAACTACATCGTCCCAGCCAAGGCTTTGTCTAGCTGGGTCTTTAAAAACCTTAAAAGCTTCCACCACCTCTCTGGGTAACCTATTCCCATGCTTTACTTACTTTCCTGGTGAGGAAGTTTCTCCTAATATCTAACCTAAACTCCCCTTGCTGTAACTTAAGCCTATTGCTCTTTGTTGTCATCCGCCGCCACTGAGAACAGTCCAGCTCCATCCTCTGCAACCCCCCTGCAGGGAGCTGAAGGCTGCTATTCAATCCCCCCTCACTCTTCTCTTCTGCAGACTAAATAAGCCCAGTTGCCTCAGCCTCTTCTCACAAGTCATATGCCTTAGCCCCCAAACCATTTTTGTTGCCCTCCACCGAACTCTCTCCAACTTGTCCACCTCCTTTCTGTAGTGGGTGGGGGGGCCAAAACTGTACACAGGACTCCAGATGTGGCCTCACCCGTGCCAAAGAAAGGCATAATCACTTCCCTCAATCTGCTGGCAACGCTTCTACCAACGCAGCCTAGGATGCCAGTAGCCTTCTTGGCAAAAAGGGCACACTGCTGGCTCCTATTCAGCTTATTGTCCACTGTAACCCCCAGGTCCTTTTCTGCAGAGGTATCCTAGCCCTACCCTCCAGCATATCTACGACTCCCCCCAGGTTGGTGAATTTGTAAAGGAAAGGTTGTTGTAGGTGTTAAAATGACTTGTTGATCCTACAAACCACCTGTGTTTTAACTTGCCTCTTGGTTCGGTCTGTTCGTTATATAAATATACAGTAAAAATGAACCATTATAAATGGTCAGCTTGTTTTAAAATAGTTTGTTGCCTAAAGACTGAAACCTGCTTTTAAATGAGTTATAAATGCAGTTAGCTGGCCATGACAGTTGTTAAAATCTGTTCTGATTTTAACTAAGACTGAAGGCCCTGAGTAGACAAGGTTTTTTTGTGTTGGGGTGCACCAATAAACATTTTTTTTGGCCTATATCAATGACCAATTATTAACCAGCCATATTAGCCAATACTGATTTGATTGCCAATATCCCCCCCAGCAACTTGGAGAGCAGCTTCTAGCCAGTACATCTGTGCAGGAGAAGGGGGCATTGTAGATCAAGGCCCCCATGGTGAGGCTGGGAGTGGGGCTGGGGCTGCCCAACTGGGGCAGTGCACAGGACAGAGATGTCAGCAACTTGTCTGGGGGAGTGAGGGGGTGGCTCCAACTGCTGTGCGCACCCCGTGGGAGTCATGGGGGGCATGTGCCCACCAGATCAGTGCATGGGGTGAGGGCGGGCTGCCTGCTGGGGGGCTGGGCTGAGGCCCCTCCACCTGAAAATTTGCCGTATCCCCCCCTCCCAGCCCCACTGCCTGGAAGAGGCCGGTGCAGCCCCCAGCCCTGACCCTGCAGTGGCAGCCCACCCTTGCCCTGCGTGCAGATCCAGGGGGCATGTGGTCCCAAGCTTCCCCCAGGGGTGCACGCAGCAGCGGAAGGCACTGCCCACAGTTCTGCCCCGCACCCGGCCTTGCCACGGCTAGGCAGCCCCTATACCAGCCCCACTCTCCCCTCACTGTAGGGGTCTCTGTCTGCCCCCTCCCCCACACCCCTTTCCTCCCCACAGACTTATCAGCTGGACACTGGTCTCCATGCTGCTGGGCTACATTCCTGGCCACGTGTGTGCTGTGGCTGTGTGCATGCCCGCGGCATTTATCAGTGACATTATCGGCCACATCAGCCAAAAAAAAGCTGATCGCCAATAATGTCATTCTTCTTGTTCTTGGTGCCAATATGATATGGACCAGTGTATCAGTGCATCTCTATTTGTGTGTGTTGGTAAGAAATAGTTAGCACTGCGTGAATACAGGTAGATAGAAGGTCATGAAGTCAATAACGTGTGTAACTTTTGTTTGGAATATTTGCAGGCCTATTGCACACATTTAAAAAGAGGTTTAACATGCAGAAAAGTAGAAATCAGATTCTGGATGCCAGGTGGGAGCTCAGCCACTCATGTCATGCAATAAATGCTGTTAAACCCAGTAGGCATTTTAGTACAAAGCCACTGGTTGGACATGGCATTTATCTGCTTCTCCTTGGGGCCCACAGCAGTTTTTATAGTCATTCAAATATAATGCAGAGGCATGTAATCTGCCTTAAGGAAACTTAGTGGTGTGAAAAGGAAACAGTTACAAAGTAAGATATAGCAGTTCTGACTTAGCAAGGAAGGAAAAGCAGATATCAAACTATTAGCATTTAGTTGTTAAAGACAGTCATGTTGACGCAGTAACAGGGTAACTGGGAACTTCACATTGTGAATATCTGAATTTACACCAAAAAAAACCATTTGCTAGGATGCCCTCCACTTTTTTTTCTGTTAAGGCAGGTACTACAAAGCCCCTCCTCGTTTTCCTTGCTGCTGCCTAATAGTAATCCCTGGTCTACTCTTTCCACTGAAGAAGACGGGAGAATGCAGTTGCTTCTTTATCTGTGAAAGGGTCTCAGCTTCAAAGACTGTCTTCTGCCTTTGGGTAGGTGAGGACTGCCCATACTAGATCTGAGGGCTGTCTCGGTGTTTCCCTTGACTTGGTGGATAACCAGAGCTTGGAGTGGAACTTCAAGGAGCCACTGTCTTTCCCGTCTTCTGCTATACAGTGCCAGTGCCAGAAGTTCTTGTTGAGCGTATTAAGCCAGACCCATTTCACAAGGGCAGAAAAGTGCTGCTTGTGTGTGTGTGTTTCCATCCTTTTTTCCTGACTTTGAAGTCTCGAGATTCCTTTCCAAGCAGAGTAGTCGGAGGTAGAAACGGTTTGCAGTAAAACTATCAAGGAGCCAAAGTTCTCTTTTGCTTTCAGCGAAACTTAGGCTGCTAAATCCCCTATGCACTGGAGGAAAATTTTAGCTGTTGATTGTAGTCTTTTAATCTACTGACGTTTATCCACCCCTTACCAACCCAGCTGCTGTTAGCAATAGCTAACATGATCCAGAAATCTCAAAATATTGCAAATCTTTATCCTGCACTTGAAGTCCTTCATTGTGACCCTCATCTGGAGCCCCTTTTGAGCCTCGGTGACTAATATAGCAGCTATGCCTCGCTGCCCGTGCTTTGCTCGCATTTGGTCCCTCCGCTTGAAATGTTGATGTGTTCTTCTGATTTGTGTCATGTGACATAATTGGTGTTGTAATTTTATGAGCAGAATATAGATGTCATTTGGAGACATTTTCCCAAACTCTTAGCTGCTGTGTCACTGAACTTCTTCATATGATTAAATTATCTTGTTTTTGTGCTTTTCTCTTCGCAGGAACGTCAGAATCGAAACAAACAATAAGAATAAACCCAGTTTGCTATATATACTAGAACTGATACTAAATTCGACTCTGAAAAAACAAAAAGTATTCTGGTGCTGTATCCTGGCATCAGGACAAACTAAAGCTTTCAGCTCCAATATATATTCTCGTGCAGGGGAAATTAAGTTGTTGCATCTTTAAGTACATTGTAGTTTATTTTTGCCCATGTGGATCTGCATTCATTTGTATCTTTTCTATGTACAATGCTGTAGAAACAATTAATAAAGGTGCATCTGGTTTTGTTTTTTTAAGTTGGTAACCAATTATACTGACCTAATATGAAACTATAAATGAGCATCCTAAAATGTTAGTGTTTCCCAAAGACTTTTTGACACAAATTATGTTCCAAGTCGGATATTCATAATTTTTACATGTGACGCATCCTTTCTCTTCACCCCATGCCCTGTTTCTTCATGGCAAGTATAAGAAACCATGCATTGTTTTCTTTTTCTTTCTTTTTCTTCTTTTTTTTGGTCACTTTAACAATTTTGTTTGAGATACTGCACTTCAGAATATTAAAATCAAAAAGTTCAGATCACTTTGTGCAATTACAATACCTTTTTATTTTAAGTGTACAATTATACTTTTCAAATGAAAACATGTCATTTTGGTTTTTTTCTGTCTAGTAGGAAATCAAATTGTCGGTGAAATTTCTATCTCTCTGAAAATATTTCTCTTCCACATTCTGTTAACCAGTGCTTCAGTGTGCATTTGTTAAACCATATCCTGCAGAGAGTGAGATGCCTTCTCTCAGCCATAATTCTGCTTTATTGTTTCTGTAGCTTAATTATTAAATAATAATGTGATGCTATCAACATTGCAGGGTTTTTGGACAATGTGTTTAAACCTGTTTGGGCTTTCAGGTGTTATTAGTTAATTGCAGATCATTTTTAATCTTTCCCTTTCCTCTTCCCCAAATCCTAATGCCATTTAAAGTTTTGTTTTGTTTTGTTTTATTTTATTTTGTTTTTTATACCAATAATGCTGAGCTTTAACGTAGGAACTAATAGTACGGACAGTATGATGGATGATGCCTCAGATGTTTAAAATTGACAGTGTGTATGTCTAATTTTTTTCTGTTGGATGAGTAAAAAAACTGTTTTAAGAAACTGAATTTGCTGTCATGTTTTTGTGGAATGAGGGAACCGTCGAAGAACTCGTCACCAACTGGAGTTTCTATTAAGCATGAAAATGGTGCTCATGCCTGTTGCTCTAGCACACTGAATCTGCACGTGTTTATTGTAGAGGATCTTTTACTATATTAGAAAGCAGATATCTTCTTCTGAAAACTATTTACTCCGAAAGGACCTCCAATTTAAATAAAGTTTAAGCTGTATCATTTAGACTTGTATTTAGAACGTATAACTCTGTCTCTGGACTGTTACTGCCTGTACGGAGTAATGGACAGCATCAGATTAACTTTTTCCTCTAGGAGAATACAAGCCTTAATAAACAATACATATTTAGCAAGTTTGATGTCATTTTCATTTTTTCCCCCTATATTCAAATGCCTGCCTGTATTATAACAGTATTCTACAAACTTATGAGCCAGAGGACCAATTAGAGTAGTTAATATATGGATCGAACGGGAACATCTAACACTCTGGCAGGGATCTTTTCTGGGAATCTCATTAAAACATCTAAGTTACTCTGAATATCTCTTTTGAGTATGTAGTGTGCATTTGCATTTCTGGCAAATTTTTCATTCTGCTTGTTTGCTAGAGAAACTCAAGGAATTGAAAACTGGCTTACAGGATTCACTGGTTATGGAAGGTAGTCAGCAGGTTCCTTAGCCTACTGGCTTCTGCAGCTGGGTTTTGCTCCCTGAGGTGCTTCTCAGCCAGTCCTCAAGTAAAACACAAACAAAACCTGCCCAAGCCAACTGGCCATAGAGTAGGGTGAAGACCAAGAGCAGGACTTCTGCCCAAAGGCCTTTCTCATTTTGAGTCCAGCATGGTACTTCTCATGTTCCAGTTCAGCCTCAAGGCAGTTCCTGATGAGATTGCCAACCTGGTGTCTACCACCCCACACCTGGAGCCCTGCAGGCAGTGTCTAGTGAAGCTGCTCCAAGGCTATTGCCTCTACTGTCTCTGTGGCTGAGCAGGACTGTGGTTTCAACCGTTGCATACACAAGTCCTTAAGGTGCTGGGCACTGGCTCAGGGCTGGGAGTTCAAGTTAAATGGCTCTTCCCAAAACCAGTGCCAGTATGGCTCTTCCACAAGATCAGTGCAATCTAAAACAGCAGCCTTGAGGGTACCATAATCCCATGTGGCCTTGGTCCCCAGGACTCGGTATGTAACGTGATCTTCCCTTGTCAGGTAAGAGTCTAGCTTAATGGTTCACTGCTTCCAGTGCCACTGGTATGTTCCAGCCACCTGCTCAAAGTTTTCTAGAAAGGCTTTAAGATAGTTTATCTGGCTCTGTCTTTGTGAGGTCCTCCCCCCCCGCACCTTTTTGGTTGGGCTAGGGTCATAGCACCTACCTATGCTTCTGGTCCAGTAGCCAAAGCATAAGGCACTGCTGGTCCTTTTGCAACGTCTGTTGAGGCTGGAGCTGCTGTTGCTGCTGCCATTGCAATGGCTAGAGGGGCTACGCAAAGGCTTTGCTATCCATTTCAGTTGCTGCCTGAGGCTGTCCACGTTCTCCACACCCTATAAGCAGGTTCTCTAGCCCACTGGTTTCTGTAAGTGGGTTCTGCTCCCTGAGGAGCTCCTCAGCCAGTCTCCTAAATAAAACACACATTTTTAAACAAGCAAAACAATTACCTGGTTCTATCCTGGAAACTGGGAAGCGAGCCCCTTTGCTCTGGTCCTTCCATGGAGCAGGCTGTTCAGCTCGGCCTGCTTCCTTTCTCTGGGAAAATTGTTCCCTCGCTGCTTATCTGCTGTCGTCCCTGGGGTTTTAAGCTCCTGGTAGTATGCTCCCTCAGTATCCAAATGCCCCATAGCTGCTTCCTCAACAGGGCAGATTATTGCCATTTAAAGGGATAAGTCATCCCATTACAGAAGGATATTACAACACTGGATCAGTGTAAAGAGAGTAACTTTCAAAATTAGAAATGCATCCAAATAATACCCTGTGGCTGTGGCCTCCTTGTACTTGCTGTTTCTCAATTCCTAATCCTCCAGAATTTAACCTGGTCTTACTTAGAAGGCTGCTTTTTCTGTAAATGAAGTGTTCCTGTAGGTTTTAGTGGCATCCTGCAGTGGAGCAACGTTATCCTCACCCCATCAGATGGACTCTGACAACCAGTTGTTGCACAGGTAGAGTGCAGTTCTGTTTAGTTTTTAGCGATCGGACTTCGTGGTATTACATATCTTTAATTTCCCATAAAAATTACACGTTATCACTTGGACTCCATTGCTAATCTGTTATCTGTCAAAACCAATAACAGTAGCCTGGTTTCTGACACAAGTAGAAAATCCTTTGCACTCTATCCCATTTGTGGGCATCACAAAAGTTGCACTCTGCAATGTGGTATGACAGGTTTATCTCTCTGATATTGCAAAGGACTGCAATAAGGAGCATTGGGGACTGCATTGTACAGGACTAGCTAGCTAAGAATGGGGAGAGCAAACTTCAAAAGTGTAAAGTTCAAAGCATCAGCTTAATGCCAACTTTATTGTGTGCAGCACTTAATTAGCTCTGATTCTAGAAGAGTGAATTTGTAAATGCTGATCAAGCTGTGTGCATGCATCTTCTGGTTATAGATGTATTCTGTTAGGCATTTGTTTCAGTTTTGGTTTCCCCAGCTTCAGTTAAGTGCAAGGGAAATACCAACAGCTTAAACATCTACAGTAACCTACTGTCACATGCTTCTCTAATTAACTTCCAGAACCATGCATACTTATTTTGAGATTTGCACTTTGAAGCGACTCCCCTTTGAAAGGATTAATTTTAACCAGGTCCTGTGGAATAAGCAGACACAGCATTTGCCTGCAGGGTATTTGACTTCAAGCACAGCCAATGATTCAACTTTAACCTGGCACATTGTTTTAAATAGTTCTGAAAGGTGTGTAAAGAATGAGGGAAAGTTTCCAGGTCTCTGCTGTAACCAGGGGAAATCACAGCAGCACACCTTCCATGTTCACAGCCGATGTGTTTGTAGACACACAAAGCTAGAAGAAAAGTAAACTGTCTTTGAACTGTACCAGATGGAGCATTACCATCCTTTCAGCTATTTTAATAGTGGTGACGCTTGATTTTGATGGGGGATCGCTTTATGTGATAGGGACTTACACGACAAATAACAAACCCACACTGTTCCCATTGTAATATAACCCAAACAGATGAGTGAAGTGGAGAGTGACAGTTATGCTGTTCATCACACAATGTATGTACTTGTAAGCTATGGTGACAGTTTTGTTACCCCTAGCTTTTTTTTGTCCAGGATGGGTGGGATGTCCAAGGGCCACCCTGTCCTCATGAGCTCCTGATTTAAAACTTGTGATTTGTAGCTTTCCAGCAACCTACATTTTAATTTCACCTAAAGGGTTTTTGTTAAAGCAGCCATATTACTAAAGTTTATTCTGCTAAATATAACACTTTCCTGTCAATATTGGCTGTTTTGATGTGTCCCACTGACTTCTTTCAGAGCCATGCAATGGGATTAGGCATCTTTGTATTAAGCTAAACACAGTTGCAGCAGGGAGGAGATCCTTTACGTGAAGCACCATGCCTTTTCCCTGCCAATGTAATTGTACAGGAGTTATCTCCCAGATTAACTGCAGGAGAGAAAAGGAAAATTTCAGCTACTGCAGTCATTAAAGCAATCTAGTATGTCTGGGTTAGTACATGAAATGCTAGAAAATGGTCAGTTCTCCTTGTTCTGCCAAAAAAGAAAAAATGCCTCGTCCAGTGATAGTACCGGCTTCTAGTGCAGAAGTTAAGGAAAAGAGCAGCAGGGAAGGGTACATTCAGGTACAAATAAAATTCCTGATGTGAATTTAAAGCTACACACAAAAAACAGTGATTGTAGTGAACTAGTTTCATTTATATTTCCTATATCGGGCAAACTGTTTAGTTTAGAAAAATCTCTGGTTTCTAAGACTCCCTGCAGCAGCGTGCTGTTTGTGGCCTGTTTAGGGAAAAGGGTGTTGCCATTTTTGGAAAAGTGCAGGATTATAATCGGGGACACCAGGGTTTTCCAGCAATGCTCCACAGCTGCATGGTTTGATGTACCAACGACATCAACTTGCTTCTCTATGTTGGTGCTTTATAATATGTTGCTCTTAACTAGCACTTCTCATATACATGTTCCTTTATGAAGAAGGTGCTTGTCATTATTTTCCTCTCTTTTGGGGGCAGGAGGAGAAGGGAAATTAAGGATCAGGGTTAGAGGGGTGTAGTGACTTGACAAGAGGTGATAAAGCTCCCGTGGGCTATGGAATGGCGCTCTGCCCATTGAACTGTTTTGTAGCTATCATCGATTTCCAGAGATGCTTCCACTTAGTCCATTTATCTTCAGAAATCTCCTACTGAAAACCCCTCCAGCCAAAAATGTATTATGTGACCTTTATGTCTCCTCTGAGAACTTTGATTGCACCCAAAAGCTTGCAAAGAACTTTTTTCCAACTAAGTTGGTTTAATAAAAGATATCGCAGGTACCCAAATAGTCTTGTCCGCCTAAGTCATTAGACCAACACAGCTACAACCAAAAACCCAGTAATATATTTTTTAATTTTATTACTAGGATAGACTATACGTTGGAGTAGGATTTTTTAAATTCATAATGTGGATTTTGTCCCTATATTGTCCCATAGGCTCACTGTTGATGTTTTAAATAGGAGTAATTCGAGTGCGCTGTTGCAGACCTCTTTGAGGGACATGGGGAGACTCCCTTTAAAGTATGTTGCTGCCTCTGGTTTTTTTCTTAATTTCCCAGCTCTTCCTCCTCTTTGACTACTGAAGTGAATGTCTGACCATCTGTGGTAGACCTTGAGGTTTTAATAGGCAGTTTGTTCAGCAAATAGAAGTTTTCAGAGCTGGTATTTGAACAACCCTAGCCACATCTTGTTTAGTTTTTTAATCCATGTTATTGCTGTCTGTCATCTTGCCATTACTTGGCTCATAACATACCAAAGGAATTCTTTTTTACCTGCAATGTTGCCATGGCAATAGACTGTTGGTAATGCTTTCACTAAATACATTCTTAATTGCTGTGCAACTACAGCTAATGTTAGATGTTGGTTGCAGCAGGGAAGACAGCCCTGATGGCAGGCAAATGCTTGTCTTGACAATTGATTTTCCCCAGGCACTGTTAAAATACTAAATGCTGTTAAAAAAACTCCAGCTATTACCAAATGCAAGGTATGCTTTGCAAGCTTACAGGCAGCTTGCCTTATTTTTGGTTTTTCTGTCCTAGGGAGGGAGAAACAGGAGGAAGATAAGCAGATTAGTGATAAGAATCATTTCTTTGTGTATATGCTAGTAAGCTTTTCAAGGTCCTTTGCATATTTTGCTTAGTCCCGGTTAGTGTACCTGTAAGCATTACAAGGCGGATGGGCATATACAATATACACCCTCAACGTTATTGAGTTGGTGATGGGATTCAGTGTAGCAGGTATTTTTGTTGCTCTCAGGTTGGTAGTGCTGATATCTCTTCTGTCATCCGTCTTCAGGCATCATCACTGACTGCAGCTAAATGGAGCTGAAAGCATCCTGCAAATCTAGAGTTATTGAACATAATTATGGTGCTGTTGCAATAACACTTCTTCAGAGAATTTATATTTGACCTGTTGTTGGTTATAAATGAATTTTTGACTAATGAAATGAGCAGGCAGATTACCACATGCACCCTAGCTAAAGGCTTGTATTTATGTTAAAGATAAGGACTAATCTTAGACAATGGATTTATATAGTTTCAGATGGGGGCTTGGACTAGATGACCTGTGGAGGTCCCTCCCAGCCCTACTTCTCTACAATTTGATGTCTATGCATAGGTTGCAAAAGAGAACAGGCAGTGTACATTTAGAAATACAAATTTGCAAATGTAGGACAAAAATTTACAAACTTAAGATTTTAAAATTACATTCAAAAGTCCATATAAAGGTACCCTCCTGATCCCCTTGACACCATGCATATTGTTGGATGCTCAGAAACAAACTACAAATGCAAAAAGCAACTGTCTGCTCCATAAACTTGCTACGGGTATGTTTCCCGCTCTCAAGTCCTGCATGTTCTGCAGAACCTTTCCTGAACTGTGTAGAGCAGAGACCACTTTAATATTCAACGTCCCACTTTCCCTGTAAGCACATTTTAAGATGTGGCAGACTGGAAGGCAACTGCTAATTATTCTCAAGACACACATGAAAAGTTGTAGTGATGAAAATCCTATGATCAGGTTTTTCAGCTTGGTAGGGCTGGGCATCCTGTAAGCAAATGAACAGGGGTTGCAGCCTGCATGAGCCATATTGTAGCTTACAGTTAATTAATTATTATCACAAAGGTACCAAGACACCTGTCGTAACCTTCTAATGGCTGCAAGTTAAGTGAATAGGGCTGTATCTACAAGTGAGTCCTGCCAGCAGGATTTGAGGTTGCTTATGTGTTATTGTTTCCACATGCAGCAAGGCATTCATTTGAAAGCCGGAGTTACCAGCAGGCCACAGACTCTAGAATCCAAGCAATTTCTGAGATACCGTGACACCTTTGCTAAGCCAGTGCTAAGTATCACTTAACCTTTTCCTCTGTACAAAATGAAAAGCTCTTTCTCAGCGACTGACCAGAGCTCACTTGTCTCCGAATACTGGTAGCAAAATCTGTTGAAACTGAATTTTAAGGCTCAGTAAAGCAATAGTCTGCAAATGGTTACCGAATGATCATCTATTGATTGATACTAATATTGATATAGGGACCACCCAACAATGTTCATCTTGCTTCGTCTAGTGGCTCTAGAGCCATCCTACTGTAGTGCTTTTAGGCTTCTTTGCATTGACACTGCATTGGGCAAAAGACAGCCAGATTGAAAGAAAGAAAGAATGAAAGAGTTGTGTATCACCCTAAATGTTTGTTATTAAAAAAAAAAAAAGAAGATTCCTTGTCCTCTAGTTTCATAATTTGACCTCTGTAAAACATGTGACTAAGACACTGCAGCAGAACCATTTCCTTGTTTGATGTGGCAAGAGTCCCTGTGTCTAACCTTACTATCCAGTAAGCGTATAAGTCTCTGGCCCTTTGATATACATCTGGTTCATATAAGTCACTCAAGAGATCTCCAAAGACTTTGTGCCCATAAACATTACTTTTCTAAGCAACCTGCTTCAAAATTAATAGAGCGGAAAAGATATTAGGCAAAAGCAATTTTATCAGCTGGGATTGAAGTGAACCTCCAAAACATTTCATGTTTCTAAATAAGGAAGATTCATAATGAGCTCCTATGGGAAATTTAACCTACCGGCGATGAGTAAAGAACTTGATGGGTGATGAACAGTGAATCCATGAATGAGTTATCAAAACACTTTCATTCATGAGCCAGACGGATTTTCAGATTTCTTCTTGGTGTCCTGAGTCTGCTGGGGGTAACACCCTAGATATTAGCAAATGCAAGGGTTTGAAAGCATGAGAGTACCGGAAGCAAGTCCTAGGAGAAGTGTGTAAATAAGGAGATAAGAAGACCCTTTAGACTAGGCTTTAATTAATCTTTGTGACTTAATTTTGAATAAATGTATCTGAGAGACTGAAGCTACAAGAGATACAATCACAAGGATGTTCCTTCCTTCTGTCAAATTTGGTGCATGGAAAAACCTGTGTTTGGAAACCTGTACAAAACATCTCCTGAGCTGGAGGCAAATTACTTGGAGAGAAGATGCTGACCAGCCTGCCTTCATGTGCCTGCTAGTGCTTGCTGAGTAATAACTGAAAGCATAATTATGGTAGCTTAATCCGGTTTCATTAAGGGGTAAACCATGGAAAAAGAGTGGGCATACCAACAGTTATCATGGAGCAGCTGATGTATGGTAAGTCCCTTTCTCTTTTTACTTTGCTTTAATTTGTTCATGTGTCCAAAGGAATGGGGATGCCAAGGGGTATGTGTTCCTAAATGTCTTACTTTAGGCATTCCTCAGGCAGTTGTGGTATATGGCCTGATATAGGACACTTACTGAAATGGGTTTTTTGATCCTTTTATATATATTGTTATTAATTCATGTGCCTGCATTGAAGTCATCATTAGCCAAAGTCACAGAGAAAGAGGTGCCTTGCAAGTAGAGTACTCAGAAGACAATTCCTGCCCCGGAGATGTTATACTCGACAACAGCTACACAGACAGACAGAGGGAAAGGGTATTACACAGAAGTAGAGTGGACTGAGCCATGGTGGTCAATGGTGTGCAATTTTTGTGGGTTTTATTCCGTTTGGTCTTGTTATAATGATTTGAGCTTGGTTGTGTTAGCTGAAGGTTAACTAAATGGAAAGATGAGGGAGGGAATATCAGCAGAGGGTTAGATGCTGTGGGTGGGGGGGGGGCAATGAAGTTGCCTGTTCCAGCATGTTATCTATTTTTGTCTACCTGGAACAAAGTTATGCATGGGTAAGTTCATAATAGCTACAGAAAAAAGTCTTACTGGATCATCCTTCAAGTCCACCCTTTGTCAAGGGTAGGTTGTAATTACTGAAGAAACCTGAATTAAAAGAATGAGACAAGAGTGATACCTTGCAATGGAAACTTTCTGCAATAGTCCCCTGCAGGGATTCCACCTCCATCCTGAAAGCCTCTGTTACTCGATGTAAAAACAACTGGATTAAAACTATTCTGGCACTGACACATCTCTGGGACTTCAAATCCATGTCTGTTTTGGACAACTAATCATATTTTTGCCTCCAGATGTATCACATTGGAGCCTGATCCAAGAAAACTCTTAATTGGGGATCAATGAGTCACACTTGGAAGGCTACAAATCACTGGCGTGAACTGACAGCAGTTGAGGCGCAAGGAATTTTCTTTGTCTGCGCTGTGCGTTGTTGTACAACTTGTAAAAGAGTAATGTACCAGTAGTGCAAGCTTGGGCACGCTATCCTGAATGGCCAGTGTTTACCAATGAAAAAGAAGGATTGCTGCGGTTGTCACTCCTGTAGTGATAAAGAAATCATTAGAGTTATTCCAAGGCGACCAATTGTTCCATTAGTCACTGTGGCACAGTTTGTCCAGAGGCAGAAGCTGTCTCGAGACCTTGGATCAGTTTAAAAAATGACTTACAAGGGCCATCAAGTCACAAAGAAAGTGGGATTTATAGGCGGTACATCTCTGCCTGTGCTGTTTCTACAGCACAGAGACCTGTAGGAGCGATTTATTATACAAGCAAAGGCAGAAACCCACAGGCTTGGCCAATTAAAATGGATGTTCTTGGTGATCTAATTGCAGCACTACTAACGCAGTTAAATATGCAACCTGCGTAGGTTTAATAATGCCACACAGCATCTATCCTCCTTAGTGAAACTGAAGTAAGCTGCTACTCCTTTCGAAGAGATCAGATCCTGGAAATAAACACCAGACAGTCTCCACGTGGATAATACTATATATGTGCGTGTGTGTCTCTTCAAAATGTGTATATACTTTTACATTTTGAAGACAGAGGAAAGGTAACAAATAGCACCAGCTTTGGCTGTGTCCCAGTGAAGACGTGAGTAATGTTATCAACATGTGCACTGTGAGTCATATCCTCAGCTGCTATAAATTGACTTAGCTTCAAGACTTATGTTCATTTACATCACCTAGAGATCTGGTCCTTATTCTACAAGGGGCATACATTCCTACCTATGTCCCCTTTCATTATCAACCATAGGCCCAACTATTGTCAGGAGTTTAATTAAAAGGAAAAAGAGGAACTAAAAGAACGTGATGACAATAGATTTCAAAGAAAACATGCAATGTAGACAAAAGAAAGCTAGAAGGAGGAAGTCTGAAAAGCTTATCATAAATAAAGTATGATTGGTGGAACAAAGCAAGGAAAGGTTTTCATGTTTTTAAAGTTTTCATTCGGGAGCGTATGGATTAGATGATGTGCAGTTGTCCACACTACAAAGTAAACCAAAAATGGTGAATTAGAAACCATCCATACAAGGACAGTTGTGCAGTTATCTGTTGTCATATGCTGGGACTTGCAGAAGGTTTGAAGGAACAAGTTTCAAGGCTCCCCTAGTGTTTTGGTTTGTTAAAACTCTTGATAAAAGTGAGGGCACCCCACAAACCCTCCAGCCAGGCTTATAGAAATCAGATGCTTCTGATGAACTGGTCACCATTAAAACAATTAACAACATTGACAGTGGAGTATGATCACTGGGGCCCTTCAGACCAACATCGTGTCAGCCTAAGGGGAACTGGTCACACCTCTCCTGGCTGTTTCAGTAGGTTTCACTCCAGGCAGTTTACACAGATGCAAACCTGGTTGCACTGATGTAAAAAGATCTACGTCCATGTGATGCAGTTCCTCACACTGACATAACTGAGGAGTCATTTCACATTGGAGTAAGCCATATCATAGTCAAGCCTGTGCAGTTTGAAGCAGTTTGGCCATCCTCCAGCTGCCTTCCCATATTGCTTTGTGGTCTGCCCTGACCAGTTGATCTCCATCCACATGGCCTCTGCTGCTCTGGAGTCATGGTGACAGGATGTCCCCTCTCTATTTAAATACTGACATGCATTCATGTTCTGCCTCAGTGCTCATACATGCTCTAGAACTCAAAATGCCCAACCCGCACACCCAGAATATGTTGTAGGGAGCCCTGAACCATCCCTGGTCTTTAAGTTTCCATCTGGACCCATGCTGAAGTTGCTGTATGGGGAGAAGCAAAGAGACAGGAAAATCTGGCATCCAGACAGAAACTGTGATCTAGTCGAGAGAACCACCACCATGGTGGCAGTGGAGCACAGTCACAAATGGGATGTTGTTCAGTGCTCTTCCAAAGCCAAGGATGTGAAGACGGCTTACAAAAGGATCAAGGACAGAAAACAGGCACCCAGCAGCCTTCCACCTATCTGTTCAAAGAGCTGGGCAGGATTTTGGCATGCGTAGACATGTGGTTCATCTCAAATGTGGCTAATAGAGAAGAAAGCGTTGAGCGAGGGATGGGCAACTCCTTCCACATCCATGTGCCTGGCAGCCAGGAGTTCTTCCAAACACAGGTCCTTGGCCAAGACGCACCCAAATACTCTTCTCAATTGCCAGTAAACCGTCTGGCTCTGACCACCCAGACCTATGAAGCACTGCAGAAGGGATCGGTAGGTCTCAATATATGTGCCTTTTTGTGAGCGATTGAAACCGTGTGCTTTTACACAGTGTTAGAATGATGTTGTAGCCATGATGGGGCAGGAATTATGAGAAAGGCAAGGATTTTTTTGGTTGACCTTTTTTATTGGACCAACTGCCCAGCTGGCGATGTAGTTAGACAAGCTTTTGAACTCATCTGAAGAATGCTTTGAATGAATAATTTTTAAAGTAGAAACTTACCAGCGCATGCATTTTTTCAATCTGAATTTGAGAAAGGCTCTTTATAGTTAATTTTTAATTTACTAAAAACTACAGTATGCAAACCACATATAGGCAGTACATCATACGGTGCAATCTATGAGGCTCCAGCACAATGGCAGAAATATAAGGTGCCTTCTTTCCACTTAACATCATGGTGAACTAAGGGTTTGCACAACCATTCTGAAAATCAGGTCATTTTCCTATAGTCGAAGGAAAGCTGAGAGTCTGCAGCAGTGGAGTGGGACATCAGAGAAGAGCAAATATAGGGAACCTCCGTAATTTGACTCAATCCAGCCTCTGCCTGCATCACTGCCAAGGAACAGTCTTGTATGAAATCATCAGTTGATTTGCATGTTGATCCAAGTCTGAAACCGAAAACTTTGCTTAAAAAAAAAAAAAAAGGAGCTTTAATGCATTTTGGCTTTGTGTTTACTGAGGCTTTGTCTAGTCCCAGGAAGAAACTGTGATACCTTACAGCTTTATATTCAGATAGGTGTCAGAGGATGTAATTAAATGTCATGGGGATAGAACGAATGATCTCTCACTGCTGCTTACATGTAACCCTGCTCTTTTCTTTGCAACTTTCCAGCAGAGCTGCTAATAGTATCATAATAGGAGATTTCAGTGGTATGTTGGATTTGATGAAAGGATTGTGGATTTAGATAGGCAATTGTGACTGTTAAAGACCTTCTGAACTACTTTGAGTCATGACCCACGCGCTTTATCCCAGAACCAGACCCTACACAGACACTTGTTTTCTTCTATCAAAAGTTCTCTTTGCTCTAGAGTTTTGTTTCAGGTGGCTGGCCTCACACTTGCATTAAGACCTGCTGCTGCCTTTTGTATAATAGGATAGCCTGATAAAGACTGTGCTGCATCTTGGAGAATTCCCTAAGAAACTAATTATCTTGCATTTCTTTCCAGTTAGACATTTTGATGCAGATTTTCTTAAATCAAATCCAAATATCAAGTTCTACCCCCTTATTAGGGCTCCAAACACATCCTTGAAAATGTTTCCATGAGTAATTGCTGAGCAGAGGGGCTCTGCAGCTGTGCAGCTTGTATGCAATTGAGGGAACAGAAGCAGAAATGACCCAGTTCACTCTCACAGCTGTGTCCTGTCCTTGCCACTCACAGGCATAACCATTGGCAGGACTCAACCTGTTTGCTAGCCTGCTGGACTTCATCCTCCTGCTTGTTGCTGGATGAGTTGTTTGACTTGGGTGATCTCACGTTGTTCCATTCCAAATTGAGATTTCTTATAGGAGCCTGATTATCTGAAAGTGCTTAGCCCCCACTCTGAGAATCAGCTTTCAAGGTGTCTCCAATTGGGAGTGCAATGTCATTAATTGCATTTTAAGATTTCAGCCCATAAATGTATGCAGAGCTAAAAAAAGTCACTCTGTGATTCAGTAGCTCTTGTTGAGCTAGGCTGTGAGCTCAACAAGAGAGAGGGGGAGTAGTTGTTGGTTTTAGGCAAACGGTGAGTAAGAAATCATGGAGAAAAGCTCAGAGAACTCTTTTCATATCACAAAAAAGGGTTTAATGAATCACAGGAACAAAAGAAAACAAAACTAAGAAGAATCATTTTGAAACTGTTTGGCCCCGTGGCTTTGTACCTGGTGTGTATCTGCAATCGCAGCATGTGCACAAAATCAACTGCAAACAGCCAAGTGAAGGACTCCATTTTTGTGCTGATGCATCCAAACTAAACATGCATTTGCACACATGTTTTTCACACCAATGTGCTTACCTTGGGTTTATGAAAATCAGATCCTTGGTAATAAAATAATGTTTCCAACTTCCTCACCCAGTGTAACCTTGACATGAAACTGTCCCACCATTAGGAACTGCCCTCAGTTGAGTCAGGCTGAGGGTCTCAAAGCTGCCTCAAGGATTTGGACTTCTGGAGACTCTAACGCAGGCCATTACCCTACATGCTACATTGGGCAGTGTGGAGCTAATCCTGTTGCATGGCTTGATAGAGGTGGCACGGAGCTCACAGGTCCCAATCCTGGCATGCAGGTGTGGTGGGAGATGTACTGCGGCCACTGCAAGGCAATGCCGGTTCTGCGCCTGAGGGCCTGACCTTGGCACATGGTGTCCAATCCAGTCCATGGACCAGCTCCATAGCATTCGTCTGGCCTGTGAGACAGAATCACAGACAATGAGGCTTGGAAGGGACCTCAGGAGGTCACATCTAGTCCGACCCCCTGCTCAAAGCAGGACCAGCCCCAACTACATCATCCCAGCCAGGGCTTTGTCTAGCTGTTTTTTGCAAGCCTCCAAGGTTGAGATCAAAAGGTTGAACACCACTGGCGTAGTCAAGTCTGGAAAAATTCTCAGCTTCAGTGCCCAGTATAATGCACTCATTCTGCAAGATTGGCAAGCGAGGCAGGTCCACCCAGGCCTCCCAGCTGATAACTTTGGATCTGCTCCACTTAGCAGAATGCCCATTGAAGTTGATTGGAACAGTATCAGGCACAGTTCCCTGTGTTTGTATTCCTGATAGTTCTGAAAAGGAGTTTAGAAAACTCGTTAAAACAGAACAATGTGAGAAACAGAGTGCAGATGTGTACCAATCTGTGGATGGTCTTGTTTAGACAGGGCCGTGATAATTCAGGCCCAAGTGACAACTCCTTACTAGAGAGAGCTCTGTCGTAATCCCCCCTTGCAGTGCTCTAGATGAATTGTCTGAGTTGTTGCATCGCAGGGATCCCAGGAATAATCTCTCTCTGCCATACAAAGGCTCCATTAGTAGCTTCCCACTTGTTCCCTTTCCTTTGGCCAATTTCCAGTGCATTAAGCAACGGCACATTCACCTACTCTTGGACTCCCCACCTTGGTCATTAACCTTCTCTGTGAAGCTTTGTCCAGTGCTTTCTGCACCTCTAAATAGGCAGTGCCTGCTTTGCCCACTCTGACTGCTCTAGCAATCATATCCTCAAAGACTTCCATCAAATTAGTCACACAAGCTGCCTTTACCCAGACCACGTGGGCCCTCATTACTCAAGCTGTGTCTTTGCATTTGATCCCTGAAAGGCTTTGTAACACTCCCCCCATAGCTGGTGTGAAACTAATTGGCCTGTAATTTCTCACAGAATCTCCTGATCCCTTTCTGTATGGACTGTGTCAGCAACTTGCTTGTCTTCGGGGACTTCACCTGAATTTAGCAGAAAGGTGATTGGATTCAAGGAAACACAGTTTGGCATCAGGACTCTAGGGCCACGTCCACACGAGCATGAATGTTTATTTCCCAGGGGACAAGAAACTTTACCATCAGTGCCCGGTATGATGCACTCACTCCGCAGAACTGGCAAGCTAGGCAGGTCCACCCAGTCCTCCCAGCTGATAACCTTGAATTGTCTCCACATGGGAGAATGCCCATAGAAATTGATTGGAATGGGATCAGCGCCCCTCCTCCCACCCTACTGGAACAGGATCAGGCCCCCCTCGAACATTTGTTTCCACGGGAATGCATGTGCTACACACTCTCTGGCACATGGCAAATTATCCTGGGTGGGGCAGGGAGGTTGGGACCAGCAACTGTTAGCCCCAGCAGCCTTACCTGGGGCCCTGGGGCTGCGGGGAGCTGTAGCCACAGTGCTCCTGCAGCTGGAGAATGGCTCCGGCAGGCCAGGCTCTGGTTCTGAACAGCACGCGCTGCCGTCATGTGCACTGCCCTGCTTTCTTAAGGCAGAGGGGGGAAAAAACACATGCTGCAAGATAGTAGCGTGGAGAACACATGCATGTGCGGTGTGCGATGCCACAGACAGGACCACACGTCCACGCTTATCTGGACACAGCCTCACAGTTCAAACCTGTTGACTCGCTGGCTTGTATCGAGCCTTTAGGCCCTGCGTGAGCAAAAACAACCTTGAGCAAATGGCCTGGGAGCCAGTGAAAGCATCTCAGTTGTGAAAGCCTTGCAGAAATGCACGTCAGGTATGTAGCCCAGAGGTGCCTGGAATCTGCCAGTGTTCAGAGCATACAGAAGAAGATTGTCAAGGGTGCAATCGGACAGCCCCCAAGATGAGACTGCCAGGTTGGCTGCCTTTGCCACGCGGACTCACTGCACCCACCTTGCTCAGGTGCACGGAGCGTATCATCACTCCTGATTTAAAGATGCTACTGGGAAGAGATGGAACAGCTCAAGACTGGTAGGTAATAGTCTAGGAGGGCCCTACTAGGCAATGCTCGAAGCAGGGTTTACAGGGAGCAGAGTCTGTGCATGCTACCATGTTGAGGGGAAGACATCGCATGTGACGCTCTATTTATATTTATCGTTTGATTTGTACTTGGTTTTTTAAAGTATTAGGTTTCTCTGTTTTCATCTCACTTGGGTTACTTTATTTATTTTTGTGTTTCCTTAAAAAACTCAAATCCACAGTTCTTACCATTGCAACGTTTCCTATAAATCCAGGAAACCCTATTTGAAAAAAACTTCCACGCTTGTCCTTGGGCAGAGAGCCCCATTTTTCTTTTCTGCTCTATTGTTACTGTCTGAACCCATGTCCAAGGAACTGTATGATTTGACCTTGGGTCAAAAGTTCTGACAGAAAATTCTCCTCTAAGGATTGAAACCACGTGAAAATAACTCCTGTAACAATAGGGCGAAAGCTTTTATGCAGGAAGCTATGGTACCTGCTCCTTGCTTGTGTGCATGCAAAATATGGCTCATAGCTGATATTGGCTGATGGATAGAAAGAAATGCAGGGGATGGTTTTGAGACAAGCTTTGCTAAAGCCATTCAAACATATACGTAAGCAATGATGGATTTTGATTTTGATTTTTTTTTGTCTGCAAAGCCATGGCAACGTTAAATGGATATTCAATGTCATGGTGTGGTTGCAGATATTTCAAAGGAATGTTCTCTTCTTCGAGATTCATGCTCCAGTCGCCATTTGTTTAATACTTTTCTGAGATATGTATGTATTTAATGAAGGGATTGGATAAACTGTGAATGAACAAGCCAGTGAATGTAACCCTGTCTTTTCAGGTCTAGAATCATTTGTGATTTTGGCAAATATCTCTGTTGTTGGTTGAAACTCTGGTGAATCCTTACAAATTCTTTTCATTCATGAACTGATCACTTTGCACAGCTGGTGTTTGTGGGGTGGGACTGTTGGTGGGGGCTAGAAATCTAGATACTGCAGCTTCTCCTTGATCCCAAACTTTCAAATAGCAGGACAAAAAACTAACAAAAAATAACTAGTGAACAATACATTGAAGTGCCATTTGGAACTTTAATAATTTCTAAAAACTTGTTTCATAAGTAACCAGCTAGTGGTAGTCTTTGTTTATTAATAAGGTTCCAGCCTAGCAATGACCAACTCTCATTAAGTACTATGGAAACTTTTCACATTGAGAACAATGTCGATGGCTGGATAGTAGGCAATTGCTAATAGAAATGGCTTATTGAAGGCAAAAGGAGTGGTCCCTTCTGGCCCTGGTTAGTATCTCAATCTATTTTGCTACCTCTATTGTCATTTGTCACCATCTGACCTTGTAATATCACAGGGCCATTGCGAGGTTCTGTTAATGTTTGTGCAAAACTTTGAATGTTCGAAGTCTTTCATAAACTTGAAGTCATTATCCTGGTATATACCATGCCAGCCCACTCTGTTTGCCAGAGGGAGGTTTACTGCTCATTAAAAAGCCTTACAAACTGAAATCTCAGCCAATTAAGCACCAAGGATGGGCCAGTGGATGGGACATCAGTCTGTGCTGCACTGCTCCTGTGCGATATCTCTGAGGCTCAGAGAAACTCTTGTTCCATCTGTAAAATGGGGACAACAGCATGGCCCTACTTTGTAAGAGCACTGCAAGGATAAATATATACATATTACAGGGCACTCAGATGTTAGGGTAACAGGCCCCATCGGTAGGAGTTTGGTAATAAAATATTGTTTCCAAAATCTGCATGTAATAGCTGCACTGTCCTTCCTCACTTCATTGGCTACAGTGGGTTCATTTTCTAAAGTGAATCTGGGCCAGACTGTCTGAAATCACTGGAATTATATTGATTTCCACCATCATAAAAGTGAGATCCTATTCACCCAAGCCAGTCTTCATAGATTCATAGATGCAGGGTCGGAAGGGACCTAAGTAGATCATCAAGTCCGACCCCCTGCCATGGGCTCATGTAACCCCAGCTAGGCAATTATCTAGCCTCCTCTTAAAGACCCCAAGGTAGAAGCGAGCTCCACTTCCTGTGGAAGTTGGTTCCTGATCCTAGCCGCCCTGACCGTGAAGTAGCACCTTCTAATGTCCAGCCTGAACCTACTCCCTGTCAACTTAAGGCCGTTATTCCTTGTTACCCCCAGTAGTGCTGGGAGGAACAGGGACTCTCCCACTGCCTGCTGGTCCCCCTTGGCCAGTTTATATAGACAGCCACCAGACGCCCCCTCAGCCTTCCCACTCCACTGCCCCCATCTCTCCAGGTTGAATAAGACCTGTCCACCATCACTCTCTGGGTGCGGCCCCTCAGCCAATTTGCAACCCATCTGACTGTGTAGGTGTTGACACCACAGTCGTCTAGCTTTTTAATATGAATGGGGTGAGAGACAGTGTCGAAGGCCTTCCTAAAGTCCAGAAAGGCTACGTCCACCGCGACACCTGCATCCAAGGATTTTGTGACCTGATCGTAGAAGGCCACCAGGTTGGTCTGACAGGACCTGCCTCTAATGAAACGGTGCTGGTTGCCCTTGAGCATTGTCCCTGCTGCTGGCCCATCACAGATGTGCTCCTTGATAATCTTCTCAAAGAGCTTCCCCAGGACCAAAGTAAGACTAATGGGCCTATAGTTACCCGGGTCCTCCCTCCTCCCTTTTTTGAAAATGGGAACCACATTGGCCTTCTTCCAGTCTTATGGCACCTGGTCAGAGCACCACGAGTGCTCGTACAGCTGTGCCAGGGGCCCCGCGATGACCCCTGCCAATTCCCTGAGTATCCTGGGGTGGACATCGTTGGGGCCTGCTGATTTGAACACATCCAGCCCCTCCAGAAGTTCCCTGACTCGGTCCACCCTAAGTCTAAATGTACCCAGTCTACAGTCCTACAATGAGCCACCAACTGTGCATCCTAAGTGCATCAACATGAATTGGATCCAGTGATTACATCTGTATCAGTCACCTGGCAGAATAAAAATGAAGTTAGTGTGAGAGAATATTATCATTGAATCAGCGTCTTTTTTTTCCCCTCAGCAGGGGGCCTGTGGCAAAGTTTATTCCATTGGCAGTTCAAATTAAGAGATAAAATGTCACTGTGCTCTTTGAAGATTAGAATCGCTTTTAAAATTATTGGTGGATTTAAAAGAAAATAGTGCAATTATTCTATCATCGCCAAGTCTGCTGCCTGGTCGTTTCCCTTGACATCCATTATGCTTTTGACTATAAATGATCTGTGGGTAGATACTAATGAAGGGATTGTTCGTTAAGTAACTAACAGACTTTATCACCAACCGTATTTCGGCATATAATAAATCAGCAGTCCAAGCTTTCATTGTAAAGCTCTTCTCTTAGTGGGTTTTGCGTAGCTCTCATTCCTCCTCATTGATAGGTATCTGAAGCCAAACTTTTGGCTTGCAGTCAAGTGGGCAGAAAAGCAAGAGATGAGGGAGGACAGAAGTAGAGTTGAGGCAACTCAGACCAAAGCCACTTTATGGCTGGGCACCCCCCTAAGAGTCAAAAGAGAGCCTTTAACCAGAATACAAAATACTTCTTGTTTGGAGCTGGAAATGCATTGATTTTTTTCCTTACCTTAAACTTCGATTAAAAAAATTGCAAACCCAAGGACTAAACTTTAGGTATTTAAGTCCATATTTAGGCTTCTAAATAAGTGGCTTCTATTCCCACTTGGTCAATAGACGACAGGAGAGTTTAGACTTAGGCCTTCACAGGTAGTTAGGTTTCTGGAGACCATAGTGTATTTAAAAATCAAGCAGCATGTGTCGGGGCATATATATGGGGTCATTTTCACAGGAAAGTGCTGGTCTTTATTGTATCACATTGCAGATCCCAACCTGCAATACATTGGGAAAGACATGTGGCCCATGTTAAACCTTACTTTGCTCCTGTGATTTCCAGGCACATTTTCTGAACTATTGTTCAGCGTCTCCATGTTGCTGTCTGAAAAATGTACGGCATTGGCATGGCAACCTATACCCAGTGCTATGCTGATTTGTTCCTACCTTTTCCATGGATGTATACGTGCTAAAGGCTGCGGCATGGGCATATGTAACTCGGCCCCAGCAAAATAACCTATTATTTGTTTTGCATCTTGTTTGGGCCTTGCTACATGTTAATTTTGGGTGGCTCCTGGAGCTCTTAACCCCTGGATTGTCTGCACATTAACACCTTTAAGTGGTTTAAAGCAGTTGTTGTGTGACTCAAAGTTACGCCACTCCAGGGCAGGATTGTCCCTTGATCTGCATAACCCATAAGGTGTAACTCCCCACAGATGTGCTGCTCAAATTGAAGATGTGCCTGCAAGACTGCACTAAGCAGATCAACGTTTGCACTGCTCACCATGTAACGGGTAACAAGGCCCTGAGGACGCAGACTGCTCCCTAATTTTAAAAAATGGAGAACGAGCCCCACCTTGTGGATAGCCCAGGCATTTCTCTCCAGCTCTGTGCTGGTTTATTCAGGGCACATCTACACAAGACGCTAAAAGTGCAGCAGATTAATTCTACTGCACATTAACATGTCATGGCGAAAGCCATGCTAATTCGTGGTAGAGTTACTCTCATGCTGATGCGCATTAGAGTCATGTAAAAGATGTGCACTGGCACTACTGCACAGTAGCACTGATTACAGCTCATGCAGGGCCTGTTATTACAGGTATTAAAGTTAATGTGCCGTAATTACAGTGCATTAATGCACATGTAGATGTGCCCTCAGGGACCTAATTCTTTGCTCCCTTGCAATTTAGGTAGCCATTTTCAACTGGGCATGGCAAATGCCAGACATTAGGAAACAGTGGAATATCTGGCTGATGCGGTGTTTGTTCAGCAAAGGAACAAAGGAGATCTTGGGGGGGAGGGGGTCACATGATTTGTTTCTTATTTTCTCAGGTCTTGTAATTTAAGAAACACCTGATTAGTAGAGGAATACAGTGGTTTCCTGGCCTGCCAGACTAGGGTTTCAAAAGCAAAATTATACTTTGGAAAAGGGGAAGGGGGAAAATCATTGAATCCAATGCTGAGGAGGAAAGACTATCACATTGTGCACAATGGCTGTGTTTTATCCCATAAACAACACAGATAAAAAGCAAAGATATTTACTCTGCTGACAGAGAGTGAAATTGGGCAGGAGAAAGGAAGCAAAATGAGTTCCAACCACATCCCCAATGCAGAGTAAAATCTAATTCAAGCCTTCACCTCAGTGCTAAATTCATGCCTCAGCATCTGAATAGATGGGGGGTGGCTGAATCGTTCATTGGTGGTGAAGTGACAGATACCACCTGGGAGGTTTAAACGCTGTTTCCTGGATTCTCTTCCAAGCCCCAGGAGTAATTTATCAGCACACAAAGCACTGTCTGCAGCAGAGCCTCCTAATAGTTGTTTCCAGTTTCTGGCCTGGGTTATAGAATAAAACTCCAGATTCAGCAACTGCAGAGTAATGCCCTCATGTGGTTATGTGCATCTCCTGCAGGAAAAAGACAGGCCTTTTGCAAAAGTGTATACATGTCTTTTGGGTTAAAAGAATTGCTTTTTATTTTAAAAAATAAAAATGAAAAACTTTGCTCTTTTTGATCGGAAAAAGTACTTTCATAGCTTTACTCTTTTTCAAAAAGGTAAAAAATAAATAAATCCCTCGGTAAGTAAAAAGTTGAAAAAGAACAAGTTTTCCCTCCTACCAATATTATACAGTTTTCAGTGGGAAAAAAAGAACCTGTAGAATAAATATCCAACGGAAGGAGAAGTTTTCATTCTGTATATATTTTTCATGTAATAAACTTCCTTTTTTTAGCCATTTCTGCTGAGGTTCTCACATAACAGCAGGTATAACTGCACTATCCTTTGAGAATTTTTTCCTTTCCTTTAGGTAGACTATTGTGTCTCGATTGAGGTGACTTTACTAGGTAAGGTAGTTATAGTTTTGTTACTTCTAGCTAACACTTAGTCTGTGATGAGGAGGAGGCTGAATTGTGCCACTTTTCATAGATTTCATAGACATTCGGGTTGGAAGGGACCTCGGAAGATCATCAAGTCCAGCCCCCCGCCCCAGGGGCAGGAAGTCAGCCGGGGTCCAAGGATCCCTACTGGTGTGTGACTTTCCAGCACTGCCCATGTAGAAGCCACTAGGCAATCTCTTAGGATGTGTCTTGGAATAAGTTGACTTTTGGTGACTGGATTAATGGATGGGAATATAGGGATTTGATAGAGAGAAGAGGCAGATACAGAAGGGAGGCAGACTGTCGCTGTTACACGTCAAGATGAACGTAGCAAGAACAGTCATCAGTAAGAGGACGCACAAAATGAAGAAGGGCTGCTTGAACCCATCTCTTACTCCTGGTAGCTGTTCTTCCTAAACCCATCCTTCCACTTACTGGGAGTATAAATTAATTTGTACCACTGTTCATAGTCACATTATATTTAAAGTTACTGTATGGCATACATAATTGAACCCTTGTCTACACACCATTGTGCACCACTTTAATTAAAACAGCGTAGGCCTTGTGTACATAAGCCGATAAATTTAAATCAGTGTTAAATTACTAGTTTCTGTCCCTCTGTGGACACTCATAGTTCACTGTAAGGGTGGTTTAGTTTTGGCTTCGCTTACCTCCACACCTGATTGTCCTAACCTTAATCAAAGTAAATCTAGTAAAGCGAAATGGGGAGTCCACTGTGCATGTAAAACCTGTTGAGCAGGCAGGGATTGAATGCTTATGGCAATGATCTCAACGGGGGTGCACCCTGGGGTTCCTCTGAGATCCTTTCAAGGGTGCCATGGGGTGCCACACAATGTTAGCACAATTAGGTGGGAAACATGATTCACAAGCTGAAACCAGAGATTGCATATAGAAAACCTATAGTGTCAAACATCATCTGGAGCTTTGTGGCCTTTCTGGGATCCTTGCAACAGAATTGCTCTGTTACTTTTTCTCTCATCAAAAAAATGAGTGTAAACTAAGGGATTGCATTTTCCAAGGTGTGCCTCAAGTCTATTGTATCTATCAAGAGATGCTTTGAGTCCAAAAAAGGGTGGGAAGCACTGGTTCAGGGCTGCTAAAAGAAGCGTGTTATTACCTATGGGCAGGAGTGCAGAGTCTGGGTGAAAGCCACCTAGTAATTAAAATTCTTTGTAGTAAGGTCCTAAGCCAGGCTGGGGCCTTATTCTGGAAGGTATGACCTTTCCCGTGATCCTGCTTGTGGCCACCGCTATATCCTCACCGCCTTTTCCTTTAAGCAGTTTCTTTCCCTGTGCAGTAATGGGCAATGACACGGTACTCCAATTCCCCCCGGGGTGGAGGGAAACATTTGGGGACTGCTGGCTTTTCCCCATCCAAAAGCAACGAAGTCCTCAAGGTCCTTCAGGAGAGACCCTGGAAAAGGTGTTTGCCTGGGATCCAGGTTGGACGTACAATCTACCAAGCTCATAACAGTTTGGAGGGACTTGCTTTCCCTGAGTTGGTAATAAGCCCTCAAGTAAATCAGCCTAACAAAGTGCTTTATTGTATGTTGTGTAACAGCATAAAAGTTTCTGTACAATGCCGTGGTTGAAGAGAAGGGCTGGGATTTTTTTTTTTAAAGCCTAAGGGATTTATGCACCTAAGTTGTTGCTCAAATGTCAATAGCCATCATCCAACCCCAGAAGCTCACAAGAAAATGACAGCTCATCCAACTATCCAATCTACCTTTAAATGGATGTTGGAAAATAGGAAATGTCATAGTGGGTCAGACCAATGGTCCAACTTGTGTGATGTCTTCCTTTCTCTGGAAGTGTCGGGCACCAGAAGTGGGCTAGACATCCCATAGTGAAAAGGGAAAGGGAAGTTTCTGTCTCTCTCAATTAAAAGAGCGTGTGCAGACTTCATTTCATCGACAGACCGTTTCCTAACAAAGGAGAGCGGTTACCGAAATGGAGTAGCAGTCTATCTTTGTGTAGGTCGTAGCATGACTGTGAAATGCCTTGGGGACGTTGCATCAGAGATCACCGATGCGCTGTGTGATTTAGTCATTCTCTCGCATGCACCTGGTGCCTTTTTGGTGTAAACTCTGTTGCTATCAATGGAACAACTCCTGATTTACACCAGCGCAGGTTAGAAGCCCTATATATAGACTGTCCCTTCCTCCCCCTATTGTGGACTAGGACATGGGAACAAACCTTTGCTACTGCTCGGTGAAGTCTTGCAAGTTCATTGTTGTAAGGAGGTAGATGACCTGGTGGCAGGGGTGCTAGCTTGGGATGTGTTGCTTGCCACACGGACCGCCTGTCTGACCTTGGACGGGTCCCTGATGTATGCAGGGAGCCTGGTACGTCGAGGTGCTTGGCTCCCTGAGTGGAGCCGTGTTAGACACAAAGTGATTTAGGTGTCTCTGGATGGGTTTCACAACAGCTGTAAGCCCAGAGATGAGATTATTCATGGAAGAGGAGAGATCTGGGCTCCAAGGGTTGCTTATGCATGTTGTATTAAACAGCCATGGGATAAAATACACATGCAGTCCTGGGAGAAAAAAAGAGTAAGACCGTCGGCTCTCCTCTCCTGAGTGAGCGGTTTGGAAAAGTCACATTTTGCTTTCTTTCTCAGGCTCAAACTCTGTGTTGGTTTTCTGCTTTCTGCCAAGCGGCAACTACAACAGGAGTGTTAGAAAGTGCACCCCTGCCGTTGAGCACCCTAGAGCTACATGATTAGGGTCCTGCCCCCCCAAGACTGAGGAGAGCCCTTGATGTCCTGGGCGAGTGCTCCCAACACAGCTCTTGTATGAGAGGGGTTGGGGGATACAGCAGCACCTCCTCCGACTGCGGTTTGCAATGAAAGTATCCGTGGCTGTCATGTTTTGTGCACGTTGCACGTGCTCTGAGCCCACCTACCTGATTGTACCCTTCAGGCAAGGGGACGAGTGTGAAGACGCCGGTCACGCTTCAGCATGAGATAGGAGCTGAGATGTTGTGGACGTGCCCAGAAGCAAAACATTAGGTGCTTAGGAAACATGCCAGGCAGCGGGTTTGGTGCCTGGAGACTTTCAGCGCCTACAGGGTTCAGCGTAGGGTTTGAGGATCCCACTCGTGGAAGCAAGGGCCTAAGTGATGTGTAAGTCCTGTGCCGGATCTGTGTGGTGGCCTCTCCCCATGTGTTAAACAGGAATAACCGCACACCGGTCTGCTGGGAAGTGAGGTACGTGAATGCATGATGAGCGCAGAGATCCTATTGTTTTGAGGCCAAAGAAGTGCCTTAGATCAGTGCCCTTGCTTTCCTCAGGGATCAAGACCCAGTTGCTCATTGCTAGTACTCAGGAATCTAATTCCTATTGATTTCAGTGGGAATTGGGCACTTAAATACCTGTAATTGTCTGGGCCCAAGTCCGTCTCTACAGGTTTGCCTGGGCTCAGTAAAGCTGAGATGAGGTTTATTTGCTGACTATATGTTAGAGTATCTCTATGTCTTCTAAAGTGTCTCCAGCGAAACCAGAGTCAAGGGCACAATGGGGAAAAAATGACTAAATAAACGGCTGAATCAGCCCACGTTTCAGCTCAAGTAACAGACACAGGTTTATTTTTCCCCTCCCGTGCCAATTCTGTTGATATCCCTTATGAATTGCTATTGGATCCCTGTAATTTTTTCTTCTTTGCTGGAGGAGGGCTCTGTGGTTTTAGGCATATGACCCAAAAAGAGGATGATAGAGTGAATACTGGTTTAATCATTCTTCCCCCAGTAAGGTTATTCAGACAAATGTTCCCTTAGCAGAACAGTCTCACTAAGTACTAACCCGCGTGAAAGGGAAGGTAGTCTTGTGCTGAAAACAACGGACTGGAAACTGGAAGCTTTGGGTTCGTTTTCCCACGTCTGCCACAGAAACCCTGCATGATATTATCAGGCAAGTGATGCCCAGATCAGTAAAGCTTTTTGAAGTGCCTCATGCAAAATCCATGGGAGGCAGGTGAATGTGATGAATAGCACCTCCTTTCCAGAGGAGCTTCAGGGGGAGTTGGGGTACCCACATAGCTCTGAGGATCTGGGCCTTTATTTCTTATCTCCCTGCCTTTAAAAATGCTGTCATTTTGTGGGGGGGCAGAGGCGCCCTTTTCCAATGCGTGCATCGGCTGCACAGCGTGATGGCTCCTGCTTTCTATGGGGGCTGTCAGCGCTGCCGTGACGCACATGAATAATACGAACACGGTAATGGCCGACCGATCCGCTCTCCCTCCCGCACCTTCCCCCCCACTCCCCCGGTGTCATTCGGAGGAGCCAAAGCATGGCTGGAAGTGCCGAGGAAAAGGATTCCCCGTCAGAAATTCTCCGCTTCTTCCATATCATCTCCATTCCCTCCCAGCTAAATATTAGCACGGGTGTTTGCCGTGTGGATCAGAGAACCGCAAGGAAGGTGCAATGCAAAAAAAGCAGGGCCCTCGTTTCCAGCGCTCCCTTTCTGAGCCAGCGAACATCCTTGACTCGCGCTCCAGCCGCTTGACTTTGACCTACATCTGCCAGGTGCCACTGGGACGGCTTTGAGACACCGCTCAGCGCCCCCGGGGATGTAGCAGAAGCTTCCCGAGCCCTGCCGGTTCGCGGGACCGCCAGCACGGCCATCCTTGGGTCTACCCGAGACGTTGATACAGGCCCACGGCTTTTCTATGCACCGCTCGAGGGGTTAGTCCATGACCACCGTTTCTCTCCAGGTTTGGACACCGGAGGGAAGTGTAGAGACACTGCAGGAAAGGGGCAGTTACTGGAACTGCAAGGGAATGGCCTGTGAGCCCCTGAGTGCCTTAGCTGTTGCGGGGGGGAGAAGAGCCCCATGTCCCCTTTCTCAGGGTAACCAGGGACATAATACTCCATCCGCAGGTCTCTCTTGGCTTTACAGGAGGCCTCTGGGTGCAGTAGATGCGGACAGGGAGGAGGAAGCTTGCGTCCTCCATCAGCGTCCAGATGTTTCACCTTACCCTGAGGGTCCACGGTGGTTTGAACGGACCGATTCCCTAAACAGCCGCCCTGGGAGCAGCTGCAGACCGGGGGGAGGACAGGGTCCTCTTCCTGAGCGACCGCTGCCAAGTAAAGCTGTGGAAGCAAGATGCAGCCGTGGCCTTTGCAGCGGGTTCATCGTGCAAGGCCCAGCCCTGGCTCGCTACTGGCGTCCTCCAGCCCCTTCCAGCAAGGCGGGCAGCCTAGTCGCACCGCTGCTGCAGGCTGGGCTTTTCGGGCGCCGTCGGGACCTCGGCGCTGAGCGGCTGGCAGCGCCGCCGTGCAACGAAACGCTCCGCGGTGCTCTGAACGCGCCTGCGGGAGCCCCCAGGACCCCCCTGCTGCCAGCGAGGGCAGGGAGGAGGGCGGGCAGGGCTGTTCTGCGGGGGGCCGAGGCTGTGGGGTCCCTCCCGGGCCCAGCTGGCATCAGCGCCCCTAATTGCCCCCAGCTGCGCCCGACAGGGCTGGGGGGAAGCCGCCGGGAGCCCGGGGGGGCGCTCCCGCGAGGGCTCAGGGCTCTTTGCGCGCGCACCTGCCGCGCGGTTTGCCCGCGCACCCGCTGCGGCCGGCAGGTGGCGCTGCGCGGCTCGCACCGCTATTGCTGAGCACGGGCTGCTTCTTACTGCGCTGTACCCCCCCAGTTAACCCCCCCTGCACCCCCCCATCCCCCCCCTTTCTGTTTTTT
>NW_017729009.1:13503129-13503616 GCF_001723915.1 Gavialis gangeticus
CACCCCCCCCCATTTCCATGCAAATGAAGCTGTGAGGCTCCTCTCTTGGCATTCACCGCGTGCCTTAATTGTATGGACATTAAATCAAGGTCCGCTGTGAACACGCAGAGAGGGGCTCGCCTGGCCCCGCGGGGGGAGGGACGCGCCCGGAGCCGGGCAGGGCGGGAGATCCCTCCCCTCCTCCTCCTCCTCCTCCTCCTGGGCACCCCAGGCAGCGGCTGTGCCCCCTCCGGGCCGGCTCGCACAAAGCCCCGCGCCGCAGCAGCCTGCCCCGACGGCAGCCCCGCCGCGCTGCCTCCTTCTCATTTCGGGGTTGTTTTGCTCAAAAAAAGAAAGAAAAAAGCCCGGAGGGGAAAGTGGGGAGCCCGGAGGGAAGGGAGGAAGGAGAAGTCAACCCCCCCTCGCGCCTCCCCGCAGCAAACCCGGCCAGGGGATTTGCAAAAATAAATGAAATAAAAGGAGAGGGGTTGGGGGGGGGCGGAGGTTA
>NW_017729009.1:13508616-13510874 GCF_001723915.1 Gavialis gangeticus
GGCCGGAGGCGAGCTCTGCCCGTCGGGCTGCGGCTGCACAATGCAGGAGGAGCTCGGGAAAAGCAGCCCCCGCTCGAGGTGGGGGGGTGTTTTGTCGGGCGGCTCAAAGCCAGGCGCAGCACCCAGCTCGCTCTCCTCTCCTCTCCTCCCGGGCGCTTTCAGGGGGCCGGGAGGCGTCTCTCTCCATTTATCCCTTTGCTCTTGATCTTCCTAGCAGAGGGGCTGGGGGGTCTCGTCCCGGCTGCTTCAGCTGATCTCATCCAGTCTAAGGGATTAGAGCTTCTTCTCTCCATCCAGGCTCTCGGCACATCTGCTGATTGGGTTCAGCACAAGAGGATTACATTGGGACCCAATGACGTCACCGCCAGGACATAAGTTCTCCTCCATTAACCAAATCCTCATCAGCAAGATGTCCTTGAAACTATGGGAGTAACACTCTCGGCTCCGTTCCCAGCCCGGCCCCACCTTCCTCCCGGGCCGGCGCGGGGCACTCGCGGCTGCATCCGCCGCGCGGGGCTGGAGCAGGCGGCGTCACAGCGCACACGGCCCCTGCGAGTCCTGCTCTGCACCGAAACTGTTAATCAGAAGCGCTTTATATATTCTGGAGCTTTTTTTTTTTTTTTTTTTTTTTAACTGGGGGGAGGGTGGAGAGGCGGGGGGAGGGGATGGCTGTATCCTACCGTCTTCTTCCCAAGCTCCAAAAAAGAAATCAGCAATAATTTTCTTTAAAGCTGACATGGATGCAATTAAAAACAACAACAAAAAACACAGATTTGTTTCCCCCCCTGTAAGATTTGTAAAGGAATTCTTCCCCCCCCCACCACCATCCTCTTCCTCCTCCAAGAAGAGAAAAGATGCCTAAACTTACAGTCCTAAAGGATAGCAGGGGCCCTTCTCACAGTACTTGCTCCTTGTGAGCAAGCTTCTTAACCGAGATGTCATCCCCGAGCCCGAGGAGGACTGGCCAGCGGGGTTTATTTCTACATAGGAAACTAGGGGAGTTTTAAACAGATATTTGGGGTGCTCTCTCTCTAGCTAGCTATCTTTGGGTATATATAATACCTCTCTACAGATGCCAGATATAGAGCTCTAGCTATCTATAGATCGCTCTATATCTATAGCGAGATATTATATATACCCAAATATATATAAACAGCGCCCGAAATGTACACATATTCTCTATCTATACCTATATCCATCTATATATATATATATATATATCTACATATATCGCCCCAAATATGCATACGCATATACAACATATATTTGAAATGGTATCTATAATTATATATTTCGACCCGGCGCATGGTGCAAAATAGCAACGCATCCCGCGCTCCTGCCCGCGAGCGGTCTCCTTTCTTTTCCCCGACATGGCACATTGCCGCTTTCTCCTTCAGCCCCCCATGTAGGTGTGGGTTTGTACAGCTAGCCAGAGCCCAACTGCGATTTCGGCTCGGGGGCGGCCCGGCGCGGCCCGAGCAGTTTGCGCCGTTTGCTTCCCAGCCCGGAGCGTCCCCCGCGGGCGCGGGCGCGGGCGCGGGCGCGGACGGGGGCGCGGGGCATTTCCGAGGGACAAACCCCCGGGTCCGGACGAGGCTTTGTTGACACCGCTCTGCCCTCACCCGCTTCATCACTTCTTTTAGGCTTCATCTGCAGGCGCCCCGCTCCCGCCCGCCTTTCTGTCTTTGCTTTTGTGCGTGTGTGTGCTTGTTTTTAACCTCCCCAAATGTCCGGATTTCCAGGTGGAAAGTCCAGATGGGGGGGGGGGGCTCTACCTCCCTTCACCCCCCGCAAAGGGAACGGCCTTGCCGCTTGGTGCGCTGCAAAGCGCGGGTTGGGTTGTGTGTCTGGGTGGCGAAGGCATTTGGGGCTCGGGGCGGAGCGGGGCGCGCCCCGGGGCAGGGTCCCCCGCAGGAAGGGAAGGAGCTGGGGGGGGGGCAGATCGCAACCCCCGCGGGAGCCGCCTTGCAAAGCAGCCCGCTGCGCTGCACCTCGCGGGGGGGGTTGTGTCCCCTCCGCCTCCCCCAGCAGGCAGGCCCGCGTCCCAGGCAGGTTTGGTGCTTCCTGCTTCATTCCCCCCCATTGTTTGCTTGTGGTTGGCCGGCTCGTCCCCGTTGGAAACCCCCAGCATGGTCCTCAGCACCGGGGGGGGTTTCTAGGATGGTTTTTATTTCAGCCGCAACCCACTGCGGGCGCGGGACCCTGCGCGGCTTCTCGCGGGATGCCTCGCACCAGGGCTGGGGGGGGGGGGGGGGGGG
>NW_017729009.1:13516066-13521729 GCF_001723915.1 Gavialis gangeticus
GCCTCCCCCCCCCCGCCTCTCCCTTCCTAAATGACAGCTTGACTTAAAGCTTTTAATTTCCCTCCGAGCTCGCGCGTGTGTGTGCGTCGGGGGCACACGCAGGGGTATTGCAGTGTGTGGTCCCCCCCTCCAGTGTGCAGGGGATGAGGCCGAAGCCAGCCGCTGGCCCCCTCCTTCTGCGGGCCTGTCCGGCTGTGGGGGTCCCCCCCACCCCTGGCTGCATTTTTTGCATGGGGGCAGGCCGCCCCGTGCCAGACCCGGGGGGGAGCTGGCGAGGCTCTTTGCTGCGGCTTCACTAACCTTTCCAGCTCCACCTTTTGGGTTTGCAACCCTTCCCTCAAATCTCCAGTGCAGCATCTCTGCCTCCCGGAAGAAAGCAGCCGGATGGTTTGCACAGGCCCCTGTTTTCGCTTTTCTCTTTCTTTTTTTTTTTTCTCCCCTTCTCTCTCTCTTTTCAAACCTACCACCTACTGTTCCCCGAACAAAGAGCTCCCAGACAAGGGAGCACGCCGCCACTTCCCTTCCCAAACCCGAGCTCTGCCGCGCAGCGCCCGCGCCCACCGAGCCGCGGCCGCGCAGGGACCCCTAAACACGGGCAGCGGCCCCCGCGCACTCGCGCACAACCGTGATCCAAGCCAAGCATTTTCCCGTATAACCTCCCCCCCACACCCTTTCCTTTTGCTTTTTTGCTGCTTAATAAGTCTCCACCGCCCCCACTTTCTCCTGCCAGCAGACCTCAGCCTGGGGACCCCCCTTTCCATGCCCCAGCACCCCAAACCCGCCCGCTCCTGCAGCAGGAGGAAGAGAAAGAGCCAGGCTTTTCGCACTGCGGCCTAGAAGAAGAAGCAGAGGGGTGGGATCAGCCAGGCCTGGCCCGCTTTAGGCCCCGAAAAAGCAAATGCATCCAGCCGCACAGGCAAGAGCAGCCTTTGGCTGCATGGAAAAGAGCACGGTAAAGCTTTCTTAGAAAGTCATGGCACTTACGGGAGGGTTGGGAGTCAGCTTTCTCCTACCCCGTGTGTCCTTTCTCTGTGTGCCTCCTCTCTCTGCTCGCCTGGGCTTCCTCTGTATTTTTTTTTTTTTCAGATCTGGAATAATAATAATAAAGAAAAAGCCCTTTCCCCCAACTTGCGATTTGCAAAGCGGCTCGCCCTGCCCCAGAAAGCCGCCCGCTCCCCCCACGGCTCGCCTTCCCGGCCTCCCAGCTCCTTGAGAAAGAAGGAGGGCCTTGTGCATCACAATCGCATTCAGCCTCATTCATCCTGCCTGTTTCTAACGGTCCTTGGCCAGCAAATCCACACCAACAGGGGGTCAGAGCCCCCTCCTCACACCCCCCCGGCCTTACACGCGCACAATAGCCGTCAGCGAACAGCACAACAGCAACTTGGAAACGTTCAAGCCTGGGAAGGGAAGAAAGCCCCCGGCCCCCTTCCCTTCCAGCTCGCCCCTTGCTTTTTGCAAATTTAAAAGAGGAGACTCTCCCTGCAAACCCCGCGCCGGGCTGTGCTGGCAGGATCCCTCCTCCAGGAAAAAGAAATGAGACCATCACGTAGCTAATTACCTGCTTCCTTCTCCTCAACCCCAGGCTGCACAAAGTGGGGAAGGGGTGGGGGAAGCCTACAGATAGTTATTTTGTGGGACCAACACAGGGAAAGGCTGCTAGCTTCATTTCCGAGCCCCTCGAGAAGGCACAGCCACCTCTCTAGCAACTGAACCGCGCATGAGCTTTCGGGGTGACTTCATTTGGGTTTGATTTGATTTTTTTTTTAAATAATTTTTTTGTTGCTCCATGTAGTTGGAAACGTTGCGTTTGCAGCTCGTCCCCCTTTGACTTGCAAATCAGGTGGCACATGATTTTTTTTTTTTTCTTCCAGGCCCTGCTGGAAGCAAGTGAGAGGCCCGGGTTTGCAAAGGAAGGCCCGCGGGGCAGATTTTGCATGTGTGCGGGTGCTGGGTCCCGGCTTTGCTTTCACTCAAAGCAATCAGGGTCCCCCCCACCCCGTCCTAGAAGCTGGACGGTCTCTTCATTCCCACCGGAGTTACCTCGGGTCACTTATTTTGGCGTTTGAGGGCTTCTGACATCGCTGCCCTTGCGGGCACAGGGGCTTTCCCCCATGTCCCACTGAAAACCCCGCGCAGGGTTCATCATGTGCTGTTGAAACAAGGGGGCCCTCGAAGCCGCCCCTACCCCACGCTTTGCGGGAAGGGAAGCAGCGATGCTGGGGTTTCACCTGTTTGCAAGAATAACCTCCAGCGTCTCCTGCCCCCCTGCCTAGTGCCCCTGGAGTGCCAGCTCCGCTCTTGGGGACAGTGGCGGGCGCTATTTTCATAAAGAGAGGGAGACTTTCTCCATCGGCCGCTGCCTGTTGGGGCCCAGGGGCTTGAGCAGTGTCACCGGGGATAGCGGGCAAGGAAGACCCCAGGGAAAGGCGAGAGGAGCGCACTGCAAACAGGCTAGAAGGGGGCAAATGGCTCCTCCGAAGGGCGCAAAACCCATGCATGTGGGATGCTGGAAGCCCGGGGCTGATGGTCCTGGGCGTGGGAGCTTTATGGTGGGCCCGGCCCACTGCTCTGGGACCTTGCGTGGCTGCCTGCGTCTTTCCCGGGGGGTGTGGGGTCTCCTTTGGGTGCCTTGCTCTCGGGGCACCTTCCTGGGATCCTCCCTCAGGCAGCGCCTGGCACCACGGGACTGACCCCTGCCGGCAGAGGCAGCGCCTGGCAGCTGCGCCGTATTTTCAGATGCAAATTGAGACTCTCCAGCGCGCGGCTTCCCCCTTCCTCCGGGGCCGGCTGGAGGGGGCTCTGCTCAGCTGGTGGGGGAGGTCATTTCAGGGCCCAAACCAGCCCCTGAAGAAATGACCCCCAGGACAGAAACGAGGAGAGGCTCCGAAATGCGGCCCCCTTGCTCCTCCTGCGCCCAGACCCCTCCCAGAGCAGTTCCCCATCTCCCCTTTCCCCCATGCCGCCTCTCCCATACGTCGCCTCTTTCTTCATCTCGGCAGGGCCAGGGGGTCGGGGCCGGCCGGTTTCCCAGGCAAATCACACCGATTTGGGAGCTGCCGGTGAAGGGCCACATTGGCACAGCGGGAGGCCGCAGGAGCACTCAGCCATGGAGCGGGGTCAGGCCCTGCCCCACTTCTGCACTGAATGGCTCTGCGTGTCCCCCCCTCTCCATCCCCCTCCCGGCAAAGTCTCGCTGCTCTTTGAACCCAGCCGTGCCAAGCCGTCTGCCCCCTTCACTATCCCGGGTTAAGCCATTCACTCCCGTTTGCCTCGTGTCCCTGGCAGGCCCCGTCCCCTGGGCCATGCGGCGTGCTGCCCCGCCGTGCCGGGAGCGCCCCGCGCAGCAGTGCCCGGGAGCAGGACGGGGCCGGGCCAGGCCGCGGGGGCTTTGTCTTGCCCCAGCCACCACCGCTCGCCTGTTTAATTAAATTACCAGCCTCAATGCTGTTGTGCTAACCGCCGCTCCCCGCGCCCTTGTGCGGGGGATCATTTTGCAAACAGGCGCTTCAAGAGCCGGGCCTGAAGGACCATCAGCCCCCGGCGGGTGAATAGGCAAAGAAACACCTCCACAAAAGCGGGGCTTGTCAATGGAGGCCGAGCCGGAGGGGGCCCGGCCAGGCCTGTCCTACACAATGAGGACGGAGGGCGATGATGTGAATGCGCAGGGGCCCTGCCCGCCTTTGGGAATGGTAATCAGGGGGGAGCCCTCCCTGGGCCCGGCCGGGGCTCTCCCACTCCCACCCCCGTCCTGCCCAACTTGAGGTGCTGGAGATCAGCTCCGGAGACAAAAAAAGCCAGCAGCCCCCCCGCCACAGGGGAAGTTTGCTGTGCTTGGCCAGGGCTGCCCAGAGGGAGACCTCTCCTCTCCTGCAGGCTGGGACTGGGACGTGGCTCTGGCAGCAGGTAAGGACCCCCAGCCTTCTCCTCCTGTGTCCCCCCCGCAGCCCCCAGCTGGGCCAGCTGCAGCCCTGGCCACGGCTCCTTCCCCCAGCGCTGCTGCTGGCTCTGCGGTGCTCAGGCCGGATCTCTGCACCCCGGGGGATGCTGTTGCCCCGGGGCTCGGGGATGCTTTCTCCCCCGGAGGCTCGGGGAGGAGACGTGGCCGGGGCAGCCTTTGCCCCCCGGGACTGTCTGGGCTGCCAGAACCTCCCTCTCCCCCTTTCCCACAGTATTTGGGGGTGGGTGGCTTGGGGAGGGGGGCATTGCCTCCTCCCCTCCTTTAGCAGCTCCTGTGATGTACTCGCCCCTTAACACCTTGGCTCCCAGTAGCACAAGGAGGCGGGTGGATGGAAGCAAGCGTTCCCAAGCAGTTGCAGCAGCCTGCAAATAACCCCCTGCCTCAGCGCCTGCTGCAGTGACACCCCCTCTCCCCAAGCCCTAGCTGTGTCTGCGCCTGCATCTGTGCAGAGCCGGGCACCAGGGCTTTTTGCAGGGAGGTGGGGGTGGAAATCAAGTGTAAATACCTGAAAATACCACTGTAGCAGGCAGGCTCTGCCTTTGATTCTGCTGTGACAGGCATGACAATCTCCTGAAATGAATGTACCTCAGAGTTCATGATGAGAGGAAACTACTCTCTCCCTCTTTTCTCTCCCTCTCTCTTTAGCTGCTCAGATCCATATTTTCGGAGGAGCGGAGGGAAGGGGGGCGGGGGAACAACACTCGGTTTAGTCCGCATTCAGCTGCCTCTTCCCGGTGACCCCGGCCCATAAGCAGCCCCTTGCTGGCGGATGCTAGCTGGAGGCTGCAGCCTCTGGTTTCTCTAAGGGAGGGCGTGTTGGTCCACAGCTCCCATCCCTGGGGCAGCTCAGCCCAGCCTTTTCTCCGGACAGGCTGACCTGTGTCTCCACACCGTGGTATAACGCAGGGGGGAAGAAGAAAACCTCTCCAGCAATTGCTTTCCCAAGGGCAAATGGTTCAGGAGCTGTCCCGTCCCGAACTGGTACTAGCGCTACTTGAATGCATGGGGCTACCATCACTTTCTCAGCTCTTTTACTGGGGGGTTTACAAAATACAAGGGAAAGAGTCACGGGGAGAAGGAATGAATGGAAAAGTGGCTGAGATCCGGGGAGACGGGGGGCATCTGAACTCCGAGGCCTCCAGGCCTGGGGCTTGCACGTTGGATGCCTGCCTGGATTTGGGGAGTATCCAAAGCACCCCAGTGCAGGGGGGGCTTGCTTTTATTGCTTTTCCTTCTCTTGGACTCCCCAGGTCTTGAGTCTCGGCCATCTCTTTCCAGGTGTTTTGACCCTGTCCAGGGTCGCATTGAAAACCCAACAGCCCACACATCCCTGAGAGCAGCGGGGAAGTTCCTTGCAATTAGACCCCCCTGAAGGGTGGTTTCCATGAATCTGAGGCATGGGTCCCTTTCCAAACTAGATTGCTTCTTTCCCTTCCACCATTTTGTATCCTCCCTTAACCACCCCATTCTCCCTTAAAAGCCAGCCATTCGCACATGGCTGTGCTGCCTCATCTGCCTCCTTTCCGTTTTCTTCTGCCATCACAGCAGCTACCAAATATTCAAACCCCCTTTGCCATCAGGCAGCTTCTCTCACCCATTCAAGCCAGGCTGCAGCCAAAGTATTTTGCATTTTGAATATATATATATATATATATATATATGCACACACATACATATACACACACACACACACACACACACT
>NW_017729009.1:13521901-13543103 GCF_001723915.1 Gavialis gangeticus
TATATATATATATATATATATATATATATATATATATATCCCCTTATATAAGGCATCCAGCAAATCCCTTGTGTCTTTGATTTTTTTTGTTGTATTTCCTACTTAAAGGACCTCGGGATCAATATAATTAGCATATTCAAATCCATCCTTTCAGTAGCTAGCAGGCGTAGAGATTGACCTGTGTCTCAGCCATGCAAATCTCACATTGGGGGTGACCTTAGGCCACAGAGCAAACCTTACTATGGCGCTCAGGGCTGAAGCGACCCGTATTGGTATGAAACAAGTGAGGATAGGATTGGTAGGAGCCCAGCTAGGGGAACATTTCCTTAAGGCCCAGGATGGGGGACTGGTGAGTTTTAGCCGATGTCTGTCCCGCTCTGTCTGTTCACATCATTAGGTCATGCTGTGGAGAGGAGGGGTGGGGGGCGGCTTTTGTCACTAGCTTCACCGTGGTGTTGATTATTCCCCTTGTGTGGAGCACCCTGCTTTTGTGCCTCTGCACAGAGCCTCTGCACTGTGTGGCCAACAGCAGACGGCCTGGTTATACATGGGTGTAGCAACCTTTACGTAACATAGGGCTCCAGATGCAAAATCCCAAGCTCAGGGCAATCCTTTTGGGAAGCTCAGAGTACAGAAACCATCAGACTGATTGCAGCTCAATCTGTAAGTGCCTGGATACTCACTAATCAATGTACCACTACCAAAAGAGAGATGCCAAACACGAGAAGGTCTTAGCGCTTTTCATTTGCAGTGTTCAGGGCACTTCAGACCACATGTTACCCATAGGAGGCATATCAACATTCAGGGACTTCCCTCCCACCCCCGTGCAGGGCATTGAGTGGAAAAGACTAAAAATACGTCCCGCATCTTCTGACTCCAATACCACGTTCAGTCTAACCACTGCTGGCCTGCTTCACATTTATCAATTTGTCACAACTGGGCCATAAGAGACTGGAGTAGAATATACGTTGAATCATTTTTTTCTGGTTATATATTTTTTATTAGTGTTTTGTCTTTGTATTCATAACAGTTGTTGTCATGGTATAGTAATTAAATAATCAGGAAAACCATTCTAGTTGTTACAGTCAGGATGTGGAACTGCATACAGTTAAGTATAGAGCCATGCGTGAGCACAACAGTGGGTAAAACACTAAGCTTTGCTTTCCATAAATGAGATATTACCTATTTTTTCCCCCAGGTCAGCTCCTGTACAGATCCATAAAATAATTTATGCCATGCTCTTGGTCTTAAGTTGCCCTGAGAGCCTGGAGAGATCTGCTAGGAACTCCCTCCTGGAAGCTCTTGTAGCCATAAAACAGTTTCAGAGTTGATTCATATTTATATCTGACCCCAGCAGTCTTTCCTGCCCAAGTGCAGGGGGGGCTGGACCCGATGATCTTGTAAGATCCCTTCCAGCCCCTAACAACTATAAATCTATGAATCTATACCCACCTCCTGTTGGACTGCATCTGGCTCAAGGTCTTGTTGAAAAGGGGACACTGCAAGAAGGTTTTGGAAAAGGCTAGTCTCTACCTGATTGGATAATGGTTTATCAACTGCAAAACATCATCCATATGGTTGTCTCCTTAAGAGAGGGCTGCTGCAATTCTCTTCATCTGAGGCAGATGATCTGACTAACACAGATGCTCCAGATGGTACAGCACATGGATATTTACTTCCTGAGAAGAACAAGTCGCTGACAAGACACCGTGCCCGTGCTACTTTTCCCTTCCCCTGTCGCTTTTTATGTTATTTTATTATATTTTATTTTATTTATTTATTTCTTGGTCCACATCAAGGTCTTGGTCATGGTATTCAAAGCTCTGAAATGACTAGGTCTAAGCCGTTCATCCTATGTTCCCAAACATAGCCGCGCTATTTAGGGACTGTGGAGTTGTGGAAGACCGGGTTGGTGTTGTTTTGTGGTGTCCTGTGCAAAGACACGATGTGTGGAGCTGTTCTTTGAAGGAGAGCCAAATAAGTGCAAATCCATCCACGTTCAGATCCCAGCGCACACTCCAGTTTTACATTATCCTGTTGCCGTGGGCATGGGCATGAGAGAGAGAGGAGTGGAGAAAGGGGTTGAGTGAGCGTGTGTCTTATTTTGCCCTCCACTCCAACTCTGAGCGGCTGAAACCTGGGTTCACCCCACTAAGGAGGAAACAGTTTGGTGTTATGAATGGTGTGTGGTACCACTGGGGTTACGGATGCTCTCCCTAATATTGGGGAAAGTCAGCTGTGATTGGTAACAAATCTAAGGGTTAAATTGTGCAATCCTTTCTCACCTTGCTAAGCATCCTAGAGCTGCAAAGAAAAGGCTATTGTCTCCGGATGGTTTTTCATGTCAGCATTCTTCTATTATTGAAGAAGGGTATTAGCATTTCACTGATTTCAAGGAGGAATTAGACCCCTAAATGCCTAGGTGGATTTGAGTCTGAATCTAAAATATTGATGCTATGCGAGGTCATAAAGACTTGTGTGATACACTTGTAAGAGACCCTGTGGCACTTGACAACCATTGTCAATTCTATCTTCAAAATACTGGACGTTTCCCTTTGACCCCAAAGCAATAATAATAGGCTAGCAAACAAATTATTCGGCATCCTGGAAATTTTCAGAAGTGAAAATTTGTTTTTTGTTTTTGAAGTCTCTTTGGCTCTTGACAGCTGCAGTTCCTTTTTTAGTACAGAGCATCTAAGGCAACATAAACTTCATGTGAACAATTCTTTCTGCGTTGGTTAGCACCTCGACTCTTTTGTGCAGATTCTATTGTTTTCAGTGATATTTTACGTGTAAATTAGCACATCTCAGGAGATGTATTCCCTTGCTAAGTTGGACATGATAGTTACTTAGTAACTCTGGGTGCGTTTACACGAGATGCTTAAGAATGCCCATTGGACTAATTCTGCTGCGCATTAGCATGTCATGCAAAGAGCATGCTAATGCGCAGTAGATTATTAGTCCAATGGGCATTAAGTGTCACTTAAAAATTGTTCATCTGTGCTAACGCACGGTAGTGCCGATTACGGCGCGTTAAATTAGTATCTATTATTACAGGTACTAAACTTAATGTGCGGTAATTAAGAGACTGAGACTGAAGGGGCTTGTTCCAGGCCAGTTGAAATCAACTGTAATTTTTCCACTGATTTCCATAAATACAGGTCTAAGTTATCAGTTAGTAGAAACCGAGGGTGGGAGTCTGATATCAGTTGGAATAGCTCTGTTGAAGTCTATGGATCGGGGCCAATTTGTACCAGTTAAAAGTTCTGGCTTGTAATATCCAAGCATATTGATATTGATCCAATCACATTGAAAGATTTGGTCCAAGGAGTGAATAATTCTAAGCAGGAACCAAATGGCAAAATGCCAGTTATGTCTTCAAGCTTCTCCTATCTTGATGATATCAAGCTGTAAAAGGTTAAGTAATAACTGACTGATGGAAGCTGAAATAAATAGCAAAGGTGGGGAGGGGAGGTTCACTGGTGAAAAAGTTTAAATTATTTTTGCTTCTTGGATTAAAAGGGCACTACCAGGTTAAATCTGGCCACAGGTGAAAGTTTTGTTAGGCCCTGGAACCAATTATAGAGCTTTCTGGAAATTAAAAAAAAAAAAAAGCTAATGGAGAAGCCAACTTTTTGACAGATCACTCCTTGCTTTATTGATCTATTTATCTCTTTATTTATTTATTTGGTAACTGCAAAATTGAAACATATTGTTAATGCCTAGCCCTGAAACAACCTTTCTTCCTTCTGCTTCAGCCTGCAGACCTTGACTTCAGTGAAGGTTGTGCACAGAGGGGATCAAATCAGATTGGCAGGATCTGATGTATATTTATGCAAATAAGGTGAACTTGGCAGCCTAGCTTTTAAATGCTAGTATTGAGTGATCAAGTTTGATTTTATTTTTCTAAATAATTTTTGCTGAACGTGCTTTTCCTTTCCGTGTGGCCTCAAAATTAAAAAAAAAAGGAAGACGTATTCAAATATTCCAAGAAACAACAATGCCTTGTAGCTAAGGACAAGCCAATAAAGAGCTGGAAAGAGGCATTTTGATGAACACCCGTGTTTCAAGCCATAGAATGAGTCATGTTTGCAGCCTGTGCTGACTTTAGGGTCTGCTCTTGCTGGACTACAATATATACATGTTCCTAGCACTGCTTGGATTTCTGGATTTTATTCCAGGGCCAAATAACAGAACATCTCTGGTTAATTGTGAGCATCTGTGTCATTCTGTCTTGCAGTCATTAACTTTCTGTGCATGCTTTTAAGTAAATGCGGGGTGTGCAGAGGAGATATGCAGGAAAGGGATATGGACTACAGCATTTGCCCCAGAGATGCGAGCCTCCAAGTACCTGTGCATTTGCTGCTCCAGGGTTGGACTAGGATCTGAATTGAGGGGGAGGGAAAAGGTGTTTGTGAAAGCCCACGGGATTTAAATAACTACAGACTCACTAGCTATACCCCTTGTGCCTGCTGTAGTCCTGCACCAACTATCCCTTGCCCACCCATGTTGGCCTGCCTGCAGGAACCCAGATCCACCATTTGGAGAGTGCATTTGCTCCCTCCTTTCCTTCTTCTCCCCCACCTCCTCCCACAACACAGTGTCCTGGCTGCTGCTCTTTGAAATGAAGACCAATCTAGTGGCTCCTTATTCTGAGAGGAGAATTTCACCCTGTGTGAATAGCAGGTAAAGAGTGGGTATGTAGGTTGCAGGCTAAATATTGAAGACGCCTGATTTCTTTCTGCCCTCTGGTTTCCAAAGAAGGCAAAAGTAAGGAAGGATTTTGGCAGAAAACCAAAATTGATACTCCCCTGCTTTTTTCCAAGTAAGGCTCATGCATACGTGCAGAACTTGAGCACTGGTGGGTTTTTTGTTTTTTCTAAGGGCTAATGTTGAGGGCGTGAAGAGAAACAAGAACCCATCTCTAAAAAAAAACAGTTGTCCTTGAAAAATTCCCCAAAGATGTAGATTTAACCAGTGGAGAGAGAGAAAGACTGGAAAGCAGGAACACCCCCTCTAAGCTCAGGTCTGCTCTTAGTTTGCTACCTCTTTTGGGGTCACACCTCCGTCCTGAGTCTCTTTCTCCATCTCCACGTGATCAGTGACGTTTGGTATCAGTAAAAAAATAATAAAGCCGAGCCCAGGCTTTTGGGGACCTGATGGAAAGACTACTGGGTAGAACCCACCTTTTTAAAATGCAAAAGAAATGAGAAACCTTGGGAATGTTAGCAGCAGTTGAGTGTATAATGAAATGACGCAGGAAAACAAATGCGTTTCCAAACTGCATTGCCAATGTCTTCTTCCAGCTGAAGAACAAACGGTTACCTTCATTATTCTGCTGGTGGGTGAGTGGGTGGATGCCCAGCCATGTCACTTTGTGAGCCTAATTTGAATGTAAAAGAGAAAGGAGCCAGTTGTGCAGAGTAGAGGCTACAACCTTCCTTTCTTGAGTAGCTGCAAGCAGATGTTCTCTGCAAGGTCACCCACTGCGCGCTACCTGCTTCCTTACATTTTTCATTTGGGTTGATGGGTGCTCCGAGTGCGTAAAGAGGGCAGGGCCGGGCGGTTTTCATATCTGCCATCGGTAACCAGTTCCTTATCTTGAAAGGAAACCTTCCATGGGCTCCTGTGCAAAGAGCTGCAGCACAGAGGATTTTCAGCAGCCAAGAGGTTTATCATTTTTGACAAGTGCCATTAAAAACAAAACCCCTAAGTGAATCTTGGAGATAAGAATAGTGAAACTACGGTACTTTGGGCTGTTTAGAAAAGGCAGTCATTTTGCCTCCTAATAATAGAAGGTAACAGTCTTACCCACTATTGATGGTACCACAGTATTTAAGAGGTGAACACATTTTTTCCCCCTGTCCTTATTCTTTCCTCTCTTTCTTTTCTCTCTCTCTCTCTGTCTTTGAAGGCATCTATCACTGAGAGAATTCCTTTTGTTCACTTCGGTCTCTAGTGTCTTTTTTGGGGGGGAAGGAGGGGCTTTGCCATTTTCTTTCCCTTCAAAGCCTTTATTGGAAATGTCAGGACACTTCACATTGGTTTCCTAGCCCTTCATTAGCCTTTTTGATTTAGTTTTGTTTGAATGACAAATGAATTATTTTCTGGTCATTTCTAGCAGTACACTGAACTCTCTCTCTCTCTCTTTCTATTTTCAATCCAACTCTTAATTGGATGAAGTGAAACATTTTAGTGCAGAAGTCAGCATTGTCTTTAAATAAATCTTTATATGTTTCTCCATATAGGGATTTTTAATTTCCCTGAACTTTCATGAAGTATAAGGTTAAGCAAAATAAGAGAGCATTTTTGGGGGAGGGTTAATTAAAAAAAAACCCAAACAGGCAAACCCCGCTTTCTTTAGAAAAAAGTAGGAATGTTTCATGGTTTGTACCATGATCTCGGCTTTAATCTGTACCCTTAGGTGATTTAATAAGGGCAGGACAGAGTGGGTGCCTCCGTGGAAAAGTGAAATTTTGCAAAAACTCTTCTGCTATAAAATCACCTGGGCTGGATCCTAGCACCAGAGGAACAGGGGGATGTTTTTTGTGTCAATGGAAGCATGAGCTACTACCTTTTTGTTTTTGGAAGCCCATGCTGGAGGATGAATGCCCAGAACCAAATTGCTAGAAAAAGAAGCAGAGAGGTCCTATTAAAAAAATTACAATGTTATTAGCCAGCTCAGTACAGCTAGTACATGTTCAGGCTCCTTGCTGAAACAAGTCAGTTGGATGGCACAGAAATGCCACCACATATAAATCAAGAGCGGGGTTACCAGGTGCATTTTGCTGTATTTATGTTTTCCATACTCGGCGCTCCAAAATGTTTTGAAGTTTGCCTGTAAGTCACTTGAACCGGTTCAAAGAGCTCCCAGGTTCCAAGAGAATGTGCGAGTTTGATAGTTTCCTTTAGGATGAAAAGGTAGCAAATGAAAGGCTTTGGCAAAGGAAGTTCTGTATCAATAAAACACACAGGATAAAGTACCAAGTTTAAAAGGACTTTTCTCTCTCTCCCTTTTATTGGATTCATTTCTATTTTCTGCAGGATATTGGAAGAAAATGTCTGTCTATTTTTACCCCCACACAAATGCAGAGCAAACTAGAGCAAGGGAGTCAATATTCTGCACTTCTCCATTTGTCCCATCCCATATTTTTTTATAATGCTAGGAACCATTCTCCTCCCCCAACTAAAATAAATACTGAGAGAGAATTTCATTGACTGCAGTGGGAACAGGGCACATGCTTAAAGATTTGAATCCTTAGCTGTGTTATAAAGGGATAGAGGTCTGTCTTCTGATTGTGTTTTAAGTCTGAAGCTTTAGCAAAATTAAATGATATGCCATCCATGTATTTTGTGCCTCTAACACTCCAGACGCATGCATTAATTAATTGTGTTTGTGTGAACGGTGGTTGTATAATGTGCATTTCTTAAATCTACTTTGACTCAGCTACATTTTGTATTCTCTAAGGGGAAAAAATACCCTTTCAGGCAGGAAAATAAATTCTTTAGAGATTAAAAGAAATTCTACCAAAAATATAGCTGAGCTCGTTAAAGAAAGAGCCAGCATTCTTCTTTTGGCTATTTTATGCCACACAGTGAGATAAATTGTAAAAAGCAAAAGGATCATTTAGTCAATAGAGAACCAAATCAGTGACCTAAATTTAAGGACGAGCTGCTACTTCCCTGCAAAAGCGGGTTTGTAATTCTAATTCTTGGGTGCCTCTGCCTCTAGTCTGCGTCCACTGAGGGTGCGACTTCGCTGGAAGAGGTAAGATTTGTATATGGTTGCATTCAAAATACAAGCTAGAATATGCGAGGGGGTGGGGGCGGTAAACCAATGACACTTTATGGCACAGAAATACACAAGCCAGATGCTGCAATGGAACAAAAGCAGATGAGAACAAATACAAACCCAATCCAAATGCAAAGGAAAGAGTCTTTCTAATGATCTCCGTCTCATCCAGCAAGAGCGTGTCCCATGGTGCCCTGTAAAGAGGCGCCCCGAAATGCTTTTCATCCCCTTCCACCCCACTTGTGCCGAGTCTGTAGTAAGCTGGGGGGCGAATGCCAGTGCCTCTGGAGCAGCGAGGCTGCTTTGACATCAGGCAGAGCTGCTGAGTCAGGTTCTGCTGCACTCTCCAACAGACAGCGCAGTGCATCTGCTTGAAAAACGTGCATTTTAACTATTTAATGCATGAGGTCATACTGCAGCTCCCAGGCTGATCTGCAAAGCAGACCCACGGCCTCTCTCCATTAAAGCAATGCTCCTTTTGCTTTTTTTTGCCTCCTCCTTCCCCTCCTACTTGCACCTGGGGAAGAAAGGGGACTGGTCCTTTGGCTATTTGGATCCTTTTGCTTACAGCAACCTGTTTAACCCTTTCAGCACTCTGCCAAGCAAACCACCTCAGGCTGGATCCAGCCCTCTTTTTTTCCAACCCTGCACTAAAAACTAAGCACTGGAGGCACAGTGCTGCTGTCCCAGGCCCACTGAAGGGCGCTGGGAGGCTAGTTCCAGTTTGGGAGCTAGAGGCGCCAGGCGCTTTGCTAGCATTTTCCGTATCTCCATATTAAAGCATTTGGGCCAAAGAAAAGAAAGAGAAAGTCTCATTAAAACTGCATCATGTCACCAGGCTGAACTTCCCATCCCTACTGCTCCCCCTTCAATCAGTGGTGAGGATAACAATTAGATGTGATAGCTATTCCTAACGGGACGCAGCCAGAGCTCTTTGCTCCAGCGAAGGCTCAGGCACAACAACCCTATTTCATCCATTGCAGTTTATAATTGATGAGGCTCTACTGATCAAGTTGTGTCTCCCAAGCAGGGTAGAAATGGCAGGGCATCTCCTTTCCCGTTGTCTCATTTCTCTTCGGCTTTCTACTGCCCCCACCCATCGAGCTGCAGCAATAGTCCATGACATAGGTGGTCCCTATCATACTCCACTTCCCAGGCCTGCATCCTTGGGCAGTTTAAATTCTTGTCCCCTAGGCCTGTTGACAGGGGACTTTTGGCTAGGGCTGCAATAATGCTTAGCTTCACCCAGCCAGAAAATTTGGTATTAGGACTAGGAGAAAAGGTCACCTTGGAGGACCGGAGATAGAAAGCTGGAAGAAAGGTGGGGGAGGGAACCAGGATTTCCAAACAGGCCTGACCCGGGAGGATAAAATACCCTGTTTTCATTGGTTCAAATGAACCATTAGGGAAAAAGTAATTTGTTGACCTTTTTGCTGCCTTATCATGAGACAAGCAGCCTTAGCATGGGCCTCACGTTTCCCTTAACCCTACTGTACATCAGAGGGAAATCAACTGTGTCCTAAAAAATAAAGGACTGCCAAACCGGATCGTATCTTTTAGAAGAGCTAATAAGTGAGTCCAAGCAGGTTTCAGCATGGGGGGAGCGCTTGGGCTGGCATCCACCCACTGTTTCTGTTGTTGTTTGGGTTGTTTCTTTAAGTGGGTTTGAAAGGGGAAATGGGGCTTTGTAAAGGTCCTGGGGAAATTTAGCTTCCCGAGGAAATGCACAATGGAGATGAGCGTCCTGATTATCCTCCCAGTGGTACTGAGATATAAATCGGGGAAAACGCTATCGAGTCAATGGAGTTCATGGTTTTGTAAATCCAGGCGTGGATCTTAAGTTTTGCGGGAGCCACTATAGGGATTTAAGTCAAGAAAGGACTTCAAAGATTAGTCTGGTTTTATGAACAGATATCTCAATGCAAGATTTTAAAGACAGTTCTCAGAGTTTGGAATTTTTTCCTGAGATTTGACCAATCTCTGTTTTCCTTGAGTTTAAACCTGTTGTCTTGTCTGTCATGGTAACCTTCAGATATTTGAAAACTATCGTGTTCCCCTTCATCTTTTTTTTCTCCAAACTAAACACACTTTTGATTTTTCCCCTGTCTGGCTTCATTCCAGCCCCTTAATCATTTTTTTTTGATTGCTTGTCTTTGTATTCTCTGCTGCTTATTGACATCTTTAGTTATAAATAAAAACATAAATGATAAATACATAAATATAAATAAAAAGCATAAATTAAAATGGTCCAAAAGTAGGCATAATTCTCCCGCTGAAGCCTAACCCATACCAGCTAGAATGGGACTATTGCTTGTTGTGTGTTGCATGCAATGCTTCTATTAATGCAACCCAAAACTGAATTTGCTTTTTTTGTCTGATGATGGCGTCACTTAGCTGATTCCTGTTGAATTGTTCATCTGACATAACCCTCGGATCCTTCTCAGCAGTGCTACTGCCCAGCCAGTTATCCCCTAATAGGTATTTGTGCATTAGGGCTTTCTTTCCATTATGTGGTGCCTTACATCTGTCTCTGCTGAATTTCATTTTGTTATCTGTAGCCCAGTCCTACAGTTGATCAAGATCCCTTTGCATTTTAATTTTGTCTTTCAGCGTGCTTGCAGCTCCTCCCAGTTTTGTGTCATCTACAAGCTAATCAAATTGGATCTGTCTGTTGTATTTCATCTGACTTTCTTAGCAACATCTTTTGCTTTCTGGTGTGCTAGACAGCCTGTCGCTCTTTCACTTTTGAGAAATTTGACCAAATCTAAATAGGATATTGCTTTCACCTGTGGGATGTCCATGATTTTTCTCTTCGCTACACAAGTGTACTTTGTGCTTCAATCGGGTCTCTCATTACATAAAATTTAGATTATGCAACAGGAGCATTTGGTCTTCAAAGTACTTGGAAATTGCCATGGGATGTTATGATAATGATACTTTTATGTGACTGATCTTTTCCATTTGTCCTTTGCTCTCTAAGTAAGAGCTTGAAAATGTCCCCTTTTGGTAGGTAAAGAGAATGCTGTTCTGTGTCAGGTTCATAATAGAAACTTTTATTATAATCCATCTACATGGGATGCAGACCTTTAAAGAGCCAATGAATTCTGGTTAAATGAGCCCAAAACAGGAAGGTCCGATGTCCATCTGGAGAAATGTGTGATAAAGCTGACTTCTGTTCCTGTGCTTGAATATAGTACCTCCTGTGGCTGCTTAGAAAGGGATTTCTAGACGTTAGGGCTGGAAGGGACCTCATGAGATCATCAGGTCCAGCCCCAAATTATAACAGCAGGTTTGGCAACAGAGTGTAATGGTACATGTGTGAATGGATATGTGTATGTCCATACTGATATTAAGGATCAACACTGGAGTCATTCTCAACCAGCCTGAGCCATATGAACCGCCGTTTCCTCTGTCTACATCAGACCTTGTTGCCTATTTCAAAGCTGTCAGTATTGGGCTGCTTGCTTCTCGAGTGCAGCACGAAGACGTAACCGAGGTTTGTGTGAGCCATGCGAAGTGGAGCCTTTCCAGGAATTGATGTGTGTTATTAGGAATTGATCTGATTCATTTATCTCTTCTTCTGGACAACAGAGAGATGAGGTAGGGAGCAGAAGGGCGAGGAGTCGGGGACAGGGTATTGTGGGATTGCGGCTGGTGGAGTTCGTACGCCCAAGGTATAGGCACGTTGGTGAGCTCCAGGACTGGGCCAAAATGGGCGCGAGGAGGGAACCGGTTAGCAAAGTAGGCACTGGGCTGACCTCCTGCTCAGAAGCTCAACAGGGTTCCCAGGGTAATTTAGACCCTTTCTGGGGATCAAGATCAAGGATTTGCAGCTTACATGTCCAGTGAGTATAGGCATGAGGCCAGCCTAGCTATCAGCATAGGCATAGGCTGTGTGCTGAGCCAAAAATCACCCTGGGAGGTGCATTTGCAGCATGCGACAAAGAATAAACTCTTCAGGAGAGATTTCAAACCTCTTCAGTTTGCAGACTTACATTAATTACACTTTTAATTATAATTTTCTAGAATGCAAAGGATGTAGCTTTGCCCACCACCAGAAGTTTTCTCCCTTCAAATTACTTTTGGAAAGTCTTTAATGCATTTTTATGCAGTGCAAGAATTTAAGGAGGTTACTGTCCAGTTCGTTGAGGGCTGAAATTTAGAGTTTGTTTTTAAAAATGGGATTTTAAAAACCTAACATCAATTATAGAGAGAGAAAGTTCTTTGGGTTAATATGATATCTTGTATTAGACCGAAGCCTTGAGAAGCTTGAGAGTCATCTACAGCATTTTAGTGACATTAGAAAAGATTTTTCAAAAATGAAAATGTTTGTTTTTGGCTTTTAACCAGAGAAGTGTCTCTCTATAATAAACTTCAAAGTAGGATTCTATGTAGGGATTCACATACATAAGTTATGCTTACTGAAGAAAGTGCAGGGCACGTGCAGACTCGGTTTTTACCAGGAGTGTTCCTGGAAGTCCATTCAAGACTAAGTGATTTGACCAAGGTTGTACAGGGCGTCAGTGTTTTACTAGGACGAGAACATAGGATCTTTCTACTCTTTCCCCCTTCCCCTCCATCCTATGCCGAATACTTTCTTCTAAATATCGTACCCTACATTTTTCACTGTGGGGTAATATTTAAAAAATATATTCCTCTTGGGTATTTCACAGCAGTATGATCAGCGAGAAAGTGGCTGGAGGAATGGGAAAGAGTTGCTGTCTTCATGACCTGTGTAATGTTCAGGATAAAGGCCATCTGAAGGACTGATCGGGCTGCCATAGTACCTAAGCTCCTGACCCCCTCTAGTGTAGGAGGGTATGGGAGTGAGGGAGCAATGAGTATCTCAGTTTTGGCTGGTGGGGGACCCAGTGAGAATTGGTGTCGCACAGCAAACCCACAGTAGGCCAGGGAGGTGACCTCAGGTCTCCCAAATCCTAGGTTAATACTCAAAGCGCTCTACCCCTCTAACCACACCATACCCAACACAAGGATCCAGGAATATTGGTCTGCTTTCACTAAGGACGAGATTTTGCAAAGACACAGCTGAAAGGCCTAACGAAAACTTCTGGTTAAATGTGCCCATCCTAGCTGCAAACCAGCTCATAGTTGGTTGTTCCTTCCCTCCGTCCCCACCACCCCCTTTTCTCTCCATGCCTCTCAGAAGAACATATCTCATTACCATGCCTGGGCATACAGAACAAGGCTTCCAGGCCATCCCAAAACACAACATGTAGACCTCTGTATTAAACCCCCTGAAAATTATACAATGAATAAGGAGTTTTGAATGGCAATAAACATCTGATTACCCTCTTGCTGATCGCAGAGTTCAAGGTACTTTACAAAAGGAAGGTAAGTATCATTGCTGCTAATTAACAGGCAGGGAAACGGAGGCTCACAAAGTGATGTGGGTGCTTGATGGAAATCCACAAAGCAGAGAAATGGCTGAGATAGCACTGACGGGAGATGCTCACCTGGTGCAAGCTGTTATAAGAGGGATTGGAGTCTCCTGACTCCAGTCCCATGGCCTATTCACTCAAATTTGCCTTTGCAAACACCAGCCACCCCGGGTCTTGTGCTGCATTGGCTCTGGCTGGCAAAATGGTGTTCCTGAACAACGTTCCTGTGTTTTCCAGCACCCAAAAAGAAGAGTTCATTTTCATTTTTATACCTGAGCATTAGGTTGTAAGTACAGCCCTGGCTGTTCACACTTTTCTTAAGTTGTGAGGTTTCACATTGATTCAAGGTTTGGTGCAAACCAGATAAAATTGGAAATGAGATGTTCCTCCCTCAGATCTACCTGACCAAAAATGCTCTGAAGTGGGCGGCAGAGGTTATATTTTGATACCAAGACTGGAGTGAACACGTGTGCACAGCTGCTTTCAGTGGCAGGGGTCTGGGTTGTTCCCCTGGAAGGTCAATGAGCAGTATGCAAATCCTCTTAAATGGCCATGTTTACACCAGTTTAGTGGCTCTAGCCATGTCTCCTACTTTTTAACCCCAGAAGTTTTTGTGCACAAAGAATTCATTCCATATCTATCCTTACCGCTTGCAGGGTTTTGTCTGTGCCTGTTTTTTGGTTAACTGCCCCTGCGATTATAAGGGATCCAGTCACTAAAACAACCTGAATTTCCTTTATTTAAAAAAAAAAAAAAGGGGTTGCTTAGGGACAGGAGGTTACCGTCGTGTAAAATGAATGATTAATAAGGAGAAGAAAAACCCAGCTCAACAGGGCAAATGCTCAATAACAGCTCGTTCAATCACTGGCAGATTAGCTGCACATGCAAAGTGCCGGCTGCGGGACCGCGGCCACTTAGATTAGCGTGTCAGATATTTCCGGTAATGACTGCATAGCCTCTGTTGTGCCTTAACTCAACGTCCAGTGTTAAAGGTGTTTTGTTCTCAGTTAATTGGATGCCACCAAAAATGCACTCTGTGACACCCCAGCAAAAACGGCAGGGCTGGGCTTGCATTTTGGGAGAATCGGATTTCGCGAGGTGCTGTCGCGGCGTTGCCAGTCGCTGACTCCTCTTGGCCATGACTTCATTTTCTGGCCAGCATTACTGTTGCCCTTGTGCTATTGTCCTTACAAGGACCAGGAAGGCGACTATGTGTGCATTTATTCAGCGCTGCGGGGAGAGCTCTCTCACTTTGTAGACTGACCATGAGGGAACATTTTCCTTGGCTCAGATTCTTCCTGATGAATAGGAGGTTTGATTCAATCAAGCTCTCCTATTTCAGTTCTCAAATTATCCATCAGCAAGTTGTGATTTCTTTTTTCTTTTTCCTTTTTTTGGTGAATTATTATTTGCATTGTGGTAATACCTGGGAGACCCAGTTAGGCGTTGGGACCCTGTTGGGATAGGCGGGCTGTATTGACTTCGTAAGGTCCAGTTTTATGATTGCACAGCTCCTAGTATGATGGGAAGCCTGACTTAGGCGCTACTGCAATACACATAATTAATACCAGTAACAACAAAAAGACTGTTCTTGCCTCAAATCACATACGAGTGGATACAATAACCAGAGGGCAGGAAGGAGGGCAACACAGCAGTCCTGTGACCATGGATAGCATAATAAGCAGTAGCCTGAAAACACCCACTTCCCAGCCATTGTTTGCATCTCACTAGAGGTGTGTTTTAAAGAGGATAAGTGTAGTGGTGCTGCAGATTTTCATCAGAAAACTTGCCCTGTGTGTAGGGACAGCATAGGAGGAAGCAGAGGTATTTGAACTGAAGTGGGACCAACTGGTGAAAGAGACTGGCCCACTGGAGGGGTGGGATTGAGGATTGGATCCAGTACTGGCAGTGAGGGGCAGAGAAGAGATGAGTCTAGAAAACATTTGTTTGCTAGCCTCAAGAGTCTGTGGGCACGTCTACACATGCACATTTACCGTGCAGTAACTGAAATGACTGCAGCATGGGCACGCGTCTTCATGTGCATGCCCACACTGCGCGGTAAATATGGCAATTTACATGGATTTGAGCATAAATTTGCTACCTGATTAGTTACTGCACAGTAACGCACATGTAGACGCCTTACTGCACAGTAACACTGTGTGTGTGGACTGACTTGGGACGAACTTTAGGCCCAAGTCAGTCCACACACAGCGTTAATGCACTTTAACACTTGCACGTGTAGATGCCGGCCTGTTCCCATTTACTGCGCAGTGAATTTAAGCCGATGTAAATGTATGTGTAGACACACCCTGCGTGAGCAAAGTCCAGCACATGGTTTCCTTGCAAATCGGATAAAGTGTGTCCACTGTTTATTGTTTGTCATTGTTGCTGTCTGCCTGGTCACCTTGTATTGCTTCCTCCCCGCCCTGTTCGATGACTTGAACCGGAGTCCATTTGTGTGTTTGTCCATTAACATTTAGCGAGCGCTCAACAAATCTATAGTGCAAAGGGTAAAAAGAACTTCTGGAAATGGCTGAGAGAGCAGTTGCCGGCACAAATGCTCTTGTGAATATTTAGTCACGGTGACATTTCAGGAAGATGTTGCTTTTCCGTGAATAGTCATGCAAATACAAAAAGGTGGCCATCCAAATGTTTGCAAATGCAAGGGCTCGCATTTACCCATGGAATGAATCAGTGGGCTTTGTTCACAAGTACATCAACAAGTATCTCCCACTCCCTTGCACTGCGTTCAACCAGCTCTGCTAGCAAGACTCCTAGCCTGTCTATGTGAATGCTGCATGCCATGTGCCACACTGCTGAACACTTCCTTGTTTGTAGGAAAGTCAGTCTTTCTGGTTTTAAGCTCATTTCAGTTAGGTTTGTAAACTGTAAGATAAGCCTCTTCTGCCTAGAGTTACCTTCACTGAGAGTCAGCAGGGGAAGTGAGAACCGTGAAGTCGCTCCAATTCAAAATCTGCCCAGGTAACTATATGGAAATGGGACTGAGTGGCGCATGCATCGCTGCAGTTAATAGGCATCTGGTTTTACTGGTGAAAGTATCTTCAGTGATGGCATAAGTACCGCACTATCTGTATAGCTCAAGTCTTCAATCCTGCACTTATCTTAGAGATCAGGAATAAGACAACCAAGAATATGGGGGTGTGATATCCCCCTAACGGTGTTGTGAAGGTGAAGAGGAGATGAGGGAAGCAAAGCGGATATAGGAGAGTCTTATGTGAAACAGGAAGCTTTTGTAGTCTTCATTTGCATGTGTCATCGTATCTCAAAACACATTTGCGGATTTTCTACAGAGAATTATATATGGTTAGTGTCAGGTATCCAGGTTGTAGCTGTATTGGTGTAGAGGAAAAGGCAATCAGGACTCATAGTAGAGATGATATCTTTTATTAGACCAACAAGATTTTTGCAAAAAAAATTATTTAATGGTTAGTGTGGGATTTTCAAAAGTGCCTTGTGTCTTGCAAGTTCCACTGAGAATCTCTCCCTTCATCCGGGGAACTAACGTAGGAGTTTGGTGCTAGCCTGGGTCATGTTGAGTAGTGCCCAACTCCATTATGCGGTTCAGCTGAAATCAGTGGGATTTCTTACTGTGTAAAGCGCTATCCTGTGTGTACAAAGGCATTAAATTCTTAATAGGTCTGCTGTTTCACAATGGTTCATTACAAGACCCAAGTAAAAGACTGACTTGCTTGAAGACCAGCCCAGGCTGCAGAGTTTCGCTTTTTAGGACTGAATCTGAAATGGAAGATACTGGGTCCCTTAGCTAGACAAAGCTCTAGCAGGCAGGTGGGTATTTTGGAGAAAAAAATTGCAATTTGAAAAATGAGATTCCTCTCCCCTTGGTTGGAAAGTAAAAAGAGGAATCCTTTTATGGTGTTAGCAAAATCTTGTGAGAAGAAACACTCTAATGACATTGCACAGCAATTATTATGTTGCCCTATGATGTTACCATTACCAGGATTTACAAGCTTTTTAGCATTAAATTTTATTATCAAATTAGTTAAGACTGAGAGGGTAGTTTATTTTCTTCTCCAGGAGGTCTCTCTCAATTTACTACCTCCGTAAGTTGTCCAAGGTTTGCTGTACTTCACTGAGGTGGAGTATTCTTTAGACTTGTTCAGCTAAAGAAATATTGCTAAATTTCTCTCATCAATAGACATTAGGAAAAAAACACTGACTCGCAATGAGTTCTGTAGGCTTTCCCTTTGAGTTGAATCAGTAGTACTGAATAAAGACTTTCTAAATCACCTAGTTTGCACTTATTAAGGAAACTACTGACCAGATGAACATGATAAACTTTCTTCTCCCTTAATAAGTGCAACGGGCAGCACTTGGGACGGTGAAGTCATAATACTGGTACTTTGTCTTGAGAAGCAAAATTTTACTCACAGGTTGCTTTCCATCTGCCTTGGGAGGTTTGTAAATTGTTTTTTTTTTTTTTTAAAGCATTGCCCTATGCTGCCTGAATGTGAAGCCTGCCATTTCCTTCTTATTTCATCTTTAACCAGTTGATAAATCTTCCCCTCACTAGTAAAAGTATTGTTAATTGCACCCTCTTATCATAAACTTTTTTGACTGTGTTGGATTTCAAAGTGACACCGACTCTCTAAACTTCCCAAGAAAATAAATTTAAGTTTAGTTTTGGTTTACCGCTGGGAAAGCTTATGAATGTGATTTATTGCTATTGACTAACAACATCCTGAGCATCACTTAAAGCTGTTCTTTTTATTTTTATCTGTCCCCTTTGGATGGTGTGGGACTGGAATCTAGATTGCTTTCATTATTCAGCTTTTCAGCTATTTCTTAGTTCTTTAAAAAAAAAAACCCCAAACAAACAGCCACTCCAAAAAACCTTAATCTTCTCAGAATTAGTACTGTAAGTAAAATATACAATATTTAGCAATAGATAGATACTTATTTCCATTGCTAACTAAATCAAAAGGCATAGAGCTCAAACCTAACTTCCAGCTTACCAGTGACTTAAAATTATCCTGAATCAGGTGATCACAAATTCTTTGCTCATTTTGGGGGTCTGATGGTTGATAGCGATGAAGTCCAACATGGTAATTTCCCCACTGGTGAGTAGGTCTATGTCTATGGGATTCTTTTTTTGTGCTTCCCTATTTGTTGAGGCTCTTCCAGAAGTTACATTTAATGCAGTATTTGATGTTAAAAATATTAGTAATGTGCGATTCTAGCTGTGCTTTTCAGGGCTAAACTGGATTAGAAAAAGAATCCATAGTCGTAATGAAAAAATAAGCAAGGAAAAAAATCAAAGCACAATATGCTGGCAAAGCCAGTCTTGTTCCCCTTTCGGTTTGCTTAACTTTTGCTAACCCTGTTCTGGAAGCAGATTGTTGTTGGGTACAAAGTGGGGTAGAAGCGTGCCTGCAACCATGTTTCAGACTAGTCATGATAGCAGGATGAGTGTGAAGAGGTGGTCAGAGCAGAAAGGGCAGAGAGAGGCTGTGCAGCAATAAAGTATTGCTCTTGATCTATGCGGGTATGGTAAGCAGGAACAAGTGTCTCGCGAGATACTTGAACAGCCTCCCCGCAGTGGTGCCTGCATGCTCCCTTCTTGTTTCTTTGGTGCTGGAGAGAGCTCTGTCTATTCACTGCATGAGCTGGATCTTTTCTGAAAGCAACATGAGGAGCAATGCATGCCCCACGTGGACCTGGAAACCATTGTGCTGACTAGCAAAGCAGTCCCACGGCTGGGTAAGGGACACCTCTGCAGGGGCCAGGTGTTTGCTGTGGCTGCCCATTTTGGTTCCACTGGGCCCTGTAGGATCCCTGCTCTCTTCAGAGCCTTCCTGGCCTCTACGGGATGGCTGGCACGCGCCACTTGTAGGATTAAGTTGGCCCGTTAACTCTTTTCCTCCCCCTACAAGAGAAGTTGTCACCAGCCTTCCTGCCACTGCATTGATTTGACCCATCTGCTGAATTATCTTTAAGCTTAGACTCGGTATTTTCACCAAATGGGTGGGTGAGTGTGGGGGGGAAACCAAAACTATTTGGTTAAACCCATGAAACCAGTTTTCTTCACTCCATTTGCTTGTAGCAGTGCAAACTCTGAGAGCAGACCAGCACTCCCGTGAGAAACCTTCATCAACTCCATCACGGAGGCTGCCAGCCACTGGGGTTAAATGACTTGCACAAGGCCATGAAGCAAGTCGGTGCCAGAGAAAGCATTCGCTTCAGTCCTCACTCAGATTCCCAAACTGCATTTCTTCTTTTATCCTTATATCCCACTTCTTAATATTGCGCTACTAGTGAAATTCTTCTTTAAAGGGGCAGGGGTATCTGCCCCTTTATATATCACTGTTTCTACTTAAAACTAGTTTTGGGAGAGGTTTGTGTGGTAGGTGGTAGGGAGCAGGAGCAAAGCCCAAAGAGTGGAGAAGTCAGAATATGGAGTAAATGTATTGGTTAATTCTTATGAGAGCAAATACGAATGTATTTTGACGAGCAGACCTCCATTACCACGCAGTTCTCATTCAAGCCCGGTCTCTTTTACTGTCAAAGGTTGTAAAGGAGGAACCTCATCTCTGTAAACTACCCAGTTTAAGCATTTGAACACTAAGTGGAAGTTTCTAGTGATCAAAGTAATTTTCTTAAATAATGTATTCATACATAAACCTGAAAGAAATGTCATAATTGCAATAAGGTGTCTCTGGGGAGTGCGGTTATCATGATATAATCACATCCCTGGAGAATAGGAGGCACAAGGCATAGCCTTGTGCTTAATAACACCCTGAGGGTGTGATTATCTCGCAGCAATCACACCCTCATTGTGCCTTGTTGCCTAAATAACTGCGGCAGAAATTGAAATACACAAAATTTGAGAGGAGGAAACAAAAACATGGAAACCTTGGATATTTGGATAATAATGCTAATAATGTATGCACTGGAGATGGGCTGAAAGCTGGAGAGCAGCATGGTGAAACAGTGGAAAGTAAAGCAGTTTTCTCGCACAGCATGAGAAAATGGGATACTGTATCTGTCTTCTGCCATCTGGTGTGCCTCACCCGGCCTTTTTTTAACCACCAACTTGAATTAATGCGGATGGGATTGTTCAGACACGGGCATGAGATCTGACAGGGTACTGGAACGTGTCGGCTGTTGGCAAGGGGGCAACGTTTCCTGCCGTACCTGAGCGGGTAACATAGGATGCACGTTGCCACCTGTTATGGAAGAGCTTGCAGGAAGGGGCTGGGAGGAGGACATGCTCTGGAGGGACCTCCCATCCCCTTCCCACCAGATTTTTCCAGGGCAGTGGAAGATGCGAGCGCACCTTAGGCTTGCCTCGCTATTGAGAGTGTTTGGTATTGGCATCGGTAACTTTAGCAATGCAAGAATGCCCCAGCCCCTTTTTTGGGAGACCCATGTTTCACATGCTCCAAGCGCTCTCGCTCGACACAGCTCCACTGGCTATGGCCCTCGGGGAAAGAGGTGCCGCATAGCGTGGAGCGTGCCACGCCAAAGTTAACAGGGCATACGGTTGCATTATCCTCTGAGCAAGTTCCCGCGTAGGTGGTGCCGCGGGAAGGACTGGTTTGAGGGACATCCTGTTGCTGTCGACTGTCTTTGTTCTCTCAAGCGCAGACTGTGTGTGCAGCAGGCAGGAGAGGTGCCATTGCAGAAACAGCTGATATACTACTTTCCCATTCAGCACTGCGACAACAGCCTGTGGATGCAAGGGGGATGATTTGGCTATTGTAGAGAAGTCAGGTTGGAAGGGACCTCACAAGATCATCAAGTCCAAATGGGGATCAAACCTGCGACGTAGGTGTTATTAGCACGAGACTCTAAACAACTGGCCCATTTGGTTTGAGTACAGCAAAAGTAGACATCCTCCAGCCATGTTTATAAACCAAGTTCGGTCGTGAGTCTAAGAGGCCGGCTCTGGAAATCCTGACCGAGGCCTTAGTTAGGCCACTTGCTTGCTTGTTTGTTTGGGGGGGTTTTTGGGGGGGGGGGGGGGGGTTTG
>NW_017729009.1:13548103-13578189 GCF_001723915.1 Gavialis gangeticus
GGGGGGGGGGCGGTTTGCAAGGTATTTTTCTTTTTCTCCTTTTTTCTCTTTTTTGCATTGAAAATTGGCATAAAACACAAGATTTTAGGTTTCATCAGTTTACTTCGTAGTTCTTAAAGACTTGCATGAGGATGTTAACAGAAAATAATCCGCTGGTGCTACAGTGCGCAGTATTTACTGACCAATTCTGATTTTCTCCTGAAGGGTTTTCATAACACGGCCATCATTGTCTCCAGCACAATCACTGGCTGATTTTACTTGTGTGTCCCATTTTTGCTTTTCTCTCACTTTGATGGCTCTGACTGATAGACTGTGGCTCTTTCCTGACTAATGAAGTGCACTCAGGCCATTCCTGGATGAGGATTTTGTTTTCTAAAGCCCACTGAAAAAAAAAAAGTCCTTTTTTTTGCAGTTTAAGATCATTTAACATTTGTTTAGGAAGTCCTAGTTGTTTCTTTGGACATAATATCATTATCCAGTTTCCCGGTGTCCTGGAATGTATATTTCTTGATTGGCAAAAGTGGAAAGGTGCTTTTTTTATTTCTTTTTTTCCTAAGAATTTGGTTTTGTATGGTGCGGTGAGTGCGAGAGACATCTCGAGACACTTTATGCAGTAACGAGTCAGAAATCACGGCCTAAACTGCCGACTGCAATGCATCGACATAGGGCTCTCGACTTGCAGGAAGCCATGTCATCAGCTGAGGATCCAGCCTTCTAGGACTTTGTCAGAAAATGGAGCTGCCATTTGGTGTCTCAGCACCGTCTCTTCCCCACGCAAGCTCAGACATGAGCTCTTGTTTTACTGAGAAGGGGAATAAATGGCCAGAACAGTATTTTTCCATGGTCTCATTGGAAAGCACATTGCATTCACTTGCTTCCGTGTGAAGCATTACTGAAGAAGGGCACTGAAGTTTTAACTTCTCATCAGAAGGAGATTTAGACCAGACCCCCCAGCCCATTCAGGCAGGAAGGATGGTCCAGTTGTTAGGGCCATAGCCCATGATTTGGGCTTGATTCCCTGCTCTGTTAAGGTACGTGTGTGTTTGGGTACATTTACTAGTGTGCCTCTGTCTCAGTTCTCTGTTTGTAAAATTGCTCTTTTACATCAGAGAGGACTGGGGGCGAATGTGCTGAAGAGCGAGGTGCTTGGATGTTACAGGAATGGGGGACCATGCGTGGATCTCCTTGTCTGCACGGGATATTGCTTAGGGCCTTCTAATGAACAGGTGGAAAACCTCATTTGTATTGAGCTCCATTTAGAGATGACTCGTTAAATTTCATTCTGACTTTTTTCAAGGAAAATTCTTGTTTTCAAAGGCATCTGAAGCAAAACAGTTTTAAAGATCAAAAGCCTCCAATCCATACCTGGTATGTCTCATATTTTAGTCGAAGCAATTTTTACAAATGTAGTAATAATACTTGCATAATATATTATACATTGTGTGTGTGTGCACGCGCACAGGCACGCACACATTTTATTATTGGCAATAGTAGTAGTATTCATAGTATTCACATTTTTGGGAACGTATCAGGATCATGAAATGAATACACTCTACATTTTCTCTGCTGACATTTTCTCCCCAATCTTAGATGCACTGATACACGCACTTTTGTTTATCATGAAATAATGTCGATAAAAATAAAAAGCACACAAAACATCGTAACGACTTGGTAAACAACAGGAGGAAAGGGGAAAGCTGGGGAAAAAATTAGGCCTGCCATTCTTGACAATGTCTTTTTAAGAAAGCTTTGTACTTTCTTGCAATGTTAAAGTTGCTAAGGTAACTATGCATTTTTTAGAGCACAGCAAAGCAAATAAGTACATGACCTGTATAAATTCTCAGCGCATAAATTACTGCATCCCTGGGGCTAGAGTAACTTATGCACTTTCTTATTTCCAAATGACTTTAACTTCTCTGCTTATCAAATGCATAAAAATTTGTTCCACGCAGTTTTAGCTCATGGTTTTATGCCCCCTATAGTGTAAAATATGCTCAGGAGAAAATAACTTGAGGTCTCGTGTTCCCCTATATTCCTTGGCGCAAAATGGGGAAAACATGGCTTCCCGCTTGGTAGCGGAGAGGAAAAGCAACTAAGCCATTTGCACTCGGCTAACCATACGGCTGCTGAAAGCCCTGTGTCGCAGAGCGCGCAGGTCCCCTGCTCCCTCGAGCAGGAACAGCTAGGGAGAGAGCCCTAGCAGTGAGGGGGGAGCCCAGCTGCTAGTTACCAGGGCAACTGCGGGGGAGTCAGCTGACAGGAAGGGGCAGGGCCTGGCACATATAAACCCCAGGAGCGAGGCCAGGAGGGCAGTGCTCCGCTGGCAGCCGTGGGGAGGAGACAGAAAGATGCTCTGTATGGGGTGCGATCATCGGAAAGTCTGGAGCTGGTTCAGTTTTCACTTTTCCTAATGGCAAGCTTCAACTGCAGCCTTGGGCGGTCTCTGGAGTGTATTGTGCTCTCTCTGTCTGGGGTGCATGACTTTGAAGAAGCCAAAACTGGTCACCTCGCAGTTCTTTGCTCCTGCAGCAGTTGGGCTGTGGGATCCCATGAAGCAGCCTGTACTCTTGCCCTTTGTCCTGTTCTCTCTATTGACCATACTCCTCCCACAACACCTCTGAATGCATGGTTGCTAAAGGGGATAATGCAGCTCAGTGATGCTTATTTGGATGTAATTTTGTGTTCACCTAGGCTAGGTACAGACATTGCACTTGATCAGTATAAATGATTGGAAACCGGTCTGTGCCCTGAACAGAACAGTTTGGCACACAAAACAGGTTTATACCCATAACAGAAGTTCGGCACACATTGACTGGTTTAAAAATAGTCTAAGAATTGCTCCCCGTCCACCCAAGGGCAAATCAAATGTGTGCTGTGTTTGCTACTCATGTAAATGCCAGTTACAGAAAACCACGTAGCTTAGATCGATTCTGCCTGGGCCTTTTTGAGTGTCTGTATCTAGGTGTAGTCATGGCAAGTATACACGCAAAAATGCAGGCTCAATTTTCTTTGTGTGTTCAGTGTTGAGTATGTGGGCCCATCTGTCTTGTGATTATTAACGTTACTGTATGGTCAGTATAGCTTCATAGTGAGAAATACTTTGGTATTAAAAGCTGGGTGTGTCCACGTGCCTGGATGCAGGTTTTTGGCGGAGGCTGCGAACTTGTGGGAAGGAAAACGTTGTTGCCCATTCTGCGGGCTCTTTCTTGGCCGGTTCAACTGTTGGGAGGTCTACTTCTTGGAGGGAAATAGGAAGACCGTTACTTGTGAGTGATGCGAGCACTTGGTCTTGCATATGGATTGGGGTGGGGAGCTCCAGGTTTGCACGCAGCCTCCGGGAGGGGATGCATTTGTATGTTACTTTTAGGGATACCAGTGTCTAGTACTGGGGATGCACGTGGAAATAGATGAAGCCAAAGAGCTTGTGAGTGAAGGCAATGACCGAGAGCGCTATGTTGAAGAAGGAACTCTCTTTTTCTTGCCTCCCTTTGGGTGCCTGGGTTCTGATTTATTTTTCCCTTAGGCCACAAAGGCAGCTGAATGCATCTTTGATCTCCTTGCCACCTGGAAAGGGGAGAGCAGAGCAATCCAGCATTTGTCGGCCTTATTCGTTGCTGAACAGGGCAGATGCATTTGGAGCTCCTGCCCATGTGTTCATCAGCAGGCACCCTCACCTCCTAAAAATGGGTTCCTCCCTCCTTCCCACCTCCAAAAAGAAAAAAAAAATACCATTAGTCTATTAATGCTACATGAGAGCCTGGCATCCTGAGTCTGCCCTGAATGCCAGGAAAAGATTGCCTCTTTGAGGGGTCCATGCTTGGGTTAAGATACAGGTTGGGTGATTACTGCTGTCCTTTTATTATGGTCCTGGGAATGAATTTGCTGCTCATGGAAGTGAAAGTCTAGGTCCAAGCACAGTTCAGAAAAGCCTGGTCATCTGTCCAAAGGTATAGACTTGCTGTTGCAGTAATGCTGTCCTAAAATAGCCCCTGCTCTTCCTGACCTGACTTCCCTTAGGCCTGTCATTACTCCCTGCTTCACTCCCCATGTCTTGACCCCTTCCTCCCCCCCTCCTCTTGACTCCTGTATTCAGCTCTGCCATTGCAAGCTGGGCTGTACCCTTCATCATGCCCAGTCTGGATCCTCTTGCAACTTTACTAATGGACACCCATCTCCTTTGCTTAACCAGAGACTGCTCATTATTCCTTACTGTTGTGCGGTTTTTCTTAAAGCAGATGCATCAGGAAGTGGAAAGACCTCCGCATTCGTTCCAGCCAAGAAGTTATAGTGAAAATGTGGGGGACTCAAATGAAGAACTTGAAACCAAAACCAGTAAACTGACATTTCCTACTACCGAGGAGGCTCAGAGAAAGGGCTTATAGAAAGGAATAGGATTGATTAGACCAGCACTTAGCCTGAAATCAAACTAACCTGGCATTCATCCTTATGGTTATGAATTGTTATATGATGGGTCTGATGAGCTATTGTAGAAAAGTCCCACCAATTTTTATTTATTTATTTATTTTTAAGCAGTGTGTGGGAACCAATAGGAAATGCAACCAGATTTTACACCCTAAAAGCAGGGAGATTTTTTTTTTTCTTTTCGTTAAGCATCAAAAGTATTTTTGGCTTTCCCACCTCCTCCTTGACTTTCCACAGCAGCCATGCTCCTAAATCTCCCTGGTGACAGTAAAATATCCTTCATTCCTTTTGCAGGATGAGTTCTTTTTTTCTACCTTTATGTACTTACTACCTAGTACTATCCTCCCTTTATAGTCTCCTTTGTCTTATTTTATCCCAGACAGTAGAATACTGTGGTCGCAATATCCTTCAAATGTTGTTGGATGGCTGGCATCATCCGCTGAACTTTTTTCTGTTATGGTGCAATGAATGCAGAGAGAACTATTCCTTTAGTCTTTATGGGTTGTTTTTTTTTTTTTAATACTATGCTATTTACAGGAAGAGATGGACTGTCCTGGCTGGATGCCAGAGGCAATAGTCTCATTGCCAGAAAGCCAGATGCACGGTCACATTGCCTGGCTCTCTCTGGCAAGGCTGAGGAAGCTTCAGCAGGTGTGATTAAACAGCATGCAGGAGCCTCAGGTTCGCAGAGCTCACTGCCTCTAAGGTACTACTACTAGATTTGTCGTTGTGCTGCAAAAGCCCCTCCGATGGCATATGCGCCTGCTGCGTCGCCGCATTGGCATAAAACCCAACCGGGGACCCGGCCCTCCCCAGCAAGCCCAGTATATTTTTCTTCCAGCTTGGTGCACTATGGCTTTAAGGGCAGGCTTTGGAGCAAGAAGCAGACAGCAAGATAATAAGATGCTTCTCCCCCCTCCCCCCCAAAATCCTTCCACCTCCTCAGCAATGTTGTGCAGAGACTCACAGTCAGCAGACTGCAGTGACAGATGGCGGGTCATAAGCCCTCTCACTAATCTAACACTGCAAAAGAAAATAGGGCTGGGGGTGATTCAGCTGCTAGGCCTCAAAGCAAGAGCATGATGGGATAGATTGCTACTGTGACATGTCCTTGAAGGATGCTTCATCCCAGAGGACCGTGGGGACGAAATTAATGTGATGATGAAGCAAAAATCTGTTTGCAGAATAAGGCAAACCCACTAGAAATGGCTAATGTGCTTGCAGTCTTTCTGAGTAATTGGGTTTCTATTAGCAAGATGTAAATATTGCTAATAGTTCTCTTTGCGAAGAACCGTTTGGGCTCTGTCTCCAAATCTACCCAGGCATGTTAGGCTTCCCGTTCTCTTCATTGTCCACTGACCAGAGCTGTCTGCACCTGCAAATGTATTTATCTATCAAATTATCTCTTTGCATGCACGGATCTAAAGGAAGGCTGAACCTATTTAATTCAGCACAGCATTCTGGAAACATTCACTGTAAGAAGAATTTCTTGGCATCTATAGGCAGCAACTTGCATTTAAAACTATTAGCTGTGGGGTTGTTTTGGGGTTGTTGTTTTTTTTCCAAGCTGCCTGCTGCTGCTGACAAGCAAACACCTTACTGAAAGTAGCTTGTGCCTCATCTGCTCATGTAATGGGTTTAAGATTAGACAAACAATGTTTAAAGCTGAATGTTAAAAACATAGTTAGGATCGGGTAGGGCAAGACCTACAGACGCCTCTGAGGTTGCCTGCTTCAGCAGATAGTCCCATTTCTACCCAATAGTGCTTGTTAGGATGATAATGAAGTTTACTTGCTACCTATACGGGGACTTCTTACCATCTTTAGTTTTCCCCGAGCCTGATGAAGGGTGTGTGAGCCCGAAAGCTTGCAGAAAAAGATCATTTTTTTTTTTTGTGACTTCTTAGTTGGTCTAATGAAGGGTATCATCACCCTGGGGGTTTTTAAGAGGAGGTTGGATGACCACCTTATTGGGGTCATTTGACCCCAGTGCTCTTCCTGCCATGGCAGGGGGTCAGACTAGATGATCTGCTCAGGTCCCTTCCGACCCTAGAAACTATGAAACTCTCTGAACCAGGAGATTTCTGCTACGATGATCAACCCTTTGCTCTGGACCGGCGTGTAGGGTCCGGTCTGTGGGCTGTGAGCATCTCGCAGCGGGGACTGTGGACCAGATTCATTGCGGGAGTAAATGGCTATAGCTCTGCTGAAACCAAGAGAGCTGCAGGCATTATCGTGTTGTCTCCTCACACTGAAACGGAGAGAGCCGGGCTCCTCGTACAGCGCTTGGCATGTGACGTGTAACAAATAGTTATCAGGAACGTGGGTATAATCCCTGCTGAAGTCATGGCCCTTAGCATGTTTAAACCAAAATCGTCCGTGGCTGATCACTGAATCGCCAGGCAAAGACTGACTTCTCAGCTCTAACGTAGGGTCGCTGCTCTGATGCCACAGGAACAAAGACCGTCTCAGCCACCAAATGCAGCCCATTTTCCTTTAATATTTTCCCCCTTTGTTCTTCATGTTGTGTGTGGCTCTTTCATGCATTTTTCCCATGCACAAATTTATTTGACCTTTTTTTTTCTGCCTGCCTTCAAATGCCGGTGATTGTATCTTACTTGCCGTATGGTGAAACAAAGAAAATATCGGTGATACATAGTCAACATCAAGAAGGTCGTGTGTTTTTCTTTTTAAAAAGGGGGAGAGGAGATGGCAGAGAGAATGGCACTGCTATGCGCCCCATAGCAAAGGCCATTACTACTTACTACTGTGAACTGCTTAACATAAGATTGTCATTTAGAAATGACAAACCCAATCCGGCAAACACGCGTGTGCATGCTTGAATATAAACTCCTGATTGATTGATGCCATTGATTTTGATGGAGCTGTTAAAGTGGAGTATGTACGCAGGCGTTCGCAGGACAGGAGCCCCCAAACAGCTACACAAGTCCATCTGAGCCACTGTTCATGCAGGGCAGCCCTTCTAGCTGAATAATGATATTTGTCTCAGGGGCATCTCAAAGCCCTCGGCTTTCTTCCGCCCCCAGCACTATGGCTGGATGAACACAGAAACCAACTGTTCACCAATATTCTTGAGAACAAGTCCTGCCAATTTACTTAATGGAGAGTTGCTTTACCCTTTTATCCATGAATATATAGGAGATCAAACTGCTTCTTCCGTGTGGTTTGCTTTTGCATGGCAAGAGTGCGCTCGGCTCCTGGGGTCTGGGTAGTGGGTTTCTCTAGACCTAGTCATATATTCCCATTGTAAGAGTGAAAATAAGACTGGGGGAAAATGTAAGCAAGTAAAACAATAATGACAGCAAAAAGACTTGATGTGTAAAATTCTGATTCTTTAACCTTGTAAAAAAAAAACAAAAAAAGTGCCTTCATTTTGTTAAAAAGTCTGATCTTGGTTCGTGTTATTTTGAAGCTCCATCTCGGGGCTTCTCTCCATGTAGTCAGATCATCTAAAATAAAAAATATTTTTATTTTTTAAATCGGTGTACTAAGTGGGGTGGATGCTGTTATTGCAGATTAAGCTAAACCAAAACAGTGTTCACATATGGGCTGGCACCTGGAGTCCCTAAATAAGTGCAAGTATGTGCAGACAGCACAGCAGCTTACATGAAAAGACGTTTTGAATGAGAAAATATAGACGTATCTAGAGAGAGCAAAAACTGGTGGAAAGCATGCATTCATGAAGGCCATGATTCTCCCCTGCTTTGCACTCTGGGTAGCCCGTGCAATGGGAGAGTCAAATGCTAACATTATACTTTAATTAGCACTTTGCACTCACTTTGGACAAGTGCAAGTAATTGCACAAGGTGCCGGAGAGTGGAGAAGCAGGCTGATGGGTAGGGGAGGAATTGGCTCACAGCCATTGCAAAATACTCCTGCTAGTTACACAACCATATTTCTCCACCAAGATCAATCCCTTCTGAGAATCCTTCACTATATAGTTAATGACCTTGACCATTGATCTGAAAGGAAAGGTCCATTTAGAGGTGCAAAACCCCCAACAGATGACTGACTAAACGTAATGATTCTCTTGACTGCTTCTCGGAGAAGATTTAGCCTTTCCAAAATCCAATATAGATCAACCTTTGCACTTGAGAGCTATAGAAATGCAACCCTTTACTAAAGGCACTGGCCTTCACGTTGTAGCTTGATCCTGGGAGATAGATTTTAGGAAAGGTTTTCACTTATTTCTGTCTAGATAGATGGCTAAGAGGTGCGAGAGAGAGATTTTCTTTTGTTTGGGAAAGAGATCCTTGGTCATAAGACATTACCTTGAAGAGTTGTGTGTTCACAAATACAATCGGCAAACACAAATTCATTTAATACTGTAGACAAATAGGACCAGATTATCCTCTTCCTTTCACTTTGTGTGTTCATTTACACCTGCTTAGAAAGCTGCCAACCGGATCTGGGAACATTTCAAACCTGCTTTTCACTTGTGATGCCGGTGCCAGGCATCTGCAAATCTGGCGCCTAGGTTGCAGGGGAGGCCTAGGAGTTCCCTTTAAAATGTACCTGGTGTCAAAATGAGATGGCCAGTGCACCCTGTGGGCATAGGGCTGTAGAGCTGGATTTCCCTTTACTTCAACACCCTTTCCCACTATTCTGGAGCTTCAAAGTAGCTGCTGATTATTTCAAAAGATTTTGAAATTACAGCAGGGACGGTCTAGATTCAGGACTTGGACTCTTGCTGGGAACTCGGGCTGAGAGCCTTCTGCCTTTTAGGCATCACCCCCACGTGTAGAAACGTTTGAGGACTGGGACATCAACAACCATTGTGTTCGATGCACAAAGCAGAGCGAGACCTGCTCTTCCACTGCAGTCCTGCCTCTGCCACCCCCTGGCCATGCAAACAGGCTTTTGCCAGCAAACTAAACAAATGACATTCAGAAGACGGACAAAAACCCAGATCCATGCAATAATAAGGCACGTTTTTTAGCGTCCCTTTAATAACTAGTCACGTGTCAAGGCTCTGGAGGTGAAACGGGTGGTGGATTGAGGTATGCCACAATAAGAATGACTACCCCAAATCATGGCAAAAAGAGAAGCAGCAGCCCAGATTGTGGAACCATCCCCATGTAAGTCAGTCTGAGTAATTCCCTTAGCTCTCCTTATCTCGCTCTGCCTTTGGTTGGCATATCAGCCAGACAAAGGGCTTAACACAACTTGGCATGGTGACTGGGGGAATTGTTAAAATTTTCAGCAACTGGAACAATTAAGTAAGCTTTAGATGGAGCGAGAATAGACATCCCCTTAGGATTCCTATCGCCAAAGGATAACATTTCCCAGCTTTGTCCGGAGAGCGACTTCGCTTCGTTGAACAGAGGCATTTACAATGTCGAAGAATATCGGATATCGGCTCTATTGGAGAGGGTATCGGGGAATCATCTCTGCCAGACTAATTGTTTGTTTGCAGGGGTGGGAGGAATTGTAATGTCCCTGGCCGCAACTGCAAACCTTCCAGGGAATTTGTGGAAAGACTTGGGACCGCTATCTTTAAAAATGGCTTTGAAGGAGTTTGGGAAATGATTTCCCCTATTCGGGGAAGTACTTCACTGTTTGTTCAGGGACTTAAGTATGTGCTTAAATGCAGCGCTGGGTAGGGATGCTGTCTTGAATTGGGGGCTTATTCAGACAATTGGTATCTCTTCTCTGTTGGGGCAAGGGGATAGATGAAGAACCAGCATCTTCTCCAGGGGATGACTTATCACAAGGGCTTGATTTACTAACAGCGATGTTTGACTTCAGCACATCCTTCAATGTTAGTTTTATGGCAGGGGGAAAAATAGCTGCCCTGTTTTGTGTCGCCGGTGATCTTACATTCGTTCCTGGGTGGTTCTTTTCCTTTCCATTTCTTCTTTTTTATTTGAAGCTCTGCTGAGGATATGTCGTGCCTTCACAACTCGCTTCCTGGGGGAAAAAGAAAAAAGGAAAAGAAAAGGGGGAGGAAAGAGAGAAGTGACTCGGTGGCACTGTATAAATAGTTGCTTTATTATCATAAAAAAAAAAAAATTGCACTCTAATGATTTTTAGGATCAAAACATACCAAAGAAAATGTAAAACAAAATTAAAATGAAGTCGGTATTCACATTGTCAGCAGTTATTTTGTCATTGCAAAGCATCTCCTCAAAGGAATATCGTGGAGCACAGCAGCAACTGAATGAAGCAAGCAGCTCCAGCATCTACTTTAAAGGGAGGTGCAGGGACATCTTCAAACTGCAGTAATGGATCCCTGGGGTTTCTCTAAAGTCTGCTAGTGGCACTGACATTTCCTGTGAAGTTGGAGGCTGGCAGGTTGTTAAAACTTCCCATTTTAACTGCATCGAGTGTCATTGGAGTTTGTTGAATGTATGAAACCTCTTCTCCACCTCCTCCTTTTTTTTAAATTCCAGATATCAATAAAGACCTTGAAAGAGGAAAACACTAATTATAGCCCAAGAGTTGGCACAATGCCTGCTACGTAAACCCCCCTGTTACAGGACCATAGAACTCGGTATTAGAATAACTCTCTAGGTGGAAACTTGGCAAACATGAGCTCAGCCTGCGAGCTAATCTTTTTTTTTTTTTTTCCCCTCTACAATAACAAGAAAAAATTACAGATTTAGCCATTTCAAAATTGTGCATCCTATTACTGAGATTGTGTGTGCGCAAATGACCTGTGTTATGGATCTCAGGGGCCATGTGAGTATACAAAAGAGATCAGGATGTTAGATTAAAGCCCCTGCACTGGAAAATTGGTACCCTGCATTTTCATGTAAAATTAGCCTTGATCCTGAACCCCCACCAGGATGGGAGTCGGGAATGACAAAAGCTGGGAATACCGGGGACTCGGGTTCTAGTCCTGGGTCATCCTCCCAATCTGCTGTGTGAGGCAGGGCTCTTTGATCCACAAAACAGAGGGAACAATGTGGACCCAAATTTGCAATGTGCTTTGACAGCCACATAGAAATGCAAGGTTTCATGATTAATTCTGAATGTTAAGACCATTGGAGCCAACTTAACACCTTGCATCTGAACTCTTATTGAGTTGGAAATAGGGGTCAACACCAAACATTTTAGCTTTACTGTGTTGCTGCTTATTGGTGCTGGGAGCTACGTGTACAGCAGGGACAGTGTTAGTGTTGCTTTGAAGCAGCTGCCCACTTTCAAAAAGCCATTTGTCCCTGCACTGTGATTTGCAGGGATCCTGGTTTTCTCTGGTGAAAAAAATCCCCAGTTTTCAAATGAAATAAAGCAACCCAAAATCCACATTTTTCCGTGATATAGTGGTGTTTCATTTTAATCATGGAAAAAAGTTACCCCAAATCCACATGTTTCCATGGTTAGATTGAAACGCCACTTAGCTATATCTATCTATCTATAAACAGACATAAATAGATAGGTTGATAGATACAGGTATATATCTGTATATATAGGTATATATAGAGAGAGATCTGATATCTATCTATATATGTATATAGATACATATAGAGAGAGCTATGTCTCTCTATATACAGATATCTATTTATAGATGGATCTCTTTATAGATGGATAGATATATATCTATTTATAGATAGATCTACTTATAGACATCTATATCTATAGATAGATATATAGCGGCATTTCATTTTAATCATGGGAAAAATGTGGATTTTGGATTACTTTTTTAAATCCAAAAATTGGGGATTTTTTTTAATCAGAGAAAACCAGGATCCCTGGTGATTTGTAAGGCAACTTTTTCAGTGGCATGAGCTACACCTCCGGTGTTTGAAAGCTTGTGCCCACACCATTGCAGCCTACTGTAGACTTCAACCCAGCAGATCTGTCCGTCTGAAGGACCTGGGCCTGTGTGAGAAGGAAAAGGGAAGATATTGTGTATAGCAGGAGGGAAAAAAATCAAGTCCTAGATGATGGTTTGATTCTTCAGCAAGTGGAGTGAAGGTGTCTGTTTTATGCAGGTCTCTTCTACTGTTAATAAAATAATAGCTGTCTCTTGGTAAAAAGGAGGAAGGTTTATCTCGGTGGTTCTCCCTGCAGAGCCAGCGGGAATATGGCTTTGCATAATGGGTTGGTTCCAGTGTAGCACAGGAAGGTGCCGCAGCTCTGGAGAAGTAACTAAACCCCCCTGGAAACATGACGGGGATATAACCACTGACTGATGCCTGGGCTCCAGCTAGGATTGGGACGCAGGAGTGTAAAGGTGATCAGCCTTTCTACATGAGAGCCCAGCTGGGGGCTCTGTTGCCCTTCATGAATCACATAGGCTGTACCCCAAAGCAAACAGATGATTTTTAGAAACATCCCCCCCATGCTTTTATTATTGCTTTCCCATAGGGTTGGTTTTTTCCTTTGGATGAGCTGTGTTTGTGCTATGAAATTCCTTGAGAGCAGAGTTTGGGGAGGACAAGAGAAAGCATCAAGGAAGTAAAACCTTATTATTAACTCCCCCCACACATACACCCTTGCAAATCCAGCTGCTTAACAGGGGAAGAATTGCAATTCCTGTGAAATGGATTTGCATCTCTCCTCTCTGCTACCCCACAGCGAAGAAAAAAAAAATCTAATATTTTATCTTATTCTGCAGGACCCTAGCAGATCTGTCCCCAGGGACCATAAATTGTTTCCTGACTGTCATTGCTGCACCCGAACTCTGGTACAGCACGCTGGGAGAGTGAGCTTTGTTCCTCCGTAACGCAGAGGACATGCCACAAATAATTTAAGAAGCCATTTTTCTCTTCGTATGACGTTAAATATTCTTTACTTAAAAAAAAAAAAAAAATGGTCCGCACCACTTGGCATAAAGCAATATATCCAGAAGAAGGGCAGATGCTGTTTAATAAAAGACACGGTGCTTGCCTCTGCTGTGAGTCTAACCTCCTGAATCTTCTCTTCTGCTGAGGCACCATGCCAGCCCACCTGCATCTTTGTCAGTATTGAGCTGATAAGGCCAAATTCTCGCAGGGGAGGCCTCTTTTAAATGGACATAGTTAGTACCTGCAATTCAAGAACAGGTTAGACAGTGAAATCCTATTGAAGCCAGTGGGAATCTTACCATTGATTTTTAACAGACTCCAGATTTCACCCTGAGTGTTTATGCTTTTGTCTGTTGGGTCTAAATCAGGTTGTATTCAGATGCGAGTCTCAAATTCATACTGAAGATATGTGGATACATATGGGGTGTCTGAAGCTTGTAAAACTATGCCCCCCCCACACCCCCCCCTCTTCCCATGCATTTATTCCAGTATGGACCTGAGAGCAGGACTGAGTCCAGAGAGGATTTATGTGGTGTGAGGAGGACAGCACTCAGTCTGACTCTCAGATCCCAGGTGGAGTTTTCAAGGCTGGAAATTAGGAGGAAAAAATATTTTTTTCTTGTAAGCTATGCACATATTTGATCAGGGAAATGATGAGAGGCAGCTAATCAAACATTTCATATTTCACTGAATCCATTTTGAACATTGAACTATATGTTGGAGCACCTCTAAATAATAACGATTAGAGCAGGTTAAGAGATGGAAATATAGTTATCTTTTTTTTTTTGACTGAAGCCTCTTCCCTGATTTATTTCTTTCCACTTTTTGAAGGTATTTTGCTTTTCTGACCCTCTGTTTCTTCCCAATGTACCTTTCTTGCCTTCATGAAAAGTGACAAAAATTGTGAAAGGAAGGAGATGGGGAAAGGGGAGAAGGTGGTGGGGAGTAAGGGCAGGGAACGGGAGAAACAAAACCCAGAAAATCAGAAAATATTTTTTGGGTTGTTGTTGAAAAGTTGGGAAGTTAAACAAGACATTTTTCAAGAAACGTTTTGCTCTTGGAAAAAGTTTTTCTGTGATTAAAAACTAATTCTAGATAAAACATTCAAATCGGTTGTAATATCTATCCTGGAACTTGTCTAAAATAGATTTCTTTTGCAAATAAATTTTTGGTTAAAAATGTTAAAATCTGATTTTTTTTTTTCAAGCAGCTCTAAATTCTCTCTTCACCCCAAATACCCTAACAAAGTTTACCCTCCTCTGGAACAGGGGAGCCTTCCGTTCTTGCCTGTCTGGCAAGAAAGCTTGGGGTTTTTTTTCTTCCTTCACTATAGCTGCAGTCCAGCAAAGCACTTAAACACATGCTTAAACACTCAAGTAATCCCATTTAAATCAATGGGACTTTGCACATGCTTCAAGTTAAACACGTGTTTAAATGCTTTGTCAGATGTAGACCTAAGATAACTAGTCCACTCTCCAGATCAGAGATGCTCTCCATGTTGTTAATGTAGTACAAGTAATAAGTAATGAATCAGGGTGTTGCTTTTTTGGTTTGAGGAGGTTTATGTGATGAACTAGTGTTGGGTATGGACTCCCTTTTTTAAAATATTGCAATTATTAAGGTAGCAGATCTTTCAGTTGATGTTGTTGTGCAATTTTAAATCTGCTCCAAAATTAGCCAACAAATGCTGATCAAAGAAATGATACTATTCGTTGTATTATTTGCAGCTTTTTTTGCACTATTGTTAGCTCTATCAGATATAAGAGCATCCCAGTAATTTTGCCCCCAGGAGTGCTCTCGTCTTTTGATCTGTTCCCTCTGTATAGCCTGCCTAGTTTCTGCTTGGAGGATGGGGTCGGGGATAATGCTAGATCTCAAGTTTTTAAATCATCTGAATTGCTGAATTTTACCTTGCTTTGCATTGGAGCTTTATGAAGTTGTGGATTTTGTACACTATAGATGCAATATCATCAACCAGCCCAGAGGCATGTGCCAGTTTGGGCTCAGATTTGTGAGCCCTTTGCAAATGTTTCCATAAACCTGGTTGAGTTTTGAATTCATTATACAATCTGACAGTTTTTTAATGCATTTGGTATTGTTGGGAGCATTTTTTCAATTCCAGTCATACATCACAAAGTGTGAGGTTGGTTTCTGCTGTACACCAGAATCGAATTGTAACTTGTGTAATGTAAAAAAAAATATTTTATGATCATAAATATTACCAAAAACTGTTGATGATATTTTAAATTTGTTCTTTATTTCTAAACTTAACTCTTCCTTTTGCATCACATCATTTCTTTTCCCCTTCTCCCCTATATATAACTGGTTTGAAATGTTGCCTTTGCACACACGAGCAGAAAATGTCCCCCAAAATGCGTTCAGTTGACATTTTTGGCTTTTCTTCAGAAATATATGTTTTTGGCTTGGGTTTGGTTGCTAAAAGGCTTTCAGTCGGGAAGTAAGGAATTCTTAGGTTTACGATAAAAACAGGAAAAAAATAGGAAACGTGGATAATTCTATGACAAATTAATTTTAGCAAAACCCATTTTTCCATCAAAAATGTCTGAAAAATTCTACATCGGCTCAACCCCAGCCCTTACTCATACTGTTCAAGAAGCTTTCATTGATCTTTCAGTTTCTATTTTCATGTTACAACATAGCCCTCTTACTATTTTAGTAGAAGCAGTCACCAGAATGTGAGCTGTGGTCAAATGGATTTTGTGAGCTCGGAGTAGGACCGGAGGATACTTTCTAACAAATTTTTAATCGTTCTATGTTGACAGATTTTCTCCAAATGTGATTGTCTTAAATGTTTGGCTTGAAATATTTTGCTAATTTTTTGTGAATCCTTTTTGATTTGTAATTTCTGAACAAATTCTGTCATTGTAGCTATCTCCTAGTATAATTATTTTTTGTTGTTATTTTTTATTAGCCGTGTATGTCGAAGAAGGTTTATGTTAGTCAATAGGTGAACATCATTGTTAGACTTACCCCCACTTACCTTGGTTCCCAAATTGTGTAGCTGCTTCCACAAACTAGTAAGCAATATTTATATCAAGTGTTTCTGCCAGCACCCTCTTTGCTAGAACTGTCACAGAAAGGGGATGTGTAACCAGCACAAGCTCAGTCAACATATGTCACATATATATGCATAAATGTCTTAAGCATGTGCCTAACATTAATCATGTGAATGACTTGTGGGAATACATATATTTAGGCTTTCACATGTTTGGGGTCTTTACAATTTGGAAGAATGACTGGAGGTTTCCGAACACCGCCCCTGAGCATTTCTCCTTTCTTGTGGATGCGTAGAGTGGATTGTCATGAATGATGGGCTTTGTTTGTTTAATTTTCAGACATGTGTCATGGTGCATTTGATCCAGGTATTCTACGCATCTGCCACGTGTATATCCCATATATACAGCATTAATTACATTGCTCGGGTGACATTATAAACACAGAGAGTGAATCACAAATGGATTATTTACGATGCCACCTGAACTCAAAGTAATTATAGCCGTGTAATTTAGCTTTCCCCTATTTCATTTCTTATATAATGTAATATTTCAAAAATATTTCGGCACACATCTATCTTCAGCTCTGCGTATGGCCTAATAAATTGTGATTCTCTTTCAGAGGTAATATATTAGCAATGCCCTTAAGGGAGGGCACACTAGTTTTCTCAGAGTGATCCATAAACTAATCCAAATATAAAGAGACACCATAGTTACTATGTGGAATGTCCACCTTCATTCACAGAAAATAATGTTACATTCACCTTAATACATCAATGTATTTTAACCTCTTCATTCCCTTAATAATGGGAAGAGGCATGCTACCTCTTTCAGCCTGGTGGCTTTTGCTGAAGACTTTTCCTGTAGGTAATGAGGTTTTGATGGTAAGCTTCTGTGCCAAAATAGGTGACAGTCAGTAAATGTTCTGGACTTAATTGAGTAGACTTTGCAGGGAAGTTAATACAGTTTGGGGGATAGTTTGAGCAGAAGTGTTTGTCTGATAGTTACAGGGGTGTAGGTTGTAGCCGTGTTGGTCTAAGGAGACGGGCAGACAAGAATCTTTGGGTGAACCTGGCATCTTTTATTAGACCAACTCAAATAGCTGGAAAACATTTTCATAGCAAGCTTTCAGGTTTAAAAACCTTTTGTCAGGCTGAGGAAGCATCTGCAGTTGGTGTGTGGTCTTCCATCCAAGAAGAGCATGCACCAACTGCAGATACTTCTTCAGCCTGATGAAGGTTTTTTAAACCCAAAGGCTTGCTAAGAAAAAAATTTCCAACTATTTAAGTTGGCCTAATAAAAGATATCAGATTCACCCAAAGAACCTTGCCTGCCTGATTTAGTTTGTACTTGTTTCTGCGAGGATCTAACTTCAACGTCAAGAAGAAACCCAGTGTATGGTACTGTACTAGAGCTGTAGGACTCTGGAAATAGGATGCTAGTTTGCTTCAGAGAAGCAGTGTGGAAGCTTTTTGAAGACAAGACTGGAGTCAGGACTGTCCAGCTCTGGCACCAACCCACTGTGTGACCCACTCTGCCTCAGGTCCCCCAGCTCTAAGGCTTGTCTCACAACTCTTGCCTATCTACCTGAAGTCATGAGGTTTGGGTAGTTTAATATTCAAATCAAGATTGTAGAGTGTGTGTGTGATACCCTAGCTCAACTCTAACTTCTAGGTTTTGAGTCAGGAATCAATGGATGAAAGTCCATGGCCTACTTTATGCTGGAGGTGAGATGAGAGGATCATACAGATCCCTTCCAGCCTTAAACTATATGAATATTTCAAAGTGCTTTGAGATCTGCAGATCAAAGGCAAGTGTAAATGCTGTGTATTGCATTGGATCCTCATAATACATTCCCTAATGATTTTTGCATCTTCTTTCCTAAAGCCTTGTCGGCTATTTCTCTTTCTTTCTTAACAAAGCACCTAAGCTAATCACAGTGGCCTTGAATGACTAACTAATACATCTATAGCCTCCACTCTGCAAAAGCCATCAAAGCAGGGCTTTGACGGCACCAGAGACACACAATAGAAAAAGGTGCTTAGGAGAGCCGGGCTCTATGTTTTGTTTTTCGCTTACGAACGTTAGGACTCAAACTTTAGGGGTTAAAAGACAACAAGTGAGAGAACTAAAATTCCCACTTGGTGCCTGTGATGCTGCCCCCAAGAGATGCAGGGTTTCCATGACATCATACAGTAACCTTGGAGCCTATCAGTTAATTAAATACTATATCCATGTATTCTAGTTAATTGATGCTTCCTTTACATGGTTTATTGTGCTGCAAACTGGTATTGCTTCTGTCTCACTGAGCAAACACAGAGAAGGAGAGAGAGGGATCATGGGATGCTGCAGCTCCTGGCTAGGGGAAGCGAGCTGCTGGCACTCCTCGCTCGCTCACTTGCTCTCTGTGGTTTGCACAGGGAAATCCTGCTTCTGTGTGTCCCACAAGCATCAAGCATTTGCCACTGCTGGGCAGGTCAGGAGGGAAAACTTTTATGAATGAGCTGATCTGAACCGTGGGCATGAATCACAGATAGGACCAACCCAAGCCTGTTAAGGGCTCGGCTTTATGACTGGCTGCAGTGAACCCACCCTCCTAGAAAAGAGTGACTGGCATAGGGTAGGGAAGGCAGGGTTAACTAGATTGTGGTGTGCGGATATAACACAAGCTAACCCCGCTATTTGAACTTGGATCCCCCAGTAACACAGGCAAGCGCAGGATTTGAGCTTGGGACCAGCATAGACTTCTACTGCTTTTCCTGAAAGATTAAATCCCATAGCTGAGAGCGGCTCCAGGTAGCCTATTCTCTATGGATCAGCCATGGGGATGCGGAAGATGTTACATCCATAGGTTACACTAGTCAAAGCTAATGATCTTGCCTGTGGTACTGAACGCTATGCCCAAAATAAGTATGTTTCCTTAGGCACTAGCAATGCAGCTACCTTAAAAGCTGGCAATGTTCACACTTCCTATGCAAATTCTACCTTTTGAGCATCCTTTTCCCCCCCGCCTCAATTAAAACCATGCTTTCTATCGGCTAGCAAACTCACATTTATAAGAAGCGGCTGTGATCCAATCAATCCGTGACCTTGATGACCTCTGACTTTTGAAATATAGCCAGCAAAATGTTTCCCACTGGTAAAACACAAAGGCCAAAAGGCCTCTCCTGTTCGTCTAGTTAAGGACATGCTTTTCTTTTGTCTCCCTGAAAATTAAGACTAAGTCAGAAATGGAAAGAAGGAAAGACTGTTGTGTTTGCATCCTTGCTGCAAAACCCTTGGCTTTGTGGGCTTACAGGAGGAATGGGTTTGCCTCTTGGTCCTAACGTGACAGCAGACAGTGCAGCTCTGCCCCTCTTTTTTGTGAAGAGGCTTCCAGCTATACTGAATCGGAGGCTGGCATCTAGGTAAATGCCCCTTAGGGCCCCAGATGGGCCAGTTAGATGCACTAAGCTTCAAATCCTATTCTTAAATACAACCTCCAGCTTGGAAAAGCTAGGACGTTGACTTGCTTGCAGCCCGGTTGTGCCTCAGTTTACTTCAGAGCTTCTTAAACAGCGACAGGGAGATTTTGATTTATTTTTCTGCAGTGTAAGCATATGCCTTTTTGTGCATGTTATTATTTTCAAAGACTCGCAGCAGGAGTTGAAACCTGGAAATGAACCTCTGGATGGAGTTTCGTGCTTAGTTATCTGAAGCCCTGGCCAGAAACCTGACAGGTCTGTCCCATTGCACATCTTAAATCATTTAAAAGAGACTTACCCATTGTGGGGAACTACCATGTGTTACCATGTGAGTGAGTTATGAACTGGATAGTTCATTCATTTGGGCACATTTCTAACAAGGCAGCTCCTCTCCCAGTTTTGGGGGATCAATACGGAAACGCGTTCCACTGGCGACGCAGGATGAGTTTGCAGAGCAATTTAATAAGCATCTTTCATTGTGGGGAGGGAGCTAGATGGTTGCTCCCTCTCTGCAATGAAAGATGCTTATTAAATTGCTGCTTGCCCCACATCAAATGCTTATTTTATTTGGTTTACATCCATGCTTGTTCACAAGGATCCCAACGGGACCTCCGCGTTTTAAGATTTCATGTCCTGTGCAGAAGGTCTGTCAAAAGTCAATAAGCATCTTATTTACTCTCGAGGTTTCCAACCTTCTTTGATCTAATCACTCCACCGATTGCTATCAGCATATTTTAATGGAAAACTTCCTTTGCAGTTAAAATCCCCCACCCGCTGGTGGAAATCCATACCAGCTTGCTTCCCTCCCTCCAAAGCTCTTTGACCAAACACTGAGCTTTTGTACGTTGAAGGGAAATGAGACACGGTGTTAGGAGAGCCGCATGTTCTGAAAAGTCACCTCGAGAAGGACACAGTGAAGTTACCCAGTAGCTTCTAAGTTAAGGTTTTGCAGGTTTTCCTTCAAAATAGGATGAAGCAGGTCTTAGGCTAGGTGTAAATCAGAGATGCTCGGATGACTTCAGTGAGGACTTGCACCAGCGGAGGAGCAGGCTCGCTCTTTCTGGCTGCTAGAGGTGTAAATGCGATCTGGGGTCTGAAAATCAAACTGGGGGCCTTCTGCCTTTCTTCTTTAACAAAAGCAGCGAAATTCCCTCTGCCTTTTTAAGTCAGCCCCTTAGCTCTCTTCAGCAGCCCTTGCCTTTTCCTGTCCCTGTCTAACCAGACTCAAGCACCCAACCCACACACCAGACGACATCCCAGGTGAGGCAGGAGGGTTGTTCCTGAGCTTGTGTTGGGGTAAGGCAAGTATCCCTGGAAAAGGAGAGGAGGAAATCTCTCATGGGTTTGAATCCAGGCCTCCCCACAAACCTACAGGGATGGAGTCAGCTCATGAACCAAAGTGCACGCTGCAGGGGCTGTACCGTGTGCGCCGCTTGCCGCTCCGTTTTATTTTCGTTTAGGAAGAAGCAAACAAACAAATCAAGAGTTGACTTCTTCTCATTTGCAATTTCCAGTTGACGATGCTGCCCGGCCTTGTTCCAAGATGCAAAGTGGCCCTGCCTATTGAAACCTCCTCTGTACATAATGCAAGGTTCAGGAGGAGGGGAGGGGGGTGCACAACGATTTACAGCCCATTTCAGTAATACCCCCCAAATTATTGGTGCTGTGATCCTGCGACCATGCTAAGTGCTGCAACGACAGTGCACTTTGGAAAATGGCGCTGCCTTCTATTAAAGGCAGGTATTTTTTATTTTATTTTATTTTTTTGTGGTAATTCTCTTTAGTGTTGCCTTTAGAGGCCCCTCTATGTGGCTCCTTTCACTTCTAATTACTGCACTAGGAGATTACAGTGTGGTGTTGGCGACAGGGGGAGAGAGGAAGGGGGAGGACCAGGATGGTGGAGAGGGAAAGATTTCTGCGGTAATTTGCATTTAAAGCTGGCACTCAGCATTATATCTCCCTGTTCACCCATTGTCTATAAACATTTTAGCTCTTCCTTCTGCCTCATCAGAATGAATTAAGCATTTTCATTGCACCACCAGCCTAATTAGAGTCATTTACTATGTTGACACAAAGGGTTTTTTTTTATGAGCATCTCAGCTTTAATACACTACGGCAACATTGGAAACCTCCGATCAAAAGGTAAATGTTTTGGGGTCAGGGATATTTTTCCAACAGTCTCAGTAGAGTACAAACAAGTTCCTCGAGAGGTGACACGCGTGCTCCTGGCCCTGCCAAGGGTAGGGGGAGGCTGCACCCTGAACGAGGTGCGCACACTTGTTCTTTCTGGTTTTCAATTGCACTTGTTGAAAAGGGTCTGACTCAGTACAAAGGTGGCTTTATGCCTCGCACACACTAAGTGGGCACACAGTGCTCATTCGAGGAGCGAAAGGGCGAAATCCAAAGCAAAGGAGGGCTATTTAATGTGGCTAAATTGGTTTGGGGAGCTGGCATTGAGCATGTTGTCTTAAGAGATGGGGCTGCTTGGTGCTGAATAACGCGAGGGCTTCTGAGCAAGTTGATACGTGTGCCAACGGCTGGCCAATCGGAGCAGGCTTTCCAAATTAGCAAACCTCTGACTACATCCTCAGGGCCCGAATTTCTACATAAGCGACCTGCAAACTCCTGCGGCAGAGGCCGAGGCTTGCTGGCAGCGGTGCTGTCAGGTGTGGCAGGAGGCAGTGCACCTCTGTCCCTCAGTCCATCTCTGCGTCGAGCTAAGATAACAGGAGAAGAGGCCTGTTTCTCCCCTGCAATATGCTTGGCCAGACATCTCTTTCTAGCCACAAGCCATTTTTTTCCTGTCTGTTCATACTCTGATTTTTTTGAAGGGTCAAGATTCATATTAGCACCTGGATATAGCATCACCCAACCCAAACCCTGGAGAGTGGAACTGGGTTTCAAGTTGCTTTGGCACAGCTTTTGTCTCTTTGTCTTTGTAAATGCATAATCCAACACCTTCACTGCTCACCCCAGCGGTCTTTTGTTATCTTCTTGTCTGGCTTCAAGGGGTTCGGCAACTAGACGGTATCAGAGATGACTCTTCTGCAGACAGGTCTGGGGCAATCCTCCCCATACTATTTCTTAACAACCGGCATAGCTGTTGCTTCACCCTGAATGGTTAAAAGTGTGTGCATATGCAAGCCATACAGATTGTAAGTTAAAATTGACTCATAGGTTTAGTATACCCGCCTGTTGTTGAGCGGGTCTATCCATCACGAGAAAAGAGATGTGCAAGGGCACGGTAGACCCAGGATTGTCACAAACATCCTGCAGTATTCACATTTTCACCACCTTATGCCTTGGCAGTAGTAAGCTCGAGTGCTTGGTGGGAGACCTTCGGAGTCAAAGCCAGCCTTGTCCATCTGCCCTTTTGTGACATTTTAGTTCATTCCTTATGCTCTAGGGATGCAGGATCAGACAACTGTCGAAGCCATAACTGAGAGTCTTTTATACACATGCTCTCGAGCAGTGGTTCTCAACCCGCAGCCCATGTGACATCCTGCATTACTGTCAGATAACAGATACAAAGCATTTTTAAAATGTTGGCAGTAAGTTGTGTGGGTGCGGCCCGCATAATACATTAAAAGCTGAAAGCGTGGCCCACTATGGCAAATAGGTTGAGAACCGCTGCTCTAGAGTGCAGTCTCATGGGAGCTTTTGAACATTTATTTTAATCTACAGGTGACGAACCTGGCTCTCAGTTGCAGTGTAGACAGTTTACGCTGCTAGACGAGCATAAAAAGTCTGGAAGCGCCTTGGGTGGTGGGATAGGAGGGAAGATCATAAAAACATAGAGAAGTAGGGCTGGAAGGGACCTGCAGAGGTCATCTAGCCTGACCCCCCTGGTTCAAGCAGGCTCATCCTTGTCCAAACTGTCCTATTTAAACCATCGTAATCTAAACTCTGTGTAAAACTACCATCAACCCTGATGCGGCACAAGACATCACACACTGATCTGGCATCAAGTAAGGGTTCCCTGGTCCCTGTAAAGTAGGGGCGGGCAAAATGCGGCCCGTGGGCCGGATGCAGCCTGCCAGGCCATTCTGTCTGGCCCACAAGGCCCCTAAAAAATTTAGAAAATTAATATTTATCTGCCCCTGGCTGCCTGTCATGTGGCCCTCAATGGCTTGCCAAAACTCAGTAAGCAGCCCTCCACCCAAAATAATTGCCTGCCCCTGCTGTAAAGGCTCTGCAACAGATACGTCCTTACAAGTCTTGAGCAGTCATAATCCTTCACGTGATTTTGTCCTCCAGGTTTCCCAAATCACCAGATACTAGTGCTGAATGGGAAATGGAAATCCCATTTTATGGGAAATTCTGCAATTCCAGCCATTGTTTTTGTTCTGCTTTGGAATGAAAACAAACAAATTTTGATATTTTTCCCATTTGAATTCAGTTTTTGAAAAGCAAGTTTGTTTGGGGCCAGTTGAAATGTTCTGCTTTTGATGTCAACTTTTTATGTCTAACTTTAAAAATCGTTCACGACAACGTTTCTCAATGAAAATGAATACGGAGCAACAACAAAACCCAAAATGTTCCATGTCAACTGAATTTCACTGAGAAAACATTAAAAGCAACCCATTCCTGGGAGAAGTTGATGCAACTGCATTTGCCAAGGGGAAAGCACTCTGTAGTGAAAACTTCACGTCAGCTTTACTAATTATTGCAGAATTTGTCAGGCCTTTTCATATGAATGGTGTTGACAGAGTCATGAGTCCTGTGACATTTGCTGCTTTTTCTTAAAGGCCTCAGCTCCTGGGTCACGGGAATAACTGATATCTCTGCTTTAATTTGAAAGAAATGTCCACTGTTTTGGGGGGAAAGCTATAAAACCTGGATTCTAACGGGCTAAAACCAGATAGCCACACACAAGATGTGCACCCATCTTTTATACTTTACCAATTTCAAAATGTTTAAGTCAGTAACGGTGGGGCTAACTCTGACTTTTGAACGGTGGGGGCTGGCAATGGCGTACCTTTTTACTCCATGACTACATCGTAAACTGCTTGCTTCTTCTGAGAAGTTTGTTGAATTTCCATGGGAGCACAGTGAGAACTGGACCCAGGACTGGGTGCTGCTGGGGGTGGGCGAATATGAGGGGGCCAGATTTATGACACTTGTGTTTGTTCAGGCAGGTGAATGGTTACTGCTTTCCCCTCGTATTACTCCACCATAGATTTTTGCTCTGTGACAGATGAAATATGGCTCATCCCAGCCCAGCTCACAGATTACTAGGACAGTGCAGTTATAAATTAAAAATATATATGTATATGTGGGACAAACATCTCCCTTTCTCTTCCCCCCCACCTCCACCTACGCCACCATCATCTTCGAGCTCTTCATTGGCTAATGTCATGCTCACATTTCTACAAACTTTTTTTTAGGGCTTGGATGCTGTCTGCTTTGTCAATCATTTATAACAAGAAAATGTCTGTGGTTTTGTGGTTGGTGTAATGGATCTCAGGCAAAGAGGAGATTTTATTTTTAAACCTCTTTCTTTAAATACATTTCCTTATTCCAGCTGCAGGGCAAAATGAAATTGGTAGGGGGTTTTGGCTGGGTTTTGTTTCGGGAGATATTCCCCGCCTCTGGGATTTGGTCACTCAGGGCAAAGCTGTGCCCAAGGGGCAAACTCACTGGAACGGAGAGGCACCTGCTGAATTTGCACGAAGCCGACAAACTTATGTATGTGCAGATGTAACCCGTCAAACAGTGTCTGCTTTGAATGCCCATCTCTTCTCAGTCCACAGAAGATATGCACAGACCCCAGCTCAAGACAGCCAGGACCTTTGATGCAGTTGCAGAGTTTCATGCATCTAATTGTGGAAGTCCCTGGTTCTGCCCCTGGTATTAAGCAAGAAAGAGGGTGGCAAACACGCACCATGTCCCAAATTACTACCCAAGACTAATTGGCTCTTGGCATGCATAGTTATGGTCTGTGTGTGCCAACACATGCATTGTGCCAGTGCAGCACAGACAGTCTCTCTCTCTCAAAAAAAAAGCCAGATCGCAACAGACCTGAAGAGGTAGAGTTGTGACCCTGGCATCTCTCTCTGTAAAACACAACAGCTTGCAAAATTTGGATCCGGATGGATCAAAAGACCAGGTGGTTTGAAATGGGACTGTTGTCCGAGGGCCGGTCTCAGGCCATCAATATAAACTTTTTTATTTGCAAACCTTTAAAAGTGTTTACACTTGTAAAAGATTGAACAGCTCCCATTGGCCAGGTCCATGTGAAAGCCATCGTTGCCAAGTCCTGGAGCGTTTGTCTATCAAAAGGACCCTAAGAAACATTCGAAGCAGGTAAATGTATTTAGTATCTCAAGCTCTTCAAGGTAAGCGCTGTGCTTATTTTGAAGCACACAGATAATCAAGTCTGTGAGAGATTTCTGAATACTGCTTTTCAAACAATGCCTGGCTATCCCATCAGGCAGGCGCGTGTTGCATTGAAGGCCCTGGCTCTTTCCTTGACTTCTAACACAGCGTACAGGAAATGCATTGCAACAGTACATGATATCATGTACCATACTCTTTTATAGTATCTAAGCATAATGAGAATGAGAGGTGAATTAAGATCAGGGCAGCAGCCTTAACACTGTTTTGTGCCATTTAAAGGTTTTTTTAAAAAAGCCAGGCTTTAACTGGGTGTTGTGTTATTCCTGTGCTCAGAAATGACATTGATTTCCCACCGTCGGTTGCTTTTTTGCATACAGCGGCATTCAGTTTTGCAGCTTTTGGTGCTTTTGTGCGGAGAGCCAGGGCAGCAAACATTGCTTCGCCTTTTTTCTCAGGCTAATGCCACCAGATCCTAAATTGGCCCTACGGTTGCTGTTCTGCATAGGCTGACACCCAAAGCCTGCAGTCGCGTGTGCCGCCCCCGTGCTTTCCGCATCTGAAACATTATTTTCCCCTACGCCTGCAGGCAGCTGAGTGCGTTAGGAATAATCGTCATTCTGAGGAGATCAAGGTTTCCACCTTTTCCCACTGAAATGGGGCTCGGCTCCTAACTCCTCATTTTTGTCCTATGCTATATAAGCCAGAGAAGCCCTCCCCCTTCCCTGCCAAACCTAATGACCACGGGCGCTTGTACACGTGTGTGGGGTTTTTGCAATCAATCTATTCTCCGTGTCTTTCTGTGTCCCTCAATGTGACGCGATGTTTCTCATAAGGATCCGTGCTTGCTTCCCTCTGCAATACAGCCGTTGTCTCATGCAGTCAAATCCCAGCTCCCTCCACCTTGCTTGCAGCCGTTGTGGTGCTGGCAATATCCGCCATCTGGGTGGGGATAGGTATGTGTGGTGCAAGCTCCTTCTCTTCCAAGAGACTGAAGACTTCATGCCATAACACTCCCAGGTCTGTCTGGCTAGAGCTGGGGACCAACCTTTCCCCTTGACCTGCTCAGCCAGATGGTGACCCTTAGTGTGGTAGTATGCAGTACCATAGTGACTTCCAAACCAGTGGGTCATTGAGGGCTGTTTTACTCCTCACGGGTCTTGCAATGCAGAAAATAGAAAGGGCAGTCTAGAGAATAATGTATCGTGGATAAATAGACCAGCTGGGTCCTCTGCATCTGGCATACCTCTGGCTACCTGAGTGACACGTTATACAGCAGCCGTCTTCATTAACTCCCCTATTGGTTATAAGGATCCACACTTTCCCCAGCCTCCTTGTGCTTGTCTCTTAGCCAGAGATCAGTGGAAAGAGCAGTGGACTGGGACTTGGGAAGGCTGGGGTCTAAATCCAGCTCTGCCGCTGGTGTATGGGATGACTTTGGTACATCACTGCAGCCCTCTGTGCCTCAGCTTCCCCATCTGTAAAATGGAGATCATGGTCTGGATTTCCCTTGCAACGTGTTTAGCTGATTGATTGAGGTGGTTGGACTGCAGCAGTGACAACACAAAACAACTGATCTGGGAGAGCGCACCCCCAAGTGATGAGCTGAACCTCCCCAGGATGTTTTGGTACCTTCTTCCTTTGCCTAATTAGAAACAGCTTTGATCAGCCTGGTGCTTTCATAGTACGACTCTGGCTATAGAACCCGGATTGGTGTTTTACTAGGAAAAGACTGGGGGAAGGAGGGGGGAAAGAAGAAGAGATGGGGGCAGAAAAGGAAAGGAAAAAAAACTTGATGGGGGTGGAATTGGATGGGAAAATACAGCTGAGTGTGTAGGCTGGAAAATGATAGATTGTGGAAGTGGGGAAGAGAAGAGGGTATAAGGAAATTGTATTACAAATCCCATACGTATGTGCACACAGTCATAGAGAGACTGGGGGGGGAGAGACGTGCACAGACTCGCACATGTACAAGCATCATATTATGCAAGCATCGGTGCATACTATATATTAGGTAACCCTTCCTGACAACCTAGATTTCCAGGGCACGTATGCATGTGTGCACTGCGCTTTGCTTTGTTTTCAAGTCCCAGACACGTTGGAAGGTCTCTTTACCTCGACTGGATTTTATTTGTTTTATTTTTAAATGCAGGTACAACCGTGATTCAGAAATGCAAACTGATTTTTGCAGCGTGGACCCCAGAGCAGTTGGAGAAGTTGATAAAACCAGCCTGCTCATGGAGGTTTGACCGGATGTAGCCTTTATCCTATCCATGCACCCTTGCCTGCTGAAGTGACTGTTGTCTTGACACAACCTCTGTCTAGAGAGGGATGCAAATATCTGCCCCGAAAATGGCCAACAGTTTAAAAACGAAATACTGAAAAAGCCCAAACCCTGCCAACTAAATTTGAGCACAATTAAAAGGCCTGATTTAATTGATCTAAAGCTAGGAAATTCAGAAATAAGGCTCCAAATGCTTTGCTGACACCATCAGCCTCGATTCACCCCCTTGTGCAGGAATAAAAATACATAGTGACATGGTGAAGCTGAGAGCATCAGACAGGATCTGGAGATTTTACTCTGAATGTCCTGATCTTGCTGTAAGTTTAAAGTCACAATCTTCTGGGTTTTTTCCCCCACACTGCCCAGACCTACATTTTTGGACTTGGATTTTCATTATTTTTTAATAGCTTGTATCAAAGTTGCCTTTTTATCTAAAAACAAAATAAGCTACTTCCTGACTCTGTGTTTATCTACTGGCCTCTGGGAATATTTTCACCATAGGATCGCTGGCAGCATGAACGAGAGTCATTTTTAGTACAGGTTCAGGGGATGGAAATTTCTGAGCTAAAATATGTTGAATGTGGATGACTGAAATTTTACTTTGGATAACATAAAAAGGGGAGGGGGGAAAAAAAGATCCCTAGCAAGTGGGAAACTGAATGTGATGCTCGTAGAAGTGAGGCACTAATAGATTTGGCAAATTGTAGGCAGGTGCTGGGCAAGCTTCCTTCATATGAATTTGTTAATGCGTCTTAATCCTGACCTGCAACACCCCTGCTTGCTAATGCTGTGGCCTCTCATGACCAGGAATTGCAAAGACTGCTGAGTGGTATGGCGCTGGTTTTTATTTTAGCATCGGCAAACCTCAGTCAGGCTGCCGACTCCATTTCACTTGTGACCTAATTAGAATTTGAACCCAGTTCTCCAGATGGACTCTTTCTTTCTTTTCTTTTCTCCTTTTAAAAAAAATTATTCTATTGTGTTTGCGTCTGGGGTTTTTTCCCTGTTAAATTACAGAGAGCCCCTCATTTCCCATGACTGAGAGATTCAGCTTTAAAAATGGACCAATGACCTATTGCTGGTTCTAGGAGAAAGAAGAAGCACCTTAACTTATTCCCTTCCATTTCTTTTGCTCTCTCTAGTTTGCAGTTCGCATCACTCTTGTTTCCCTTAAATTTTGCTAAATCAATAGAAGTCTCTCATTGAAGCGAGAGCTCATATGCCGAGTATCAGGTTTTGATGGCTTGAAATGCAAACCTCTGAAAATAAGGCGGTGCAATGGGAACCCAGACATTTGTACAGCAGGACTTTTAGGTCATGGTTTTGTTTTTTTCAACATCATCCGTTGAATAGCAAAAGACAAGAAAGATATAGAGGAGTACACCAGGTATTAAATATTTGGTAGCAATCAAAAAAGATTAAATGCTTCAATTGCAACATTAACAGAAGGATGAAATGTAAAATATGCTTGCAAAGAAAGTGGCTATAGTGCTAGTGGGGAGCAAGCACTATAAGAAAAAAACCGCCAATTTTCTTCTTTCTTCCCTAAGAAAACGCCAAACTATTTCCCATTTCTAATTTTTTTTGCATGTTAGAAAACGCTATTTTTTCATAAACCTACACTCTCTTTCTATATATATCTATAGATATAGATATAGATATATCTATATCTATATCTATAGATATATATAGAAAGAGAGTGTAGGTTTATGAAAAAATAGCGTTTTCTAACATGCAAAAAAAATTAGAAATGGGAAATAGTTTGGCGTTTTCTTAGGGAAGAAAGAAGAAAATTGGCGGTTTTTTTCTTATAG
>NW_017729009.1:13588417-13606676 GCF_001723915.1 Gavialis gangeticus
GCATGTATATCTGTATATATATGTGTTTGTGTGTGTGTGTATGTGTGTGTGTGTGTGTATATATATATATATATATATATATATATAAAATAAAAAGTGCAAGGATGTAAAAAAAACAACCATTACAAACATTTTTCTAAGGAATATTGGGTATTTGTTTTTAACATGCAGTTCAAAATAATGCATCCTTTATTTGTTCAGGTATATCTCACTGAGTTAAGTTTCACTTTTTCTTTTTTTCTTCCTACCTCCTACTTACATTTTTCTAATTTGCTCTGGTTTACATTGTCTTTTCCCCTACCTTAGTCTACACTGGGCATATCTGGAACACCATCCTTGAATTAGACTGGTGACACTCTTATTCTTAGGAGGAGGGAACAGGAAAATAAAGCAGCAAACATTTGTGTTTAAGTACCTAACATTTACATATGCATATACATCACCTACAAATCCCTAATCTACTGTAAAACCTAGTTGCTTCTTCACTGTTTAAATTCAGTTGCTGACAAAGACAGAAACCTAAAAGCTAGGGAGCTATGTTCAGGTTTTCACCACTACCCATCAGATGTATTAATTGCAGCTATTAATATTGCTCTTACAGAAGGAGATTCATAGCTGCATGTCCTGTTGGATGCATCTCTCTGCGAACCAGCTGTGTATATCATACAATGCATCAAAGACAGAGTTTTCAAAATAAGCCAGAGAATATGATGAAAAAGAGCATATTTTCCTAGCTTGGTGGTTTAAGGCTGCTGAATTCCCAAATTTTGGTTACCGGCCAATAATGTTGCTTTATTCAATTTAATAGCATGTTGTAGAGCTTGCAAGCACATTTTGAAAAATGAGCTTTATAAAATATGCAGCTCTCCCCACAATCCTATTACATCACTCGTGCATTAGAGGAAAGGCATCTTTCTAAATTGAAAAGGTTTTTAATGAATCATTGTTTTGTTTTAAGATCCCATTAGATTTGCTACAATCCTCATTTTTAGAAGTCCGTATTTTCCGAACCCTTTGCACTAGCGGAAAAAAAAAATTATTTTATATCCCTTGACCTCCATCATAACAAAATCCTCAGTGCTGTAAACCAGGGGTGGGGGTGGAGAGGTCTTGGGTATTTCCAAATCCGCACTACTGCTCAGCTATGTATTTGGAATTAAATCTCATACAATGTTTAAAAACTTGATGGAAAACTGTGACCTTCCAGCTTACCTATGACTGTAGTGGAAGACAGTGACCCTAGAAGAGCGTGATTTACTGGTGAAATAAAGTAAGCCATAAAACCTGGAAATAGGATGTGTTATTGTCAGTAAAAAGCATAAAGGAAAAAAAAAACCCATAATTGCCAGCATAAGAAAATACAGAGAAGGAGAGAGGGAGATGGAGGGGAGAAAAGGAGCATCCCCAGTGGCAAAATGGTTAAAAGAGAAGAATAAAATCCAGTAAAAAATCAAGCAGTCAAGTAGTTAATTGACTTTGCTTTAATCAGCCCAATGAATATTCATTAGTGTGCTGGTCCTAATCATGGGGGCCATGTTGTCCGCATTTAGTAAGCGCACGCTTCGCATCATGCATGCCTCAACAGCTTCCCTTCCTGTCTGCACTGACATTAAATTTAGAGGCTTTACGCCTTCACTAGCTTGCAGTTAGCACTGATTGGCCCAGCTGCTCTACTTGAAAATGCCATAGCAACCCCTGGCTGGTTGCCTAGCAACATTTTTTTTTCTTTTTTTTTCTTTTTTTTTTTACAAAGGCCTGAGCCAGTAATCCATAGGCTTAGTGTAGAAAATATGCCTTTGTGATTGTGTGCGTGCATGCGTGTGCGTGTGTACAGATATATAGATATATCATGTAAGAGAGAGAGACGGAGAGATTGAATGGGTGGAAAGCATGCACATCTTCTCCTGTATAACTCGACTGTCGTGAGTGCCTGACCGCCTTCCAATAGGATCAGGTGTTGTGATTTTTTTTTTTAAATAGGTGCAAAATACACCCGTTCGCTAGCTACGCAGCTCATTTCCAAACCTTATCCAAAAGGAGGAGGAATTTACTTCTATCGACATAATCCCCAAGAGGGAGAAGAAGCTACCGCTTAAAGAGGGATAGGGCCAGATTATTAAGAGAGGACAAAGTCCTACCTTCTAAAGGAGGGGGATCTGGAAATACGCTACGCCATAAATCGGTGGAGTTGGGCGGGTATGAAACTGGAGTCATGCAGTGGGGAGTCAGGCCCCTGGACCGCGCAGCTTCCCTCTGCTCGTAAAGGGAGTGAGGTCCCTTATAGGGAGGGGCCGCGCACACCCGACACCGATCCCGTTCCAGATACAGGTGGTGGAAGGAGCGCTCCTGATCCAGAGTTTTGGCTCGGGTCTTTATAGAAATGGGAGCGATCGGTCAAACGCAGACCTGGACCTGAGTTCTGATTTCAAACACCGTCGTGGCCCAGGATGCGGGATAGGATTGTGGCTTGGATCTAAAAACCCATTTTGTACCTCTGCCAAGGATTTGGGGGCTGGATGCCTCCTAGCTGAATTAAACATAATCCTCATCGCTTTATAGAGAGGAAGAGCCTGATCCTATGAGGGGCTGGCTTCCTTGGCATCAGGGAGTTGCAGAGGGAAATGGATAAAATGACTCTGGGGCCTGCAGACTAGAGGGCTATATGAGAGCATTGTACGTTTTGCGACGTACTTGGAGAGTGTGATGACAAGGGAACCCAGAAAGACGGAGTATTTTAGAGGGGCAGGCATTAGGTGCTTTCAAAATGCATTAGTCATGTCTTAATGGTTTTTTCTCCCTGCCTTCTGGACCTTAATTTAAAGCAGAAAAAGTGGCTGCAAGTCAAAAATTAGCTAAAAAAAAAACCAACCCTGAAAGAAGAATTGGCCACTAAGCACTTCTGTTGTATTATCCTGAATTATAAAAAGTGCCATTTCCAGCTTAGGCTCCACACACGTGATTTAATTCGGTCACTCAAAACTTCTCTTTAATTATTGCAAGTGGGGGGGAAAAAGGACAGTTGTCCCCACCCAGGGCTCCTGACAACCAGGCTTCATGATACCCACTTCCCCATTGCTCAAAGAAACCTTTGGCTGGTAGGCTCCAGGGTTGGCTTCCTTCCAACCAGGTGCAGGAAGGAGTCCTACCCTTCCATGGCAAGGCCTTGCATTAGCATGGCACTGTTTAAATCTAGGGAGGTTTGAGATCTTGATTATTTAAAAAACCATGATAGCACATAGGGAAAAGGGCTGATTTACAGCTGGTTCCGTGCATGCTGAATTGCACCAGAGGAGTAGAAATCAATGCAATCCAATGAAGCATTGGACTGGCTGAAGTCCTGAAGCAGACCCATTAGGATACATTTTTTCTTGCACCTTCCCCTTGCCCTGGAAAGTTTTCAATGGTTTCTTACTAGGGTCTCACTACCTTAGAAGCACCATCTCTTGGTTGGATTCTGCTGCTTTTACACAGGCAACGCTCTCTTTTACATAAGCAAAAGCTTGGCCGGAGGAAAAAAAACAACCCATGACCCTGCTGTGAAGGGCCAAGTGCCAGCACGCTCTATTTAAATGAAAGGAGCCTTGAGCTGCTTGGTTAATGCATAGGGGAATGGTGCAAAGGGTATTCTAGCCAGCTCGGATTGAAAAAGAGTAATCAAATGTGGGAATAAGCAATTATTCCTCCACATCTGAATCGCCACATACCAAGACAAGGTATTGGCCTTGATCGCTCTGTCTAATGGACAGGTTGCGGCCCTTAAGTGAAAAAGGGAGCATCCTCCACCCGCAACCAGATGTCAAACATACAGATTGGATTTAAGGCCTCCCTGCCCAGAGCATCCACCTGGCTCCTGCTGTGCGGGCTCCAGTTTGTTGCAGAACATTTATGGTGAGGGGAAATAGGGTTTCTTTTTCATTATTTTTTTTTTCTTAGCAAAATCAATAGCAAATATGGTTGTAAAGAGAAATAAGTGGAGAAAGATGTCTTGTGAGACACACATGTATCAAGTAGGCCAATTTTCCTTTAATCTATTGGAGAAAAGGTGCACAAATGTTTTATCCCTGTGAAAATAGAGCCCTGCAACATGGCCAAGGTTGCCAGAAAGCAAAGGGATCAGCAGGGTGACAGCTGATAGCAAACAGAATAAAAATCAGGAATCCTGTTTTGTGATTCTGGATTTGAGAACAGATTTTTAATTCCACCCCTTCATTTCATTTCAATGAAATGAAAACAGCAACAGAAACATTGGGGGAATAAAAACCCCACCTTTTAAAAAAAATAAAAAATTAAAAGCTGTTATTTTGCCAAAAGAGAGCAAAAAGCCTTACCCCCACCCCCAAAATCCTTTCCAAACTGGTTTTGATGGAAATCATTCAAACAGCTCTAGTCACTAGCATTCTCATTAAAAAAAAACAAAAAACCATACGCCACTGCATTATAAATGTATTCGTTCTTGTGATCAGACTTTATTGATTACAATTTCTGAATAGTCAGCCTGGTTATAATTGCTAAAACCTTGAAGGGGTCCATTCAGCAGATACCATCCATTAGATCTGTGTGGATATGTAGTGTTCAAGCATCCACACTGAGTATAACATGACTGTCCTTTGGCCTTCATCACCCTGTTCTAGTGGCGTCGTCCTGCCACCTTGCATTCGTTGTGTGCTAATGTATGCAATGACTTTCAAGGGTGGTTCAGCTATGAAAAGTCAGGCCCTCAGTCCTGTGAATCAATACAGGACCGAAAAAAGAGCGGGTTGAAGAATAAAAAAATGAAAACTACCAAGCTGAGTTCATGGGATCCTATTGCTCACAACGGGCTGAGAGTTGAGTCTTTTGCCACGTTTGTGTGTATTGAACATGTCCACAAATATTAGCAGAAATAGCTGTGATCAGAAATGGTCTTTGCTACTGGAAATCTCTTCTTCATTAAAGTCTTCTCTACATTGTTTCAATTATCCAGTCAGGGGACAGAAAAAAATACCACGTGATTTGGGAAATAGAGCGTGCAAGACAAATAAGAAGCTGTGAACAGTGAATAGGCAGCGAACAGTCCAGGGACAACCCTTAGCCTCAGATAATTCACCCTTAGGCTGAATGGTTATGAAGGGTACCACATGTCTGAAAGCTTGTCTGGGATCTCTCCCAACTGTACATTTGGTTTAAAAAAAAAAAAAAAAGATACCCCGTCCTCCCCCAAAACATCCTTGCCTCTGTGAATGAAAAAATACATTCACGATTAATCCAGATTGAATGCTTTGCTTTTCTAATCAAAAAGCGGATCCATTTATAAGCAGATGGTTTTCATAAGACATGGGTCTCCTGCTATAGTCCCAAGTAAAATAAAACCAAATGTTTATACATATCAGTAGGTTTAAGTGGTGGATTTAATGTCATTTACTACTTTGATTTGTCTTACAGTGTGTTTTGCTGGATACTGAAACCCTGTGAAGCAGTCCCCATGGTAGAGGGAAGGTAAGTGCTGGACAGCTTTCACTGCAGTTTTATGTTGTTTGATAAATATAAGTCCCTTAAAGACATTTTAGCTTTGGAGTACTACAGCGCTGTGCTTGCCAATCCCGTGGGTCAGCATTTGCTTTGATGCATACTTTCCCCTGAAGATACAGAGCCGTGGAAATATTTCCTTATCCAGGTACTTCCCTTCAAGGCAAATAGTTGCTAAACAGAGTGTAAATCTGGTATTGCTACTACTTTATGAAAAAGTTGCTTCCAAAAGTACCTGGTACTGTTTTCTGGCAGGGAGCTGGGGGTCAAGGGGTGGATCCAGCTGGGCAAGGTGCAAGACTCGCAGCTGGATCTTGCTCGTGTGGTCAGAAACATTTGCACGCTGAGACAGGAGGCTCTGAAGATGGGATGGGGGCAGAGGGATGGAGTGACAAAGGATGACCAGAAGGAAACAATCAAACAATACCCAGAACAGCTTGGGTGACCAAAATCCTTCCTTTCATATATTTCCTCTTTACTGCACCCTGTTCTTCTGCCGCAAGGCATGAGTCAACCCAAAAGGTTGGGTGGGGAGGAGAGGGGGAACAATAATGTCAGAAGAAAGGCGCTCATCCTTCAGACCATGCAAATAAAAGGGCTGGATTGAGGAAAGAAACAGGTGATTTCTGAAACTCTGAATGCAACCAGCTACCAAGATTTAAATGCTACCTGAGCTGCAGGGTCATAATGCCCAGGAACATGGCAGTATTTTCTCTTTCTCCTCTGAGCTAGTAAATGTTGTAGCCACATCCGTGCCACCCATTGGCACTCTCTGTAGTGTCCGGAGATGGGCACGCAAGGTACCTCCTACCAAGCGTCACCTGCCAGGCTCAGGAGAAGGCTGTGGTATGTTCTGATATTTTCCATAAAGCAGGGCCCGTGGTTGGGTATTGCTGCTAATAAGACTGATGACAATTAGCAAGTGGGGTTCAGGCTGGGAGGGAAGAATGGATCCAACTAGCCCATTATCCTTTCCATCAGCCATATGACGGCTTAAGTAAGAAGGCCAAAGGGAAACGTTGTTTCTTCCGCTTACCAAGTGTGGTGGTAATTTGGGGGCTTTGCATTTAATTTTTTTTTCTTCCTGTTACTTTAATGTGTTTGTGTGCATATAAATATATATATAATTTAGAAATGAGGGGGCTTTGGGGGAGATTTTTCTTCTGGCTCTTATTTAATGAAAACCAAGCCTTCTCTTTCCTGCTTTGTGCTTAAATTCATGATTGAATAAATTCTGCTGAATTAATTTGCCCAGCTATGACTTTGTAAAACAACAGCCAAGAAACCCCCACCAAACAATCGCCACTACAAGCAACAAATATTCATGCCATGAAATGGAGGTTAGCTTTTCTGTTTAGGTGGGCTGGTTGACACACTGTGATTGAATCTAATGGCATATAAAAATGAGGGGGGGGGACTCCAAAAAAATGCCATGCCTGGGCTGGGAAGGGGAAGAGGAGGACAGGGTGATCTACATCTGCAGAATCATTGATGCAGGAAGACGTAAGTGCCGTGTTGTGTCTAGTTGCATCATGTGCGAATCCATCAGTGACTTAAAGAAATGGCAAACTCAAAGCAGCCTCCCACCACTGTTTCTCCATCTCCAGTTACTGACCCACTGGAAATGCATGTTCTGTTTGACCTTTTCATGCCTGCAAGAAACCCTTTATGGGGAATCTAAATGATTTTTTTTTTTTGTTAGCTGAAGCAAGAGCAGAAATGTCTGCAAACGTTGGTGAAAAATCCTAATCAAATCACTGGTACACTGCACAATTCGTATTACTACTGCTGTACCACAATGACCTGCAACTATCTTCTTGATGAAATGCTTTCCAAAAGTCTGGTTGCAATTACATTTACACAACAATAAGCTACTGGGTGACACAGTATGCCAATGTGCATTTGCTTTGTGCCCAGCAATATCCTTTGGAAGATGAGGGTGACTTGCTTTGTAGTAGTGTCTATGGGTCCCAGGTGGCTAGGGGTTGTACAAACCCTTAGGAAGAGCTTGCACGCTCAACTGCCATGAGGAAGCAGAGGCACAGAGAGAAGTAATTTGTCCAAGGTGACCATGTCAGGCAAGGGCAGAGTCTGGGATAGGTCCAGTGGAGTCACTGGACTCCAAGCTCAAGACTGAGACCCCTGCAGGTTTTTTTTTCTTTACAGAAAATGGGGTGATTACAATGAGACCAATCCCTTGTTCACTTCAGGGATGTTGTGATTTTTTTTTTTTTTTTACCTTTCACATAAACATCCATGAGACAGGGGACAGAAGCAACTTTGGCTTGCCATCTCACCCAAATTATAGCAGCTTTACTCACATTAGTGTCTTGGATGTGAGCCTGAGTGCTTGCATAGGACTTGAGTCCATAACTCCATGAATTAGGGGAGAAAATATGTGACACTGGTGAAGTGATGCTTGGCTTTCGCTTCTGGAGGAATTCTGCACCTAACCTTTGTACTGTATAGCTCCAGAAATATTGTCCCCAAGTACAACGCTCCCTCTTTTTTGCCATATAAGCAGCTCTCAGTAAAGCTGGGGATATATCCACAAAGCACCTGTCAGCTTGTTACTAAAGAAGCTGATCTCTGTCTCAGCCTGCTCAGGAAAGAACCGTTCTACACCACGGCCTGATCTCTGCCTGAGAGGGAGAGGCTGATGCTAAGAAACTTTTGGGCAAAGTTACTGTTGTTGGCAGCAGTGTCTTTTAAGTGAGAGTACTTTGTGGGAATTGTATCAAATTGCAGTGAGCAGCTGTTCCCAGCTGTGGGCAGCCATGTATTCTGGATAATATAATGCCCATCTGTCTCAGTTTCCAGTGCAGTGGTTATTGCAAAATCTCCTTTTTGCCTCCAAAATGTACTGCAACTTGAATTAATCTGGGTGGCTTCCACGTATAATCACACCAGTACCATATTGGTTTCAAGTGTTATTCGGGAACGCTTCTGATGGCAGTGACTCTTGATGATGGGATGGATGGCCCTAGTCCCTGCAGAAGTGTTTTGCAACAACTAAGGCTAGCATGCCTTTGCCCAGTAACAATAGTAGGAACAGTACATTAACTGCCAGACAAGGGCGTTACAATAATGTTAGGCATGCTTTGCACCACTGAGCTTTATACTAATGCCTGAAAAGCTAACAACTGTGGTAAAACAAGACTGAAACTAAAAAACTGTGCACCCCTACCACAGAGATACGACAGTGGTTACACATCCGCTTCATTGTGTTATCGTTTGTGCACACTAGTGTATTACTATAGAGGGACTGTTGTATTAGGAAAGGCTGCCATCAATGGTGGTAATTTGGTTTTGTCATGGTAATACAATGCCAATACACTGCCGACACAAAAGTAAGTTCTGCATGGCTTGGCAAAGGGATTTGCGCAGAGCTGCCGGGCGAGCCTATCAGTTTCTCAATGGTCGTGAACAGGAGTGGGTCAATGGGAATTTTAGGAAGGCAGATTCCCCTTGCTGGGTCTGTCTGACTATAAAGCGCTATGCAAAACATGCAGTGTACATAGCATCATCAAGCTCTCAGTATAACTTGCTGATTCTTAAAATCGCACACCAGGAATGGGGATTCTTTTAATCCATTGCATTCGTTGTGTAGCCTAACCAGAATAATCCGGCAGTGCCAACATGATCTTCAGCACTTGGACACAACTGCCTATTATCCCACTTGGAGCTGCAGGATGTCAGAAGTAACCAATTGCTTGGACCAAAGAAAATAACTTAGGAAGGGTCCGTGGATATCATTTTGCTAAGTTTTGTTTTCAGTGACATTGTTCTGGACTATGTTCTTCTTGATCCCACTCAGATCCGTCTTGGTATAAAACCTTCTGTACAGCATCAAACCAGTCCTTCTGTTAAGTGAGGATAGTCATTCGTCTTTACCTCCTTTACTCTTCACTGCTATGGGAAGTGAAAAGCAAAGAGGGATGGAAGCAAGTCAGAGAGGTTTGAAGCTGCCTCTCAGGAGCTGGTCTCTTCCTTCTGTGCTATCTACTAACACGATGAGGCAGACCATCAGTTGTCATCCCTGCAAACCTGTCCCAATGTGCAAATGTGACCAGCTGAAGGACTCTCCCTTCTGTCCAAACCTGCCGTGGGATGTGGGAAGAGGAGAAGTTTCATCAGTGAATCTACAAGTCTTTCTCTCTGATCCATAACCTGCATGGCCTTCTGTAGCACTGGTGTCAAGAGTTTATCTTGGACTGTAGAATATTGGATCTGGAACATTGCCCAAAAAGATTTAAAAAAAAAAAAGGCAGGTGAACCAAACTTGCCTAAAGTTGTCAGTCAGCCCTCGCTGCAAATTTAAATGCAGTCCCCTTGACTTCAATTGTTTTAAGAAAAATCAGAAAATATTCCTTAAAGCTTGATTTGTGGCATTTTTGGTCATCATGTGTAGAGCAATCTCCCATTATGATATTGAGTCCCATTGCTGTTGCTAGCAAAATGGCAATAGTTTCTGATAATTATTTTAGTCTTCTTTCCGAGCCACCCACAGTCTCTCTCCTGCTTCCGGCGGGTGCGGTGTTGAGCTGGAGGAGAAGGCGTTGCCTAAACCTCCATTCAGCCATTTGCAAGTGAAGCACGGGACAAGGAGTCTGGTGCAAACCCTGACTTCCAACTCCTAGACATGCAAATAGTCAAGTGGAAAGGACATGTACAAAAGCAAGAGCGGAGCAAGCAAAACTAAGCCTCCTGTGGTCTAGTGAGCTATGTGCATCCTCATTCTGCATTTCTCAAAGGAACACGTCTGTTGTAAAGTGTGCAATGGCCCTTCTTGAAACTTGAAGGGCTCATGGAGCTTTTCAGAGCATCCTGCCACGAGCTGAAAACCTCAGCATCCTCCTTTTGGCATGGCAGAGTCGATAAAATCAGATCAAGGCTTAGCATTTCTAAACAAAAGGGAGTGGGAAATGGGCTTTTAAACACTGGAACTGGTCCAGCTTGTTGGAGACGGGGGGGGTGCAGGGAAGGGAGGGGAGGGAGCGTGGGGACAGGACTAGGTGCCAAACTTTGGGTAGAGTGGCACTTGTGAGCAAAGTTGTTGGAAAGTCATTTTGTTGGCCTTGGCATGGCAGCCCTTGCTTGTGTTGTGTGGGGAGGGTGTGTGTGTGTGGAACAGATTGGCAGACGCCTGTGCCCATGAAGGGAGGGGAAGAAGGCTGCCTTGGATGGATGCCAATGCTCTGTGGGCTTTTTGCCATGAGGATTTTTTTTTTCCTCCTCCCCTCCGCCCCCCAAACACACACGAACAGGCTGGCAGGAAGAGCATGCTGAAAAGGATCTGACAGTTTGAACAACACTCGATGACTTAGTTTGTTTTCCCTGACTTCCCGCCAGCAAGCAGGTCTATGGATGAAAGAGTTTATTAGGCTTTTAAAGCCACTGACATTGGTCTTTCTTTGACCTGGGGTACTTGAGAAGAAATGAAAACAACGTGCAACTTTCATGAAGTTGAAAGAACGCCCAAAGCGAAGAATACGGTTTACAAGAGATATGAAGTATCGCAAACCGCTTCCCAGGGTGAAGTGGAAGAACAGCGAGGGGGAGCGAATCCTCGACGGGCACAGGAAGAGCGCTCAAAGACGGCGAGCCGAATGAGGTGGCAAGCTGATCCAGCTAATTAGGATATGACAAGATGCTCACATCCAACGTAAGGTGGCATAACTAGTCATCGCTTATCTGGGCACCAATGTTGCTGCAAGCGGGAACAGTACTCAAAATTTGCACTTACTACTAGGAGCCTTTAAATACCCAGTCAGTTGCCAGGACCACGTGCGCAGTGGCATAGAGCTTCTCGTCCACAAAATCACCGATGCACCGGTCACAAGAGCTCGGAAAGTGATGAGACGGGATGAATTTGGGCTGTAGTAGCCACAACCAGTGGAATACAGAGCAAAGTACAAATAAAGGACTGCGGCCCGTGGGAGCGCTTTGGAGGAGTCAGGCTAGCTTCCAAACGTTCTCCAGCTGCCCCAGGTGTCTCCATGCACTGCCTGGACATTTGTCATGGACTTCCCATGTGAACAAACTATTTTTATTCTGTGCAGGAATTTAAACAAGAAACCAAGATTTAGTCCTGCATGAAAACTCTTTGTTGGTGGGAAGTGAGGAAGGAGTCACTGAGGTGTCTCGTGTACTGACTACAAGTGAGGGGGGGTGGGAAAATGAGTGCAAATGGTTCAAAATAGGCTTTGTCAATACCCAGAAATTACACTGATTTAACTGAATGGTTTCAGGAACAGATTTAATTGCATAGACACACTTAAAGTGATTTAAGAAAGTCTTATAGAATCAGATTCAACTAGTATTAATATTTCTGCAGCACCTGAAGTCCTCAATCTGGTCTGACCCCATTGTGTTGGTCTGACCACGGTTGAGCAAATGAACTGAATTGGTTTAAGTGTTTCCACATGAGAGAGTTGAAACAGTTTAGCTAAGTGAGTTTCTAAACCAATTCATTTTTATCAATACAACCTCTCCACATGGAGAATGCCATAGTGGAGCAGGATTTAGGACTGCGGGTTTGGCGGCAGAATGCGCATTGCATTGGACTTGAAGAGATTCCTATTCAGTAAAGGAATAAAAAAGGTGGCTTGTTCAGGGTTTTTATAGCTACAAAGAAAGGAAAAGATGGCAGGTTAGGCTTCTGGAACTGAACAAATTTATTGAGGATTGGCGAGTAAATGCCTGCTGCCAAACAATATGGCAGCCAGTTTACCAACCTTGGAGAAAATGATAGAAAATGAAACTAAATCTCGATCTGTTTAAGCAGACTAGAACAAAAAAAAGCTTGCATGGTTGCAAGACATAAATGAGGGATCTTGCTTAAAGTGCAAGGGTCTGGTTCAAAAGAACAAAAAATGCACCTCAATGGGAGTTTCTTCATTCATTTTGATGGACTTTGGCCCCACAAGCACACAAGGGGTACATGGAGGGTTTTGACTTCTGCTGGCCAAGGATCTCACTGGATTTGGTCCTGAGCCCAGCCCTGCTTTCCCGGGAGTCGAAGCAATAACACATTTCCATAGAGGTGGAGCGCTGTAGTTTTTAGTCTCCTTCACTACAGCATTGCTAAACAGGCCGGAAATCCACCCATTTGTGCATGTAGCATCCTGGTAGACAAACATTCAAACGTGGCAGGCATGCAACATGTTTTCTGGCCATGGATAGTCCTTCCACTTGCAATAGCATTTTCTGTTGTGCTCCTTAATACTTCAGATGACCCATGTATTGTTTAGCTGCACAGATATTCAAAGTCTACCCCAGCGAGCTCAGGACAGTGTGATGTCTTTGTTTCCTCGTACTCAGATAGGCCGCGTGCTGTGTCTGTAAGTGGTTTGTCTATACAGCTATGCATCATTGGAGGGACTGATTGCTCATTATGTTCACGGCCAGGTGTGGAAGCAACATGTGAAAGACCCTTCCGAAGGTTTGCTGTTTTGGAGCAAACTTCTATTGTGGCAAAGCTGTGAGAGGACTCACTACTACGCCTGCGGTTCCAGTTGTGTGTATGTGTACGTTTTCTGCCTGCCTGTATATAGGACTGAATGTGCTAAACGATCGTGTTGTTGGATGCGTCTGAGCCATATGGAAGCTGTGAGGCCTCGGGAGTGTTTTGAGGGTGTAACGTCTGGAACTGATCAGTTCAGCAGCTCTTCTTCCTTCCTACCACATTATGTTTGCTGCCACATCCACTTACTCCTTTTCATTTACTTACGCTCTTCTCTAAGAAGCTCCAGGGATTGCCTCGGGTTTCTCCCCTTCCCCATTCCTCTCCGTTTCAGAGATGACAAATGCAGCCAAAAAGTAGCCCATGGGAGTGGTAAGCTTTTCAGGAGTCATGTGTGGGGGTCACCTTGACTAAACAAGAGGCTGTGTTTTATAAAGGCTGGTTCACTTTCAAGTTGTCTTCTGGGTGGCGTTGCATTAAATAACACCGGGTGTCTGACCAGGAGGAGTCGGCTTTTTGCAGCAATGCTGAGCAGACCAGAGATGAATTATACCTGCTCCATGAAACCCCCCTGGAGTAAGGTGAGCATTACCATCCTCCCCGCTGGTATTTTACATCCAAGTCAGCTCTGCTTTGTGTTGCTTCCAGCAAAGAACACAATTTTTCCTCCTGGCAACAACCTAGATGCTTTTTCTTCGGGGGCATTTGTGGCAGCTGCTTTCACACCTTCCATGCCTTTGGTTCTCCTGTCCTGCTTCCAAAAAACCCACTTGGTTGTTTAACAGTTTTGCTCGCAAATCAGGCAGCGGGCACGCTGGCTTGCTGGGCCTTTTTGTTCTCCTGTGTTTGAAGAGCCTGTTCTTTTCCTGCACCTGCAGAGTCTGTTAATCTCCTGAGAAGATTCAGTTCCCAGACTAAATTTCAAGCCCACACTGTCTAAAATGCACTGGAGTGCATCCTCCTGCCCTTGTGAAATGATCTCAACTATATTCTTCAGGGTGCATTGTTGCTCCCTACGTGAGGACGGCTGAAGAATGAAAGGGCAGGATTGAATTCAGTTCAAGCCTATCTTGAAGGGGTTAAATGGAAAAAGGCAAACAGCATTCTTTCAAGACACAGGGACCTGTGTCAAGTAGACACAAGCATGTAGGAAATGTCAGCAGTGCTGGCTGTTAATGTCTGGATACAGAACAGTTAACAGGTGAAGGGGGACTTGGCTCCAGTGTCCTGCAGCAGGTAAATCTGTGATTGAAAAAGGGGCAATATAGCTATTGGCAAAAGCCACCTCTGCTGAATTAGATGGGTGAGAAACAGCTACAGAAGAAATCAATGCAAATAATAGTTATTTTTTTCTTTTGAGTTTGCTGACATGTATATGCATAGGTTTTAGCAGAATGAGGAGGCCCTGATTTGTTACTATGCCACAAGCCATGCATAATTCATTTTGCATGTTGGCTTCCAGTTCACCGTGGAGAACACAACACCAGCAGACTTCCCTTCTGCCTGAAGAAGGGCATTTGTGCCTGAAAGCTTGCAAAGAACAATTTTCCCAACTATTTAGTTGGTCTAATACAAGACATTAGTCTAATAAAAGACATTCACCCAAAGAACCTTGTCTACCTAATAAGTCAGTTGTCACGACTTATAGGAGGGGGAAAAAAAATCTGAAGCGTAGTCCTTATGTTGCTATTCCATGCATACGACATGTTGGGACTCTGATGGTATTCTGCATTGCATCCACAGGACTGTCTAAAACATTCAGCATTAGAAAAAATAGCATCCCTAACAGAAATACAGAGCCCAGTGATTTGGTTGACTTTGACATAGCAAAGCCAACTACACATAACCCATGACTATTGCCTCTAATTTCTGCTCTCATGAAAGAAAATAGAAAATATAATGCGGCCAGCTCTGGGGATACAGGTGGGTGGTATAGACGCTGAGCAGTGCAAAATGATAGCCTAGCTCTAGCGAGCTCTGTTTTGCAGTATGTGCTGCTATCATACATACAGAGCTATAAAAGCTATAAATGCAGCTCGTCTTGACTCTGAACCTTAAAACAAGCATAATATTGCATTTTAACCTACCTGGCTTGACATCAAGTGGATGGCAAAGAGTTTCATTAAAACGTTGGAACCTACACAAAATGTACACTTTCTGTCTGCGCCAGAAGCATTAGGTTTTCAGTGAACTTTCTGTGAGAAGGGCCCCTAGCAAATCAGAAGTGTATGACATGCAAGCTTTTGCATGTTCCTGATGTGGGCTTCAGACATTTCCCATTGTTTTCCTCCCCATTTCACTGGGAAACACGGTGCTACCCTGATGGTTTGATAGCAATTTTCATGCACTTTGAACTAAGTGACAGCCCAAGAGGCAAGACCGGGGAGAGTTGGGCCCACGGTCTCTGCTCTTCCTACCCGCTTCCTTGATTGGGCTACTTTTACCCTCCATCCCCTCTGCCTTCAGATGGACAAACCTCCTGCGGACCGACTAATACCCCCACACCCTAGACCTGCCACCCCCCTCCCATGAACCTGCTAGATGCTGCGAATATCTGCCTGTACTCGCAGGCAGTTAGGGACAATAGCACTAAATCTCCTGATACAGTTTTAGTGCACTAAATTTTTGTGTGTGAAAAAAGGAATGTGTGTCTCAAAAGATCTCTGTTGCTTTAGCTCTGCCACTGATTGTGTGATTTTTTTTTTCAAGCCATTCATTTAAGTGGGTGCGGAGGTTTTTCTTTACAGTTGGTCCTTACTGAGGTACTTAAGTGGAAGCTGAGCCCTTTCCAAAATCTGTCCCTGACTGAGTGGTGTTAGAGAATATAGACTTCTACTAGCCCAGTTTCCTCCTCTGCAAATGGGGAAATAATGCCCAGTTAGTAAAGTGCTCCATTCTTCTGGGATGAGAAGGGGCAGTGAAATATTTTGGAGGCGTGATGTCATCAGAGACCAACTCTTATTGAATGGATGCACAAAACTGGGGAAAAGATTAGAAGTGCAAATATTTATTTCCAAAGTGAAACCCAAGGAGCTCACAGAGCAGGATAGGCCGGTGAAGTGGAGATTGCACTTCTTTAGCTCCAATGAAAGCTTTTCAAAGAATTCAAAGAATCTTAAAAGTTTTGTGAATGCACTTGTCCTTACAAGAGCCCCTTTTGAATGATGTACTCCACCCACTGCCAAATAACACCAGTTTATGTTTACCCCCTCCCTTAGTGCTTCATTTCTTTCTTTTTTTTAATTTAGATTTTCCTTATGGGAAACGAAATATATGCCTGGTTTGTTTCCGACTCGCCTTTCTTGTAGTCCTTGCAAAGTTTTCCATGATATTGGTATTTCTTTTCCCCAAATGCATGTTCAGACCCTCTGTGCTCTTTAATACCTTCCAGGAGATTTCCATTCTCTGCATCAAGTCTTTCTAAATTGTCTCTTTAATCCCTGGGTTCTTAGCATTTGGCAATGCTACTTGTTCTGAAGTGCTGTGATCGGAAGGTGGAGTTTTTTCTCATTAGCTGCTTTTAACAATCACCTCCTTTGTTTGTGTATCTTCTTTAGATTCCCTTCCCTTTGTGGGCATGGCTTTGCTATTGCGAGGTGTTAATGAGCCTCTGGCAGAGATGACATCTGCGGCAGAGGACATTAAGTTCTGAAAATGTACGGCTTGCGTTATGAGGTCTGTTACCTCATCAGAGCGGCAACCGCAGCTTTTAAAGAGCAAGGACAAAGGAAACACTAGCTTAAGGCTGCTACTTTTTATCAAGATCCCAGGCCAAGGAGGGGAAATAGGAAGCAGGAGTTGTAAGGGGGAGGGAAATGGGGACTCGGTTTGGAAATGTTGCGAGTGGGAAATTAAAGCGGGTGGAGCATGTGCATGCATGCACACGCAGGTGTCCAGAGATGTGCCCCATCCACTTGTGCGTGTGCTTTGCATCCAACTCTGCAAGCGTCGGTATAGCGAATGCTCAAGCTGCACAGTCGTAGGCCCATCAGATGTACCGTGCTGAAGAGGTTAAGCCGCTGGGCTTGTCAATAGATGCCGAAGGATAGCGACCATCTTTTCTTGGTCCATCTAGTGAAAGAGGAAAGGGGAGGTGCTGTCAAGAACAAGTGGTGGCCTTAGGGGAGGACAAACCAGGTGACCACCTGGGACCCCACACTTTAGAGGGCCCCAAAATTTTGCAACAAATGTCCAACTTGCTTATACATCTTCAAAATTAAGCCTTTAAGGGGCTCCAAATGACTCTCTTGCCCAGGGCCCCAACAACCCTAAGGCCACCACGGCAAGAACCCATTGTGCAGTAGCATAACTAGGGGTGGAGAACCAAGGACCCAGCACTGGGCACCAAGTTTTGGAGGGGTACAAGTATGGCAGGTTGCACAGGGTACAACAGGTGCTTTTTTAGGCCTCCGCTGTCTAGATGGGAAGGATAGATCCTGGCTTGGAAATGATTATGAACTATAAGGCTCAAAGGTTAATTCACTGCTGCATTACATTCATTGAAAGCCAAGCACCGTGCACTTGCTATAGAGCAAGAGAGTGCACATGGGAAGATAGTGCGGGGCAGCTGACGGCTGCAGGTTCATACCCTTGCTTACTTCATAGTCATACCCCAAGGTGACATCAGGTAATGCGATTGGAAACTGGTGAATCAGTCCCTTAGTCTCTTTAATCGCTGCTTTATCTCCAGCAGCAGCAAATGCCTGCTATTTAAGGAGATGAGAACAGTCCTGATAATTGTTCGATCCTTTATAAACATTTTTAAACCTGAGTGGAGCTAGTTCTGCTCCTTTCACCGTTTCAGAGGGCCTGGGCTTGTTGGCCAGAGGCATCACACCTCTCCTTTTGAACCGCCCTCGTGATAAAGCAGCAATTCCAAAACTAAGGCATTGTGAATGTTTTCCCAATTAAACAATATCCAAGGGACTTTGACACAATTGAGAAATTTCCAAGCAAAGATAGAGCTGGTCAAAATTTTGAATTTCTCTTTTGTGGGGGATTTTTTTTTAATTGGTTTCAATTGGAACAGAACCGGTTAGGGCAGGGCAAGGGGGTTTTTCTTATGGAATTGGAATTCCTAAAACAAATGTATTTTTGAAATTTCTTGTTCACAATTTGACTTTGATTTTTAAAAATTGTCTTCATTATTTTTAATAAACAAAATATTAAAAATGAAGTTATTTTTATATGATGTCAGTTGCATGGGTTCACCCATGGGTGTTACAACTACATGCAATGCTATTATAGGACAGAACACACTCATTGAAATAATATTCTTTTTTTTTTTTT
>NW_017729009.1:13606746-13609698 GCF_001723915.1 Gavialis gangeticus
TTTTTTTTTTTTTTTTTCCTTTGAAATGATTAAAAGCAACTGCTACAAAGTACTGGCTGGAGCCTCCAATCGGGTGTTAGTTGCAATATAGAAGGAGCTCCTATAATCTAGAAAGGAAGATGAGATGTTTCAGGGCTAGCGTGTCCTCGTTATTGTTTTAGAGCTGTAGGCGTTTTAAAATCGGACCATTCAGTGCAAGGAAGGAAGGGTTGTTGTACTCAGGGCAGGTGTTCGGCTCTGCATGTGCCCTGGAGAGCTTGGATAAGAGCTGCTGACATGTTTGGGGAGAAATGATCTTCTCATTAATCCCACATAGTAGCTGTAGAGCTGCCCCAGGGAAGCTATACTTCATCGTCATGGCTGAAGTAAACCTAGAAACCCTTAACACACTGCAGCAGCAATCCTCTGGCCCTTCCCTTCTTCCCCTTGAAATGTCCTTCCTCCATCCCATCCTACCCTGCAAGACATGCCACCGTGCAGAGCCTCTCGACATGACCACCTGCAACACAGCTTGCTCTATGATGCATGGAAGCCACTTCCAGTTCCCATGTCTCTGCGTCCTCTCTGACTGCTGCTTTGCCCCCCAACAATCCCTGATGCAGACCTGGGAGGTTTTTTTGGAGTTTCTCCTTCCCAGGTGACTTCTGTGGCTGGAGGTTTGCAGGATCGCTGCTGTCTGCACGACAGCTCTCTTCACATTGTAACCCTGGCATGCTCAGTGCCATGAAAACGAGCTAGCTTCTGTTTCATTCCTCTTTATAGCTCTCATTCTCTGCTTAGGAAAAAGATCTGCTTATGGAAGGGGACAAGGCAGGGGTGGGCAATTATTTTGGCCAGAGGACCATTTAATGAGTTTCAGCGAGTTGTCAAGGGCTGCAAGGGTAGCCCCACCTCTTGTCGGGTGCCCTGCCCGCAGGTTGCCATTTTGGGACCTGCTTCTACCCCCTGAACTTTGCCACCAGAAGTTCCTCCCCTTGCCCCCAAAAGTACCCCTCTTGGGGGGTGTGAGGATTGCCATCTCGGAACTGGAAAAAAATCATGCACTAAAAATTAGACATCTACTAGAACATATTTTAATTTTATTTAAAAGAAGAAGATGCCTAGTATGACTCTCTGCCACGGGTGGTAGAGCTAGCCACAGGGAAGTAACCTTATCCAATAAGGTTACTTCCCTATGACTGGCTCTACCACCCATGATAGAGTCATACTAGGCATCTTCTTCAGGCAAGATGCACAGACTTTCTTGAATGTCAACTCAATGTACGTGTAACCCATGTTAAAGACTGCATGATAGAAGGGATGATTACAACATATCATCAAGTGGAATGCAATATCTTCTCTTTCCTAGCTCATTTAGCCACACAATCTGGTGAAAACAGAAGTTTGTTCCATAGGAAGCGCTTTCTACAGGATTTAAATTTCGAAGAAGGATACTGAGTGAACTAATTTGTTCTAAAAATCACTGCCCAATGACTTGTAAGCAGGAGACAGTTTCGGTGCCTGCAGAAGGAATGTTTTGTCCAACCATTCCCTATGATGTGGACCCCAATGCGTCTGTTCTCCGTAGGGTGTAATGTATGCAGGTTGTCCTTGGGGGCTTGGAGATGGATCAGACGGTGACCTGTGTCTTTAAAAGAAATGGGGTGGCAGACTTTCAATGCAGAAATGCTGCAGGAAGAGGAACAAGAAGGGAAGATGCAGATGAGATCAGGAGCTGTGGATGGGGATAAGGGGCTGTGCAGAGAGAAGATGGTTGTGCTGTGCCCAGTAAATAGACTGAATATAATTAAACTGTGATTGCACATGCAAGGAACTTAGTCTGCACTAATGATTTGGGTCACTTTAATCTGACCGGGCATTTGTAAAGCTATACAACGATTGTCACACCCTCTCCAGCTAGACTGTGGTTATGCAGAGAAAAGGCACGTTCACACTTGCACCCTTTTTATTCCGCACAATTCAGAACAAGAGAAATTGCATCATGTGACTTGGCTTGGCACCGTTTTCTGGAAAATGCAGAAGTAGCTCAGGGCTGCTGCCTTTGTGCCAAATTCTCCCGCTCGACGTGCATGGTGCTCCCCCATTGACTTCAGTGGAATTATGCAGGTACAGCAAGAGCCAAATTATTTCCAATGCCTTTAAATAATACAGAGCTGTCCCTCTTGCAGCAAAGAAATTGCCATATTGGCGACCAATAACTTCTAATTATTCTAATGCTGCCTGTCATTCTACTCGTCAGCGGCCCCGCAATCCCACCTTGGGAACCACACATGCCATAGGTTTTTATTTCCAGAATAACAGTAATACTGACCCTGTAAAAATCCATTGTGTTGAGCAAGGTTTCAGTAAGAGCATCCTGTACTGAAAGATCACAACAGCGCCAAACTGCTCCAAAATTATATGCAAAGTCTGTACAGGGAGAAGGACCAAAATCTGCCCTGGCAAACCCAACTGGCTCCTGCTGGATTTCGTTGGAGCAGCATGGTTATCCAAACAGAGGTTCCCAAATAGCAGCATATGCTTCCTTGTGAATCACAGGATATGTGCAACACAAAAGGATACGAGAGCCTCTTGTCTCACATTTTGCGGCAATTTATATTTAGAGCTGCTTGAATAATTCATGGCAGATTCTAACAATTTCATGTGATGCTTATTTACAAATATTTTTCCTCATTATCTGACCAGCTCTGTTTCTGTTTTTTTGTTAGGTGACAATGGGGGAAAACTTGCAGGAAGAGCGACTTCCTTTTAACACTAAATCAAAACATTTTTTTTTCTTTTTAACAAATTTATTAGAATCAGGAAAATGTTACCAACCCCAAAGTCTCTCTCTCTCCCTCTCAGTGACTCTAGAACTAATTTTTTGGATCTTCTCTTTCTGCTTATTCTATCTATCTATCTATCTATTTATCTATCTCTTATTAGATATATCTACCTATATATATATATATA
>NW_017729009.1:13609999-13617004 GCF_001723915.1 Gavialis gangeticus
CTCTCCCTCTATAGAGAGAGAGATAGATAGATAGATCTATCTATAGATATAGATATTTAAGTCTGTATGTCCTCATAAATGCCTTGCCCTGTCAAATTAGTGGCTGGAAGAAACCAAACATGTATGAAAATGAAAATTTTTGAGACTCCTGGTGGGTCTGTCAGCACCAAATTTGTCCTGAGAGATATCAACTAAAGGTGATAAAATATTGAAAGGCAAATTTAACAAGATATATATTGTCAAATGTATTTCTCTTTTGAGGCCAAATAATTTATTAATCAATTTTCAAATGGGGCTGGCTACCTTAATAGGACATCTAAATCTTCCCTTTGCAGGTAAATGTGAAAATCCCTCTTTCATTAATCATCACTATCATTCCACTTATAGTATCATTATTATTTTAGTTCGTTAGCTCTGCCTTCCAGTAGTGCCCATAATGTGAGAGGTGCAGTTAGATCACAAAAAAGGCATGGTCCCTACCTGATGAGCTTGCAGTGAGTGGGATTTTTTTTATTTAGGACCCAGATTTTGGCTCTGAATGGTTCATTAGAGCATGCAGAGTTGGAAACCTTTCTGCAAGGGCCAGGTCTGGCACCTGTTGAAGTCACCTGGAGTTTTCTTCCATCAGTGGCAGCGAGCCTTGGATCAGCCCTTAAACATCAATTCTTTTGGGACATGCTTGTTTCCCCCTTCTGAATGTTTTTCCCCCTGTCTCTTTCTCTTTGGTCCTGAAATGAATAAGGGGATAAAAAACTGCCGTGCGACAGCATACATCTGCTTTTCTGCATTGGGCAGTTTTGATCTGCAAGGGGCATGTCTTTGGTATAGACTGATGGCCAACCATGCCCTGGGGGATTTTAACTCTCCTACGTGACCTGCGGCGTGTTAGTTGTTTACACGATTTATTTCCATGATTTTATTCCTCAGGATTTGTATCCGAAAGCCCCTCTCCTAAGCTCCAGGCGTTCCCCAACTCAGCATGGCACCTTGCCCCTTCCAACCAGCTGCAAATATATCACATTACTTGGCTTGTGGGCATTTCTGTATCTTTAAAAGTTAATCCAGCTCTGAGCTGGATTAAGTATGGAACATCCCTTTAACCAAAGGCATGTAAGGTCAAAGCAGGCAGCCATGGGGGTGGTTCAGGCTGGGAACCACGGAAATCACATTTTGCTCTAGATAGGGCCTCGATTCTATTTGGCTTTGTCTGTGTTTTTAATCTTGAATGCAGGTGCTCCCAAGAGATGAAAACGGGTAAGAATAAGACCAAACCCACAGTGAAAAGGGTGCCTGAGTAATAGCTGGAGATAGGATATCAGAGGTGGAGAGGCAGGAGCAGAAAAGCAATAGTCCTTCAGTGGGGGAGGTGGAGGGCAAGATTAATTCAATGCAAAGAATACATAGAGAGAGGCAAGCTGAAAGAAGGATGCCTTTCAAGATGCTAGCGACAGCGCAGGGCTCTCAAGCTGTGTTCTCGTGGCTAATGTCGTCACCAGAGCACTTTGATGTGTTCTGTTTCCCTTGTAAATCACAGCTGCCTATCATTTATTCTGCAGTGTTATATAATGCATTGTTAAGATCACTGACTGTGCACCCTCTGAGCAGCAAAACGCTTTTCACTGTTACCCCTTGAATAAAGCAAACACACAGAGATCTGCTGATTCCACCTTCTACTATTTTTGGTTAAGATCTTTTTAAAGGTGGAAATCTGGGGCCTTGTTTTTGCTGTCACTTAGTGCAGCATCAATCGGGAGTCATTTGACTGGAGTCGATAGAGTTGCAAAGAGGCAAAACTAGTATAAGAGCAGAACCAGACTTCTTGACTTTAAATATCAACCCTTCAGTGGCTGGATGGACTCCTGCTCTTCTAACAGCGCCTTCACTGAGGGTGACTTAGCTGCAACACATTTGCACATTGACTTGAACTAATGGAGTCTGATCCTTCAGCACTGAGGTCAGTGGGACTTTTAGGCAGCTAAAGTCTTCTGTTTGGGGCTTCTGCTTTTCTAAGCATTGTGTTGCATTCTGTCTCTCAGCATGCCAAAAGTAAATGCTTTTTTTCCCCCTTTCTTTATTAGTGAAGCCAACTTATCAAATGACAGACTTGACATTTAAAGATGCATCCAATCCCCCTAAAATATACAATCAAGACAGATATTTATCTTCCATCTTCTTCCAGCACCTGGTTGTGCTATCATAGCAAGGGGCCAGATGGCGGGACATAAAACAGAGAACTGAAAAGGACCCCCTGAGTCACGGAGTCCGAGGATGCTTTTTGTGGTGTTTAGCTGAGCAGTAGAGAATTGGGCGCCTGTCCCCTTTGTCTGGGTTAGCCACACCCTGGGTCATGGGTGTTGTGTTGAGTCAAGCCTCTACTTCCAAGTTACTCATGAGCAGGTGAGGAGAGTTTGATGGCACACTGTAATCCTACGGTGGCGAGCATGTCAGAAATGTGGACGGTTGGATGGAAGTCTTGGACTGGGCAGACAGATGGCAATGTGGATGTGGTCAGATGCAGCCTGGTAAGAAAAGGGAATTTGTTGCCCCGTTTTCTCCACCACTGCTGATCTCATGCATTCACTTGGGTGGTTCAGTTGCCGCAGCAGAGTCCTCTCACCGCTTCATCTTTTAATAAGGCCGTAAAGAGCAAATAGTACAACAGAAACACCCCCATAAATCATAGGATTTGCTAAGGCCACATTTAATGTTTTTTAAGATTCCTATACTGGGAGCTGTATATCTCTTTTTAATGCTTCCAGAATCATCATGCTCGGCGGCTTGCTGAATGATCAGATTCTGCACTTGGATCCGTACTATGGAAAAAGGCTTGGTTTAGTGATGTTGAGATATTGCCCCTCCTCTCCCCCTCCCCCCCCCTTTTTTTTGGAGGGGGAAGTTTTCAAGAGATACTTGAAAGCTGTATGAAGAGCCCTAGCTGGGCAAACACTTCTTTGTTACTTGATAAACTGTTATAAGAGACATTAGTCATTGATTCTTAACAGATGGGGCTTTAGCAAGCTGTTCGAGTACCTCCCTTGAATTGTGGGGATATACTGTTAAAGTAATGCGGTGTGTCTGCCTGTGTCCTAAAACTCCAGGGTGTTTTTTACCAGGTAATAAATGCATTTCTGAGGTGGTTAAAGTGGGGAGGAACCAGCGTAGAGGGCCGGCTCCTGATCTAGGTGCTGATGCCATGCCCATCACAGAGAGATCTAGTTTTCTACAGCCTACTCCTCTTTAAAACTACTCAAGTAGCCATCTCATTCACCGAAAGAGCATGACGGCGGAGAACATTTCCTCTTGTTAAACATATAAGCTAGTATAACATTTAAGAAAGTAGAGAGGGCTCCTGATACATACAGATCTTTCTGTCCAGGCAAACCTTTCTATATAATGCTCTTTTAATATGGAGGAGCCCTTCTGAGAATGAATCAGATTGTATACACAATTTGATAATGATTTCTTTTTTGTTAAATCGGAATCACGCACTTAACACAGTTACCGGTATACCCTCATAGGAACTGTACAGATGCACGCACCGAAGCATATGAGAAAATGCACGTGCGTGGGCATACATACATGCCCGTATGAGAAGTGGTTTAGAATGAACATTTCTGTCCATTTGTGAACGGGACATTGACTTGTGACATTTGAACAGCACAAAATACATATAAAATAACTTAAACTAGAACTGTGTTAAGTGGCAAGATCTATTTAATAACCATCCCCCCAGTGAATTGCATATAAAACTGATCCTTGCCTGTTAAAACAGCACTCCCCAACTCCAGAGTGTATTTCACCAGACGGTAAATGTGTTTCTCAGGCGGTTCAAGGCATCCGGCCTTCAGCCTGTCCCTTTGAGCGCACCCAAACCCCCCTCTGCTGATGGCCCTGTAAATCACTGTCCTGTCGTGTTTTTAATCCTGTATTGAACTGCAGGATTACCTGTGCTGTAGGATCTCAGCATACACATCTGTTCTTGAGCTGGGAGATTGGTGCTGCTATTTGTTTGAAAGATTCAGCTGTTGTGCACCTTGCGATGGAAAGCATCCTGCTTTTTTGTTGTCACTCCCTGCATGCCCAGTCTGCTCACCAGGCATTCACTTTTCTCTGTCCTCCATGTCCTATTGACTCCAACACTTTTGTTCCTCTGTTTTGCCAAATGTTTGGTCTTTTCAAGAAGTATGAACAGGGGGGGAAATTTTAATAGAGCTCCCTTTTCTCTTGGTTTCAGGCAAACCCTTTCAAAGTACCAAAAATATGTTTAAAACAAGTAAATGCACAGAGATTTTTGCTCAGCCCCCCAGCACCATTTTTTAATGAAATGGGACCTATCCAAATAACATGGTTATCAGTTCTTCTAAGTAAGCAAGGGTCAAACTTGTCACTACATGCCCACTCATACTGTAACACTATTAAAAATAACACCCCCCCCCCCACCATTGAAAAAAAAATACTTGCATAAGATTTGAAACTATTTGTGGGCTTCAGTTCAGACTCAGACTGAGCCTGAAAAAGTATCCAGAGTTGAGCTTCATGTAAGTGTACGTGTTGCTTACCACTGTAAGTGTGCCTGGATCCAAAGGCCTGTAGAGAGAGGAGTCTCATGTTCAAAACGCAGTCCTGAATTTTTTGGAAATCCTGTCTCCATACTGGAGTTTATAAGTTCATACTGGAGAAGCGAGAGGACAAAATAGTGTTACTGTGACACCAGTGAATAAATAAGGTATCCCAACCTGCCCCGGGGGTGATTTTTATACTACCTTTGGTGTCTAATACAAGGCGGCTTTAGTACAAATGAAAAAAGGTACAGAGCATTTCCATGTTGTGTGTGAAATGTGTGTATATGGGGGGGAGAGAGAGAGAATGGCATGCACGCACTATAATGTGTGTATGTGAGTCTATGAGGAGGTGGGAGAAGTTTCTTTATACAGATTTTATTTTTGTATTTTTTTTTTAGAAAAAAGGATTTCAAATGAATTTGGTGGGACTGCACTGATAGATATTTTTATACTGATCTGGATCTTCAAGATGTCCTTGTTTGTTTTCTTTGATTGTGCTTTGATTTAAAATTCTAGGCTCATTAAATGCCATAAAAAGCTACATTTGCATAATTTACAAGATCTTTATATGAACATTTTAATAAAAGAATACACCTTTAAATCAAATCACAAAGGCATCTGACATCTTTGAAGGAGAAACTTATATTCCCAAACACAATAAACATTCTTCTATTACTATGTTAATTTGGAAAGCAGGTCATGGGAAATTAAATTGCTTAAAATAGGTCACCAATTATAACTCTGCATTCTATTAAAGCAAGTGCATCTCTGAAATCTTTATTAGTTTATTTTAATTAAAGGCAGAAAAATATTCAGTGTTAAATTATTGCCATTTGTATGTTTTACGTTGATACGGACACACATTTCTTTTATTATGCAGTGTAAAATGCTGCAGATCATTATGATGCATGTATTGTTCTTAGTTACTTACGCAAGTCTATAATAAATGAGGTTTCATTTTAAACAAGGAGGGGAGCCCAAATAAAGTAATAGCACACTTTAAAATTGTTCATTCATAAAAGGAAATTCAAAAACAAACACTGTCTATTTGAAAAAATATATATAATTGACCTCATCTGAATTATAAAAGGTCTGAATTATATTTTCATTGGGTATTTGTATGCAATGCAATATTTCATATTATGACTTGGTGATAAATACAGACTAAGGGGCATATTCCCACTGGGGTTCTCGCATAACATTTATTAATAGTAATGGTAATTATTGTACATATGTATACTGTGAGTGAGCTATTAGCTACTGGAATCTGTGCTTTATATCTGAATATGCAAAAGTTGTCAGTCACTTCCTCTGAAATGTCCACAGTTATTGGAGTGGGTTATATTCACTATTTAATGCATGAGGTATTCAAGCCTAAACAGGGGGCTACAGATGCACAACTCTCACTGACATTATTACGGGTTGTGCACCCAAGTCCCTTGGGCAGCTGTGAGCCCATTCAGAGAGCATGACCCCCTCTACTCATGTCAAAACATGTTAAAGTGGCCTTAAATGTATCTGACAATTTACTCCAACTTGAAGGCTCCTTTCCACCACAAGAGCAGGCTACAATGGCTTTAAATGTAAATATGAATCAGACCTAGATGGTACAAATTCATGGCCATGATGTTAAAAAAGCCTCACCTGAGAGGCATTGCTGTTTATACTGCTCTAACCCTGGCCCTTTCTCTCCATCTGCACCTCACTGGTTGTCAGCCCTGCATGTCGTGTCAAATGGAAATATTAGATTGCAAACTCTTCTGGGGACCAGGAGTGCACGTTTCTCTGCCTTTTGCAAAACATTTGTTATGCTGTTAGGGTCCTGCCAAATAATTGCTGCTAATATTATTAAAAATAATTTAATATGCTGACTGAAAATAGATAGGAGCTCAGACCCAGTTATTTTTGTGCTTCAGGGCAAGTTTATTTCACAAGTCAGGGTAGTCAGCGAGGAGCTGGGGATCTGGTTAGCTTTGGGGATCGGGAATTTGATCTAAATAGTTTTTCATCTCCAGGCCTCTAATTCAAGTTTAGTTTCCAGGCTGAATTCTGCTTCCAGGTGCGATAAGTGTGCAAGTCCATTGCTTTCTATGTAGGAAGTGTCTAGGAGACCTGGTAGGAAATGGGGTTGCTTAGGTGTTATCAAGATCCTGCTTGCAAAAGCGACGTGAGATCAATTGTTCTACTGACTTCGGTGGGAGCACGGGCACGGCTTAGATCAAGGTTCTCAAAGCCAGACAAGGTCCTTTGGGTTGATGTGATATCTTTTATTAGACCAACTCAATAGTTGGAAAAATTGTTCTTTGCAAGCTTTTGGGCACAAACACCCTTCTATATGCCTGAAGAAGGTTGGTTGTGCCCAAAAGCTTGCAAAGAACAATTTTTCCAACTATTGAGTTGGTCTAATAAAAGATATCAGATCAACCCAAAGGACCTTGTCTGG
>NW_017729009.1:13622004-13639857 GCF_001723915.1 Gavialis gangeticus
GGACCTTGCCTGCCTATGTCCATAGACCAACACTGCTATAACCAACACCCCTAAGGTTCTCAAAGGTATTTTGTTTTCAGGCTCTTATATTTAGGTGTCACATTCCCTTTTCCCTAACATCTTTCCTATGAAGTCCACGGTCTTTGTAACAGGTTTTACCAGCAGCTTGGTGAAATGAGTTCGTCGTCTTGGCCTGTGTCAGGGCAGATGGGAGCGCACAGAGTCACCGCGCAAGCCGTCATCCCTAGCTCATGTTCTTGTGTAACGTAAAATAACAAGGGCAGTTCTGTGGGAGGCTGGTTTGCACATTGGCTTCGCTCACCGTAAAGCTTGAAGTACTTGCCTTGCAAGCAGCATCTCTTGGCTTTCATGAACTCCAAGTGGCATTATGTTTGGAATTCAATATTTTAATTAAAAACTGCTTCTCTCAGCATCCTACGTGTAGCTCTTGTGCCACTGGAAAGGAAATGTTCATGTCTCTCCTCACTTGCCATCAGGGGCCCTGATAGTGAGCCTTGTAAACCAGCTTCCTTGCTGTTTCATTGTTGGATTAATGACTGGAAATAGAAATGACTGTTTAATCATTGTTCTAGAGTTTAAGCAGGGTTTTTTTTTGTCTCAAGTAAAAGTTTTGGGAAAGCAAAATGGATGCAACTGGTTCCTCTTGGATATTTTCACAGACTTGTTGTTTCATAGGTTTTGCCTCTATGCTGGATTTAAAGGGGGAAAAATCTTTTCTGTTCTTAGATGATCATAGGAACATAATTTTCTGAAAGAGGCTCAAGAGATCTTTAAGTCTACCCAATAAAAGGCCTGTTACTTACCCAAGAGACCATCAATGGCTCTCAAGGGTAGACCTGCATTAATTATGTATTTGAGCACTTGTATGTTATGCATTTAGACAGTGCACATATTATTTACTCAATAGATCATAATGGCTCTGAAGCAGTTGTGATGATCTAGGGTAACTAAATATGTATTTCAGTCTGCATACTCAAAGGGAAGCGCATGTGTGCACACGCACACCCTCAGCCTAGCCACAGAATAGTTGTCATCAGGTCTTATTCCCCTTGGCGAATTTTTCCCGCTAAAGCACAATCCATAAGTCGTGGAAAGATTTGACTTTGATCAGGGACATCCGCAATCATTTGTAAGCCAAATTCTGCCCCCTCCCATGTCTGTGCAATCCCAATGCACGGCGTGGCTGGGTGAATACTGACATGCACCGCATGTCGCATCTCTGTGGCTGGAGGACCCGGTTCATTTTTCACCTCTTTCCTTTCCTTGCGCATCATGACTAGCGGCTCCCATTTTGCCAAAAACTGAAATGCTTTTGAAGCTGTCAGTGCTGACTGGGCCTTTAAACCACCGCGCAACACTTTCCTCAATATGTGGTGCTTTTCTCCCAGGGATCCTGGAGTGCTTCATGAAGATAAGATCGCTGTCAAATACCATCATTCCCCGTGACAGAGGGGGAAATGCAGCGCAGGAGAAGGAAGCGACTTGCTCGGTCACACAGCGGGTTAATGGCAGAGCTGGGAATTTAAACCACATCTTCTGGCTACCAGTTTAGGGCTCCCTCCAGCAGCCTGCACTGTCCTTTAACAAAGAAGGATTCACCACTGTCTTCTGTGGATAAGAGGATCTAGTGGAAAAATCCGACTACTTCTTAAGAGCCTGGTTGATGATGTTGCTGCATTTGAGCCAAATAATTTCACACTTGATTTTGAACAAAAGACATGTTTTCTAACCCACTATTTGCATGTCGCATCGCTGTTTTTCTAACAGCACTGATATTTCATCAAAAGCCCTGAGCCAAAAGGGCACCAGAAAAAACACAATTTTATCAGCAAACCAAAAAATAAATATTCTTAAAAATGCGGTGTTTTTATAGGAACAACATTTTTGGTAGCTGTATGGTTACGATGTGAGCAACACTAAATTAAACAAGCTAAAACCCTAAAAACAAAAGTTGACTTAATTTAATAAATGAATCTGAATTTAGCAATTTATTTTAGTGTTTGTTGAATGTATGGAAAAAGGAATGATTAGTTCTGCAGCATGGTGTACGTAATTCTTATTCAATTTTTCTCTCCTGGAAAAACTTTTTTCGGTGGAAGAAATCTATATTTTAACTATTGATCTGTCTTTATCATTCACATCCACCAGCTCTTTTTTATATCGTCTTCCTTCTGGTCAAGCCAGTGAGAGTTTGGATTTAGCTCAGAGCTTCAATTGTGGTGTAAGCAACATATATTCAGATGCATAGTTGTTACTCACGGTAGCTAATTTCACAAGGACTATTCATGTGAGTAACCGTTTGGCAGGATTGGACCTAGAGAACTACACCATTCTATATAACCCTGAAGCAAGAAAGTATTTCTATTCAGAGAAGCATTTAAGACTGCACTTACGTTGTATTAAAGTCAATAGGATTTAAGTGCATGCTTAAAGTTAAGCACTGCCTTGAATAGGATAGGGCTTAAACATGCTTAAATTCTTTCTTCCATTGAGGTTTAGATCTGCTGAATCTCCTACTAGCCCCATTAAGAAATAGTTGTCATACTTTTAATGTAAAACACAATTAGCTGAATGTATTAAGATTCAAATTTATGTTCACTTCCATGTATGCGACCAGAGGATTTGTTTGTTTCTTTGTTTGTTTCAATTTCTCGGGCATTGTGCTTTTAAAAAAAAAAATCTTAGTCTAGGTGCTTCCAAATGAGAAAGTTCAAATTATACAACTGTGCAAATAGCATTACTATAATCTGCATAAAGATGGGTCCGGAAGAGCTATGGTATTAGCAGTTCATTAATATGCAATGAAAAGCTTATTTGCACTTTGTCTAAAAGTAACAGTAACTTCAGTTTTTCTTTCATCCACACATCTGCAGCATAAGCCAAAACCATTCCAAAGATGGCCCTTAATAGGCTAATCATTTAAAGATTTTATGTATGGGCTACTGAATTGTCCATTTAGGCACATTTAAGTTAACATACACTATACAACTAGAATGAGCATGTTAAGAAATGTGCTAATTTACTGCATCTAGTTTCCCAGGCAGCATTTACTGGGGTCATTTTTCATGAACTACTGTAGTCACTTAAATCATAATATTTCATAATAAACATCAAAGGCTACTGTACGGTGGGGATTGTAAAAAGGCAACAGAGCTGCCCAGAGTTTGCACTAGTCTTTATCTTAAATGACCGCAGGGGGAGATTAGTCTAGGTAGAGGAGTGCTGTTGGGCTATTTTATGATGGGCATCTTAAGCATGATTACCACTTCGAACTTCTGTTACGCGGGTTATATCCACACCTGGCAAAGCCGGGTTAACAGCCGCGCTCCAAAGCAAAGTCGGCTTTTTAGGGGCACAGTCCCTAGCATGCCTTCAAAAAGATGAAAAAACCCAAATGCACTCCAGAGTGGAAAGGGAAATTATTGCTAGCAGCAACCCCATTTGATAAGAATTGCAGGGACAGCTCTGGGGAAATCAAGCTTGACAAGCAGTTTTCAATGTGGTCATTTCAAATGGGTTTCTTTTGTTTTAACTCTTGCTGAGTAAGCCTGGCTGGTGTCCTCAGAGTTGCATTTATCAGGGTGCCAAAGTGCTGATGCTGCTCTCAATTCAAGGAAACACTTAAGTGCAGCCTTCATTTGAATGTTTTAAATGTTCACGCATGTGATTAAACCCCACTGGCTTCACTGGGGTTCTTCAGATGCTTTCATTTTAAATCCTCTGGTTTAAGATGACTCACAGGGTTAAATCAACACGGGTATAAAAGCCTTGCTGAACTGGGGTGCTGGATAATAAGGATGAAATGGGGCCGGCATACTGGTAATCTTGTGCTTTGCATCTTTATTGTTAGAGGGAGGACAACCTTTCATGTCGGGGTATGGAGAGGGACTCATTACAAACGTCCTCAGACTTATTTCATAACTGGCCACTCCAGTATTCCTTGTACCTTGCTTTGAAGCACCTGGTATTGGCTACTGTCCCAGCCAAGCTAATGGACTGCTGGACCCTGATCCTAAAACCCCATGTCTGTTTTATCAGAGCAGAAATGAAGCTCCTCTTTCATAAAACAGCAATTAAAAAAATGGTGACGTGATCTGCTGCATAATAATTTCCCGTGTGCGTCTCGGCATCTAACCTGGAAGTGAACGTGTTGCCTGTCACAAATGCAAGGCCAGTTGTGGGAAGCACAGCTCCAAAACCTCCGCAGGGAGCTCAGATTTACCCTGACGTTCCTGCGTCTCTCCTGTCAAATCCGATCCCGACTATCGCAGCGCACCTGCACCTGGGTGAGACATGGATGCAAGCAATAAATACTGAATCAGCAGCTTTTACTATCGTTCCTTTATAGGCAGGATCCTCTTTTCTCCCACGCACGGTTTATACCGTTGTGATATCGTTGACTAGACTGTAGTTGACTGCTGACTTCTGTATAAGTGAGGACCTCATCGAGGCGAAATGACTCTAACTTTTATAAGACTGGCAACCTCTCTGCCAATTGGGAATGTTCATTTTGGTAGCACATCTTAATTGCGGTGCGGTTATTCTTGAAGTTACTTTGAGTGCTTTCTATCGGTTTCTTCAGTGTTTTCTGTGGACTCTCACAGCATTCTTTAAATCAAACAGCACTCAGATACCATGGTGATGGGTGACCTTATTATTATAGGTGACCTCTTTTTCTTTTCTTTTCTTTTTTCTTGTCTTTTTTTGAGGCTTCGGACACCAATGGCTGACTACAGGCACAAGCTATTTCTGCAGCAGGGTCGTGGGTGCTTTATATTTTGAACATGAAGCATTAGGTCTGGATGAAACTGTGAATTTGAAATCATTATGCACAAAAAGTCAAATGTGTAAACTCCATTATCACAGGCTCAGCTGATTTCTTGACACTGCCAGCAGCACCCCTGACATCATGAATTCTACTTGCAGGAAAAACAGATTACACCATTTTTTTTAATTTTTATTTTTTTTGCAGGGGTGAAATACCTATCTGCCGGGAAGGCAGTCTGATTTTCCTGCCTTTGCTTCCCACACAAGCGCATACTGGGCAGGGAAGGGTTAGATATTCAAATCATTTGCCTTGGTAACGTAAACATCTCGGTTCATTCTTGTGGAAAAAATATTTTGCGATAGGAAATTCAGGCTGCAAACGTGATCTCATAGGGATGCCTGTCAATTCATTTCCCGAAATACTACACATGCACGCGCGTGTGCGCACGCGCGCACACACACATACACACACTGTGCTTTTGGAATCTGAGATTTTCATTCATTTATGCACAGTGAGCTAGCTGCCGTGGTCCAGCCCAGGAGAATTAACTGTTAAATGCTACAATGCAAATTGATCTGTCAATGGTGTCGGGAATCAATATTCAAAACAAAACAAAAATCTCCAAGTCAAACGTCTGATGATTTTATTTGCCCATGAATATGATTCGGTATTTGTAACCTGAGCCTTAGAGACTCGGAGCTGGAGAGCAACGGTGAGATTGTTAAACTGGCTACGCGGCAGCCGGTTACACTCCTGCTTTGAATGTCTAAACATCCACAAAACAGAATGAATTTTTCATCTCTCACTTCAGCAAACAATCTGGCTCCTGTGCACCAAGGGAAAGAATAGCCCCACATGTGGGATCTTAATGGAAGAAGACAAGAAAGCATAAAGCAATACCAAAAGGGGGGAAAAAATCCCCACCTCTTGCATTCTAGGAACTCGATGTCAAGAACAGTGTTTTGCAACAACACGACTTAATAAACTTCAGTCTGCCTTCCTCTGTGATGATGACTCCCATGCTACCAAAGGAGTTTTTGCTTGACACAGTTGCCTGATTTTTTTTCTTTCGGATGTGGAAGCAGCACATCTGATTTGAAGAAGGCTCTGCCAGCTTGTATTGAGCTGTTGCTCCTCTGGCCAGCGGTCCACGTGATACAAAAGCTCTGCTAGACGGTATCAGCTCATTTCCTCCTTTCTGTAGGCTGTCAGAGCGACCAAAAGACAGCCCATCCCCTGCTCTCCCCTCCGTTATGGGGGCACACATGGGTAGGAATAGAGGTGAAGGGGATTTCTCCACCATTCCTGCTTTCCCTGTTGGTTTTTTCTCCATATTGGTGGCTATGAGTCTGCATAACAGCTCCTGAGCATTATTCATCATGGCACATAAAAATATCCCAAGCCCTTGTTTACTTGGTGCTTTTTCTATTTTTATTATGCGTTTATTTTTTGCCATTGAATCAAGCTTGTTTTGAACAGCCTCTCCCCAATCCAGCCTGCTTAATTGCTAGTCATTGCGACTCTTCAAAGACAGCCCCTTTCTTGAATTGATTCAAAAGTCAAACCGTAGGTAGATTTCCACATCAGGCCCTTGTCTTGTAACAAGGCGGACATGAGTAGGATCTTGCCCCAGGATCGGAGCCTTTGATATGATTTCAGGGATGTTCTTGGAAGAAACCAATTATTGCAAACAAAACCAGAAAAAAAAACCCAGAACAAAACAGTTTCCTGGTTCTGCTTTACACTCTCAACTGAGTCAGAAAGGCCTTAGGGTCAAACAAAATGTGCAATTCAGTCAATAGCAATCCACCCATGGAATAATATTTAGGTTAAAAGTGATGTGATTGAAAGATGCCAGTGTTTCTGTTTGTGATTTTATGCAGCGTTTCCAGTTTTTACACTCTCTGCTCCTTCTCCTGCCTTGCCCCCAGTGGCAAAAAAAAAAAAGCAGAGCGATAATAGGGGAAATAAAGGAATAAAGGGAGGGGGAAAGTGAAAATTGAAATACATGCATGAAGCTTCTGAAATCAAATGCCCTAAATTTTCTGTTTCTCCCCAGAAGAGTTACAACATTGTGGAAAATTTAACATGTCTCAGGAAAAATGTTTTGGGAATTGATCTTTTTTTTACTAGTTCTAGTTTAGGACTTGTTTATGTATGAGTATAATCATCTTTGCTACCGCAGTGGTGAGGCCTGATTCTAACTAGCCATGGTAAAGCCGGGATTCTCTTCCTGGCATGGTCTGGATGTCCCTGCTCCTTTCCCCAGGGTCCCTAAGAGATCTGCATTAGGACTAAAATTTGTCAAAATCAGCACAAGGTTGGATACAGTCCTGTCCTCTGCTCACCAGGCAGGATGGAGGAATAGGAGAGAAGGTCGCACACAAGTCTTCAAAATATTTTTTTCAGTAGTTACAATCTCTGAATCACAGACCATGAGGCTGGAAGGGACCTCAGGAGGTCACATCTAGTCCAGCCGCCTGCTCCAAGCAGGACCAGCCCCAGCTACATCATCCCAGCTAAGACTTTGTTGAGCCGGGCCTTAAAAACCTCCAAGGATGGAGACTCCATCATCTCTCTAGATAACCTGTTCCAATGCTTCACCACCCTCCAAGTGAGAGAGTTTTTCCTAATATCCAACCTAATGCTGCAACTGGAGCCCATTGCTCCTTGTTCTGCCGCCACTGAGAAAAGTCCAGCTCCATCCTCCTTGCAACTGCCCTGCAGGGAGTTGAAGGCTGCTATTAAATCCCCCCCTTGGTCTTCTGTTCTCCAGACTAAGTCAGTCCAGTTCCCTCAGCCTCTCTTCACCAGTCATGTGCCCCAGCCCCTGAACCATTTTCATTGCCCTCCGCTGGGCTCTCTCCAGCTTGTCCACATCCTTTCTGTCATGGGGGGCCCACAACTGGACACAGGACTCCAGATGTGGCCTCCCCAGTGCTGAATAGAGGGGAAGAATCACTGCCCTCGATCTGCTGGCAACGCTTCTGCCAGTGCAGCCCAGGATGCTGGTAGCCTCCTTGGCAAGAAGGGCACACTGCTGGCTCCTATCCAGCTTATTCTCCACTGTAACCCCCAGGTCCTTCTCTGCAGAGCTCCTGCCCAGCCAGTTTGTCCCCAGCTTGCACCAGTGAATGGGGTTCTTCTGTCCTAAGTGCAGGACTTTGCACTTCTCCTTATCAAAGCTCGTGAGATTTCTTTTGACCCAATCCTCCAGTTTGTCTAGGTCACTCTGAATCCTAGCCCTACTCTGCAGCTTATCTACTACACCCCACAGCTTGGTGTCATCTGCAGTCTTGCTTAAGAAGATGCCATCCATCCCATCTCCCAGATTGTTAATGAAGATATTGACCCAAACTGGCCCCCGGACCGACCCTTGGGGCACTCCACTTGATACCAGATGCCAAATAGACCTTAAACCATTGATTGCTACGCATTGAGCCTGACAATCCAGCAAGCTTTACACTAGTTAAGTCTTGCACAAACATCCCGGTGAAGGTGCAGTAGATCCAGCAAGGGCACGAAGTGGATGGGGATGTGTACCCCAGTGTTTTCCACCTTCAGAAGATACTCATGGTGATACAGGATGTGGCTTTAACATAGAATTTGGGATGGCTACATAGAGGGAAGCAGTCGGGAGATGGAGGGAATAACCACTGATAATTGTGGTTAGTTTTTTAGATCATGGCAGCAGGTAAATCCGTCTGCCAAATACAGAACAACATGGCTTTTTACTGTTCGGTATTAATAGCTGTCCATCTCCTGCTAGTGCCGGGGAGTGAAAAGCGATGCATCCTGCAGCAGTAACACCTACTCCTCTGTCTTTCTCAGGAAGTCATGCTTGTGAACCAGGAGCTCATCTTGGTGGGAGAGCTGGCGTTTGCAACCTGCATGCTCCAACCCTGAAACTCCTATGGCAGGATTCCTTAGTGCATCTCTTCAGAAATCATGGGTCAGGGCTCATAAGATGTATACGATCTCTATACTTGCGGTTCCATGTTTGTTAAGACTTTAGAGTGTTTTAGGTCCCCTTTCTAGGTTTTCTCCACACCCAACAGAGCTTTTTTTAAAAGAAAATCCTGAAAGCTCTGATTCTCCTGTAGAAATGGGATTCCAGGAACATTATGAGAAGTACAATAAAGTCATGTGAGTTGGCAAGATTATATGGATCCAAACTTTATTTTGCAATGGGATGGCTGGAGATAAACGTCTAGGAACCATGTGCTAGCAACTTAGGAAAGAGACTGGGGGTACTCAGAAGTGAATTGAAAAGGTGCTCAGAGCATTTTGTGATCTGGCAGTTCTAAGTGGCTATAATGACAGCTCTTGGGGCTGCTCTAGCTTGAGCAAAGAGATGCATGGGACTCCGCACATGAGTGAGTTAATGAGGCTTTGCAAGAATGGGACTTCAGAGTCCCCAGTAAAAGGCTTCCTTGCAAAAACTTGCTTCTTGCATGATTTTTTTTCCAGTTCTGCAAGATGGCAGTGCTTAGCTTGGATTGTCTAAGTCAGGCACTTTGGAATGGATGTGACCTGAGCATGTACACTACAAAAATACACCAGACACCCTGAGCGTGTGGAACTGACCCTTTGCAATTTCCTTTTCATGTTCTACGAATGACACACAAGCCTTTAACTGCAAATGACATTCTGTGAAGCAAGAAGGAAGAATATCCTTAGCGTGTAATAGCCTGCCAAAATTAGGCAATAGCTTTGCCCCATCCACAAAACCCTCGTGATCTCCTACAGTACTCTGTACAGTCGTCGGTATGTGTGGTGCATTAGTTAAGTTAATTACAACAGCACAGAGATTCATTGCAAATTGTTCCTAGTTAAAACTGAAAATTCACTGGAACAAGGAGTGCTAATTATATTCCACTTGTTACTGCTGTGTCTAGTTAATATTCCAACAGCTGCTTTGGCAAGATAATGATGGCTCCAGCAGAAATTACTGAACAAATAGATTTTTAAATCAGTAACAACATATTTACCAGGATTTTTTTTCCCCTCTTCATACACAAAGTTAAGCCCTGCCAGAGTTGAGCATTCATCTTTGCTTGAAATTATAGATTAAAAAAAAATCAACATTGTGTTAATTTGGCACACTTAAAAAAAAAAAAAAAAGACAAGCAAAAAAATATAACTGATAAATAAATGTTCCCATCCTCCAAGGGGAAACAGTTCTCTTCTTGCTTTCTCTAGACCCAAAATGTCTGTTCTTGTTGTCCATTTTGGCTTAATTGCATTGTATTATAAAAGATGTCATCAAGAACCCCAGGAAGCCATTGAGCCTACAGACTGGATTATTTCACTGCTGCATGTTGGAAATCCTGCTGCAATCTTCTTTTCCCTGTCAAAGCTGTTCCAATGGGTTGCTGTTGAGATGTGCAAATGGATTTTTAAATTGCTGTTATGACAATGTGGCTTTTTCTTCCCTCTTCCACGATGGTGGTCGCAGCACAGGCGAGGAATCAAGACTAAAGGGTTTTTCTTCCCCAGCCAACCTTCCTGGGTGACCTAGTGCAAATGGCTCTAAGGCACAAATCCACTGAAGTCCAGGGAAAGGGCAAGGGGGTTTTTTGGGCCAAGCTCAAATCCTGCTGGTTCCAGTAACCTTGTTGTGTGTTTGGGAGATCAGTGAGAGCTCCTGGGAAAAAAGTTATCCTTCAGCTAAATCTGTACAGCCATAAGTTCCCCTGCGTAGCGGAGGGAGAATAGATGCCAGATCCTCCGTTCCCAAACGCAGTGAAGCCCAGCACCTCTCTGCTCCACAAAGATGTGCTGTATACCCAGTTACTCCTGTGCAGTCCCATTGAATAAAATGGGGTTACGTGATCTAAAATTAAAATACCTTCATGTCCATTTTTATTCATAGAAATCAGCGTGTCTGGAAGAGAGTAAAATCAGCTCTCCGGCAGGAGACTGGGAAACTGAGGTTTGGAGGGTCTTGCAGTGTGAAGTCAGGGGCAGAGCCACGGCCTCTCCTCATGCCCAGCCTCACGCTCCGTCCTTTGGACCGCACAAGTACTGCCGTGCATGCATGTGCATGGTGAAGATGCTCAGGACACTTTTAATGAATGGTGAATAACAAGTTCAGCTGGTGCTGAACGTTTCAGATCGGAGGCAAAACAAACATGCTACAGTGTCTGGGGTTCTTTTTAATGGATAGCACAGCTTCTCGTTTATTATTACTGCTATTACAGTTTGCAGCTGCAAAACGATCTGAAATTTAAATAGCAGCATGTCTCTTCATGCTGCCACATGAATATATATGCTCAGTAGTGTAAATCGACACGCGCTCGTCAGCCAATCAGGCCGGAGCAGGGGATCACACCATTTTATAAGTCATCCTTAAAAAGGAGAAGAGCTGCACTTTAACACCTAAGTTAACAAGGAGCAATGTTTATCAACGTTGCCATCAAGCGAGGCTGCGCTTCTCAATGCATAACAGACGGCATCGATGTCCTGCTGGAATACTTACATTTTCAATTAGTCTTCTTTGGAGAGCGGATTTCCTTCCCAAATAGGCACGATACCAAGACGTGTTAAATAAATTCACTCTGGGTTGTTCCCTGCCTGGCAAAAATAATTTGTGAATCAAGGTGGGGGGGGGGGAAATGTAGTTAACAGCAATTGAACGTATAAACTGGTAACAACCGTCAGTGCTGAGCTAACGTTGATAGATGTCCTAGGGTGTCTTATAGGAGCTTTTCTAATTACAGTATGGGTTTTGTGCAGTAACCCACAGGGAGAAGAGAGGAACTCAATTGCTTATCAGTTTATCATTACAACCTTTTATTAAGTTTTTTTTTTTTTTTAATTAAAATGGAGCGACAAATTTACCCCCTTATCCTATAAGCAATCTTATCTAGTGTGACTGATGCTATATCAGTGGACTAAATCCTCTTGATTACATTGGATGTGATCTTATGAAGTATGACAGCTTCACATATTAATAATGGAAACTGTTTGATTAGGCTGTAGCATGACCTGTTCTATCTAGTACCTAGCAGTGCAGTTGCACATTTATCCCGAGGCCTCTGCAAGACATCTCCTCAGACTGTTTGAGCATCTCCTGAATATTTATGGGTCGGCCTCCACCACACCTTTGTCTGGGAGGGGAGGTATTATTGTCACCATTTTGCCGGCAGGCAGCTGAGGCACAGAAATCAATGGGTCTCTGGCTCTGACGTGCCTTTGAAGAGCCAGGTCTGGCCCCAAATTGAATGGGGAGTTCCTGGAAGAGCTAGGAATTGACTCTTGAATCTCTTTCACCTTCATCAGTGACTTAACCACAGGACTAGGCTCCTCAAAACCAGTGTTTGGCCACTCCGACTAGGAGCAGGATACTTGAAGAACAGAAAACAAAATAGCCATCTTATGCCCTTACCCTTGGCGCACAATCTCCTTTAGTTATTCAGGGGCACTGAGAGCCAGGACTTGATATTTGCCCAGTTGCTTCTGCGCTCACAGGAGGGAGACTCGCCCCTTTCCCATGTGCAAACAAAACCTGCATTTGCTCTGGCAGTGCAAGCAGGTGGCTGATCTGCTTCTCGGCCTGCACATGCAAATGTGCATTTGCAAGTGCAAAATAGAAGTGCGTCCACTTCTGCAGGTGTAAACGCATTGGAAAATTTGTCACGGACCAGAGCGGGGTTGCTCTTCTCACTACTGCCGTTCATATCCTGGTGGAGCTCTGTTGTTTGGTAGATTTGACTCCTTTGTGTTGGTGCAGGCTAGAGGAGAGGGTGTCCTGCTGTGTCAAGACCGTGGTCGGAAGAAAAAGAAACAGGTTCCACTGCCACTGCAAAATGAGCTTTATTAGAATAAAGAAAACAGAGCTAGCAACCCCCCAACCTCCTCTCGGCCAGCTTCTCAGTTAGTTAAATGGGTGTATCCCTTAGAGCTATGAGGATCTCAGCCTTGCTATCGACCCTCTTTTCTGGCTATAGTTAAAGAAACTATTACATGTGCCCTCAGCCCCTTTCTATGTTTCTACTCGGTAGCATGCATTCTGCTCCCAACGACACCAGGTAATTACACTGCGATCAGCAGAGGTGCTCTGCATTCACACCACTGTACCCAAGTGATGTGTTTTCACTGGCCATGCTCTGCATCTCACTGGAAGCTCTAGGCATCTCAGGAAACCGTGTCTTTCACAGCAAAGCCACCTAGAATCCCTTTAAAACGCTTGAGTTTTCTTGTGCAGAGAAAAATGAAAGCGGTCTCCATGAGTTACAGTTTTGGAAAGCCGAAGACATAAATGCACGAGTAAGATGAATAGATGGGCCATGCTGTTTAACTGTCATCATACCCTAGAATCAAGGATGATAGGGTTGGAAACAGTCTCTTGAATTGTGTCGGCCAACTTCAAGCCACAAAGAGGCTTAAACACTGTGTTTTCCATAAATGTATCTGATCGAAGTCTGCCTGCCTTTGCTGGGTTTATTTTAACCGCTCCACCTTGCAGAGTTGTTCTGTTATCACCTTGCCCTTCCACTTGGGAAGTTTTTAGAGGATTTTTTAGATGAGTTTACTCTTTGTTAAATACAGCACTTTATACCTTGCTTTATACCCTTGGGTTACTTTCCTTTGTTTGGTCTTGAAAAGGTTGGGGTTTCATGGTATGTTTGTGGTATTTTAATTCTGTTTTTATTTTGTACAGCACTCCACACGCTCAACAGGTGGGAGCTGCTTCTTAATTAATTATTCATGTTAATTACTAGTGGCCAAGATAAATTCTTTTGCATCTCTTTTAGTGTTTTCGTTTAGGTGGGGTGTGTGCAATGATAAAATGATATTTATACACATGTGTGTGTATGTATATGCGTGTGTAAATATGTATGTGTGTAAATGTACACGCGTGCATGTGTGTATGTGTGTAAATGTGTGTGCGTGCGCGTGTGTGTAAATGTGTGTATGTGTGTGCGCATGTGTGCACGTGTGTAAATGTGTGTATGTGTGCGCGCATGTGTGCACGTGTGTATATGTGTGTGAGTGTGTATGTACATGTGTGTAAATGTGTATGTATATGTGTGCGCGCATGTGTATATATATGTGTATGTATGTATGTATATGTGTGTGTATGTATGTGTGTGCATGTGTATGTATATGTGTGCATGTGCGTGTGTATATATGTGTGTACATGTGTGTGTAAATATGTGCGTGCATGTATGTATGTGTATGTGTGTGTAAATATGTGTGCACGTGTATGTATACATGTGCATGTGCACGCGTGTGTATGTGTATGTTTGTATGTGCATGTATCTGTGTGTAAGTGTGTGCGCACACGTGTGTGTGCGCGCACGTGTGTATGTGCGCATGTGTGTACGTGTGTGTAAACATGTGCACGCGCATGTGTAAATGTGTGTACGTATGTGTGTGTAAACGTGCGCGCACGCGCGCACGTGTGTGTGTGTGTGTGTGTGTGTGTGTGTGTGTGTGTGTGGAAGGACCCATTCTTTGCCTGGGTCATTATTTTTGTACTTGCAGTGTTTGTTTTTGAAGAACTTAGTACAACATATTTAGGTCAAAAATATTATTTATTTTTAAAGAATATCGCGCAATATAATTAACAGTTACGACTTAATGTGGAGCAGCATTTCAGATGACGTCCAAATGAATGATCTTCATTGTAGATCTGCTTTGTAAACAGTGTTCGCGGTGTTTCCTGTTGGCACCAGGATATACAGCCCTCTTCGACTACCAACTCTGGAGCAAGCCACATATAACTGTCCATGTGAAAAGCATTGTTCCCTTAAGTAGTTGCTGGAAGCCCCAAAAAGGGTCAAGTGAAAAATAACCCGCCTATACTTTCTTTGGGTGGTATTCAGTGATTTTGGTAGGGTTAGAGTAGATAGGACCAGCCACTCTCGAGTTATAAGCGAACATACGTACATGCATAAAGACAGATGTACACTTCATTTTATAATAATGACAGTTGAACTAAATTCAGTGCATCCAAAATGGAGCGGTACCAGTTTGTTACCTGAGAAGCAAAGTAATCCCAGTCACTGGAAGCCCCAAAAACGGTCAAGTGAAAAATAGCGCGCCTATAATTTTCCTCGGGTGGTATTCAGTGATTTTTGGAAGGTTTAGAGTATATAATTTTATCATTCCTCCCCTTTCCTCTCAGCTGGACAGGAAGCCATTCAGCCATCCACTCTGGCATTGAGCATGACCATAAAATAAAAGCAGGGCTTTCTCAGTGGTATCAGTTGCTCTACTGGTGAGGCCTCCATTGAATAATATAAGCATGGTGCCACCGTGCCAGGAAAGGTGACTTTTCAGGGTACCCCCTTTCTTTTGCCATGGATGAAAAACATTTGAGATAAGAATTCACCATCATTTTCACCATCACGTTGTCTCGAGCAAGGTCAAGTGTTGCCTGGAACATCTGTACAGCTGGAGCGCGGAGAAGAGGTGGGCTTCACTCACTGTGGGGCATCTTGGCAGCGCCAGGCCAAAAGACAGGCAGCTCTGTGTCTGTGAATGGGTAGAAGATTGAGACCTTGTCTCCAGGAAACACGTCAGAGAGGGTGAAGTACAAAACTGCAATGCAACCACCTGAACCCCATTGCTCATGTGCCGTGTGCATTGGGATCTACCATGGTTATGATCAAGCAAGAGGGCGGTAGGGAGAAGACAGCGAATCCGTGGACTCAGAGGGCATAATTGAAGGAACTTGGTTTTGCAAATCCTGGTTGACATTTTGACATATAAATGAACACATTGTATGTGGATGGTAATTAGGTATATAATTATTTTATTTGAATGAGCAGATGTGGATTGGGGTAGGTGTTATCTGTTACATTGAGATCTGAAAATATACATCTCTTTGGTTAAAGGCCACTATCATGTTATAAAGACAAGTAGGTGCTTTTTTACCTAGCAAATCTAAAAAAAAATGTGGTCTACTTCCCTGCCCTCCCCCCATTTGATATAAGCTGATTCAGAAGTTTTTGTCTTATGATACTTCCCCTGCTATAACAAATAATAGACAGAATTATTGTTATACGATGCCTCGGATGCCCCACAGTTGAAGTGAATAATGGTATTGGCCCCATGTAATACACAAGGATCATAAACAGTTAATCTTCACCAAAAGGGAGAGTGAAATATTGTTTGATATCATTTTTAATAAAGAGAATAAATTAGGCTTTAAATATCATAGCGCATCCTTAAATGCTGGTTACAGCTCATGCACGCAGAGCAAATTAGTAACTGAATAAGTATGTCAGGGGTTATCAACTGAATAATTACCTTGCAGTCCACTTTGCATTATACTGGGCATTGTGTCCATGGTAGCTAGCAATCTGGCCACCTGCTTATGATGGCTGTACAGATAACCAGCTTTGTCTGATGAATTAAAGTGGTGGTTTTAATCTAGTAGTTAAGTCCTAATTCCCCTAGTAAAATCCATCACATGATGGGGCAAATACATTCTTCTCTTCCGTTTATTTATTATTTCTTTTTGTGATGGCCAGTGTCCTGACAATGTCACACTTAACTGTTCAGATCCCGCCGGCGCACACGACCCCCAGCAGCCAACGAACCTTGTTATCCGAGGTAAATCCAATTCCTGCAAATGGGAAAGGAAAGGGTTAAAACAAAATCTGTCACATACATCCCTTCCCTCTGGCTATGCATCAGATTGTGGGAATTCGATCAAAGCTCTGCTGTGAAGCTTTTACAAATAATTACAAGCACAATGGTCGTTATTAAAAATATACATAACAGCACTATATGGGGCTTAGGAATTATGGTACAGTGAGAGGTAAATTAAATGGTAAACACATGGTTTGGTTCTGTGAATCTAGTAACGCTCCTGCTTTGTTGCAATGCCACCTCCAAAAGCCAGGAAATACAGGCGTTGGTGCAGCTGTTGCAGTGGGGTCCATTGTAATAGGGTCTAAGGCAAGGTCTGCAAAGGGACGCATTAGATTCAGGGTCACAACCTGTCCCTACTACTGCCAGTGACCTGCTCTGGAACTTGAGACATTGCATTAACCTTGCTGTGCCTCAGTTTCCCCACCTCCCACTAAAATGTCTTTCCCTTGAGGTCTGCATCTGAGAAGCATTTATGAGCCGAGAGCAAGGGGCGTGCTATTTCTCAAGTCAGTGATGTTAACAAAATTGACTGAGTTTTCTGTTTTCTTTGAAGTGCGATGGGCAGGCAGGTACACTGGTAGCAACATCATACATTCTCACTGGAGCCAGTGAAATTGTACGGGCACCACCGTAACGGAGACCAGACTCTAGCTCAGGTGGTTGACTTAATCAATAGGAGGAGCTGGTTCTTTTCCTGGACTGCACTTCTTCTAGGAGTCCCTCCACTAAAATCGACAGAGCCATGCTGGTGTAGGAGGAGAATTAGTCCCTATATTTCCTGCTCACATCTCGCAGTCATTGTTCCAGCTAAAACATATTTCCAGGAATACATCTATTTCTCTACTGAAAAGGAAGCCTACACTTTGGCTCCACCTGGTAAAATGGGAAAGAGCTTGAAAAGATTGGGGGGGGAGGGGGAATTGAAGAATAACATTTTTCTTTGTTGAGAATTATTTGATCATTTTATTTTTTGAGGGGGCGGGGGAAATCCTAAACTTTGCATTTCAATAGGGTTTTTTTTTTTTTGATAATTATAAATCCATCTGTGCACGCGCGCACACAGACGCGCACACACACACACACGCACACACAAATCTTTTCTGTGCTGTGCAAGGCACAATTTAAGGCAGCTTTCAGAAGTAAAAGGCAGAACAAATGTTATTGTTATTCCCAATATACAGATGTTTATTCTTATCTTCTTTTCCCCCTTTCTCTCTTTGTTTCTACTACTGTCTTTTCAGTGACATCATAAGTAGGACTTGTCTCTTTACCGTCTTCCAAAGACTTTTGTTTTCTGGGACAGGAGCCTATTATGATGTCACATGCTGAAACAGTAATAATCTCCCCCCTCCCTCGAAAGTCTTAATAGAAGACAATGAAAGGAACCATATTGTTTTCTGCTGGCACTAAATAAAGGAAGCCAGGCAAGCTGAAGGGCGGGTGGGGGGGAAGTT
>NW_017729009.1:13639926-13664841 GCF_001723915.1 Gavialis gangeticus
TGACAGAGCAAAGGGCGAGTGGGGGGGAAGTTACACGAGACAGCCACTCTGTGTGGCACTCTGGTGTTTGAAGCCGTTCTTGGGGCAAAGCGGGGAGGAGGTTTCCGTATTTAATAGACGCAGAGTGACATGTTAATTGTGAGGTCACTCGCTGGTGTGCGTGGCACACAGCAGGTTCAAGAGCCTCCTTCTGCAATGGCCTGGGAGCCTTTGGGGAGAGACGGAGCGCTCCCAAATACCAGTGGTCGTTCCTTCCCTTGCAGTCTCAGCCCCTACTAGCGTCTTCCAGGCTGATGTTATTTGCAGCGCTCGGTCCAGCTAGTATGAGAACTATCAGACTGTAGGCTGGTAGTGCCTTAATTTAGGTCTAAAGGACTTGTCTGGCCCCGCTTACCATAACACGTGAGGACAGCGCTATCCTGCAGTATCTTGCAGTGCTCTCATGCAATACAAGAGAGCTAATATTCTGATGTTAGAGATGGGAACTGAAGTGTACAGTGGGCTAAGTGAGTAGCTTGAGCTCACACAGGAAGTCTGTAGTAGAGCATGGACACTCAAGTCTTGCTCTCCTAAATTCAAGGCTTCTACCTTTATCCATTGCAATATCCATCCCCTGTAGCATCGTGTTGATCAGGGGGCAGCCAGCGGCATAGCACCGCTCTGACCCAGTCCTGCGAGGCCTTCTGCATGGGTAACTGCTGTGGGAGGTGAGAAAAGCTCCCTGTGCTGACATTATCCCCTCGGTGATGCCGTATAACTTCTTTGCAGCCACGTTGCATCCATAACCCAATCCCATCGTCAGAATATAGCGAGCTTGCTTTCTTATCCTCTGGGCATGATCCTGCAGGCATTCACGTGTCAGCACAGCCGCTGATGTGTCAACAGGACCATGATCTGATGAGCCTGAAAAGAAGTTATAGTAAGAAGGTGTGAGCATGGGGGCTGTTGAGTGAGAAGAGCTGCTGAAATTTGGAGCCCTTCTTACATGGCTTGTTTCTGTTGCCATAAAGAGAGGAGTTTGCAGATTCCTCTCTAAAGAAGAAGTGAATGGAGCCTCGCCCGCTGCATTCTCCCAGCTATTTCCCCAGGCTATTTTCAAGGAAACTTTTGAGGAATGTTAAAAAAAAACAACAAAGATTTATCTTGGGTATGTTTTCTCATGGCTGGTTATAGAGAAGACCCCCAGGTCACTGGAAATTCCCTGAAGATGCTAATCTGCTTTGCCCCTACCTTTTCCCCCTAACTTCTTTTCTATCTCTGGGGCTAGGCACTGAGATGTTACAGCTCAGAGGGTAAATCTGGGGTTGAAAGGACCGAGTATTTAAGACCGGAGGCTGCTTTTTGGGTAAATTGATTGGAATGACTGAAATAAAACCTTCTTTTTTCCTGATACCACATCTACATAGTGGGAGACAAGGAAGTAATCCCCTTACTTACTGCAACACTCCAAGAAAGCAATATTATAGTATTGTAGTGGGAATTCAACAGGTCTTCAGACCATCGCTGCCTATATGAGAGTCACCGTACCAAATGCTACTAATGTGTTATCTCATTTTATCCCTCGCTGTCAAACATAGTGAAGTGCTTGAGATGAAAGATAATTTATACACAGTAAATGTATATTAAATTAGATGCTCTGAGACAGGAATAAGCCGTGAATCCCTCCTATGAAATCTCAACCAGGGGAAGAAGGATAGTATGGAGTAGATGTTTTTGGAGGGAAATTTCAAGAATGCCCTATGCATCGTGTCTGCTTGCCTTCTCACATATTTAAGCTGATTTTTTTCCCTTTAGTGTTCAGGGCACTAGACTGGCAGTTTGGAGATCTGTATTTTGGCTTTGCTGTATGGCCTTACTTCACCTTTCCCTGCCTCTCTTTCCCTATCCCATCCTTTGCCTTTTTAAAATGTTAGCTCTCCAAAGCAGAGGCTTTCCTTTACAGTGCATCTCGAAGGTGTCTAGTACATTGGTGTCTTTATTCTGACTGGAGCCTCTGGGCACCAACAGAAAACGGTTCATAAAAAAATAATGGGTTACCTCCTTCTGCAAACCGCAGCATGTAGCTGGATCCTTCAAAAATAAAAGAGTTATTTTTTTTCCCCTCTAAGTTTTCCAAGACAAACCATTTCTATTCACGTGTTGCATTGAAAATACTGCCTGCTGTCTATGCACAAAATACTATTCCCAGTGGAAGTTTTCAGGTAACGCACAAAATCCCATCATTTCGTGGGATGTCGTCTGCGGGAAAATGTAATGGTGGGAAAAATGTTTTCTCAAGTGTTCATTGCACGCTTTACTAGATCAAATCGTTTTCCTAGCCAAATCATTTTTGCAGGAGGCCAAGACGCATTTCTGCTCAGGTACTAGCAATAAATGCCGTGCAAAGTTCCTGTGCTCTTCGCTGACGGTACAGTTAAGAAAGTATACTGTGCTTATAACTCAGAACATGTTGTGTGCTTTGGGCAAAATTGTGGTGCATATTTCTGGTGAAGAGAAGATGGTCACAGCTGCTTATCCAGAGGCAAAGCTGTGTTGAGTGAGGCCTTTCTCTCTTCTCACAAATTATACTCCCCTCCAAGCTCAGCAAGGTTTTTCCTCCTCTAAAGTCATATGCCTCTGAGCCTGAATACATTTCCCAGGGGACTGGCTTCCCTATGCAATTTGGGGAACCTTTCCCTGTCCGTTCATACCTCTGCTTCCATTCATTCTTCTCGTCCCATGCTCAGAAACTTTTCCTAGTCCTGGAAATGGTAAGGGAAGAGATCACCCCTTTGCTTTAACAAAGGTGAACATTTTTGTAGTAGAGTCCAAGGGAAACGCTGTAAGATAAAAAAATGGGTTTTAAAGCAAATCTTTTAAAGCAAGGTGAGAAGACTTCTTACCAATAGGTAAGAATTCCTTAGGTGTAGTAATATTCAGAAGCCCGTAAGATTCAGTGAAATGGGAAGTATCGTGTCAATCAGTCATTTGCGTTTGAAGGATTTAATTGTATGGCTTTTAGCAGCCACTTGTATGGACAGCAGGCACGTTTCACACGCATGTCCTTTGTGGCATTACATACATGCCCAAATAGTACTCGTGAGTATTTGTACAAACCTTGGAAGCATCACAAGTGATATAAGTGATATCACAAACGACGTGATCCCTAAAAGTAGTCGTCACCATGAAATACAACAGTAATTCACGTTGATGGGCAGGTTCTCCCAAAGAAAATTGTGCACATGGCTTTCTGCATGCATGTGATCTTGCAGCTCCGGTTTTCAAGCACCCACAATCTGGGTCCTGTTTTCAAAAAACCTCAGATCCCCATGAGATGTCTTAAGAACGACCTGACTTTTCGGAAGAGGTCCCTCAATGACAATACACACAGCCAGATTTCAGAGGGGAGCTCAGCACCTCCTCATCCCTGACATTGCTGATAACCTGCCCCTGATCAGGCTTACTGAGTTCATTTGAAGGACGGGCCATAACAGACCCCCCGCCCCCAGTTTTGGATCACCTTTGTGCCATTTATTCCATCTGGGTCTCTCCTTTCTGCCTCTTTCTTTTTTTAAGCTAAATGGGAAGCCAGTCTTACATCCCCTTCTGATTTAAAAAAAAGAAAAAAAAAGCCTGCAACCAATGTTCACCTAGACAAAGAAGATCCTGAAACAAAGCAGCCTGGAAAAAAACATACGCTTTGTGTGACAGAAGTGTAAAAGGCACTGGGGATTGAAATGGAAAGAAGATGGCATTTTCCTGCCCCAGACCTTTCAGAAAAGGTTCAGGTTAGGTTTGCCTGAGGTTCACAGTCAATTTGGCTTTTCTGAAATGTTTCAGCTAGCCATTCCTGGGAAGGCACCTTGCATCTCCTTGCATCCAGTGATGTAGAACAGATGTTACAGAGAGTAGAATTTGGCCCTGCATCTTAAAGGACCGTTTGGGGGTTTTTTCGGAAGCAATTAAATTGTCTACAATTATGAGAAAAGGTGTGCAGCAGAAATCACCCTTCAGTGATGCAGCAGTACAATGATTAATGAGTATTTAAAATGACAATACTTTTTTCATCCCCCCACCCCCCTTTTAATGCAGTGCTGGTTTTCAAAAGGGCTAAGTTTTAGGCTGGGAGAAATATTGACTAAGGTTGTAGTGCTGGCAGTGACATTAGCATCTTATTAAATTGCCAATAACATTTCAAACAGACTGTTTCTTTTAATTTGCTTTTGGGCAGCAGAGGAATGACTCTAGAAGCAAGGTTTGGCTGAAGTTGTTTTTGAGCATTGCCTGTTAGGATATATGTGCATGTTTGCGTGTGGTCAGTTAAAATGCCTGGGTCTGATTCAGATGACATTTAGAGACATGACCAAGTAGAAGAGGTGTGAGACCAGACTCTAGTACTGCTGAACAGAGCTGTCTGATTTGAACTGCAGTGTCTTCAAGATGCTCCTTGCAGGGCATTAGCTGCCCTAGGTTAGTTAACTTGAGTTTTTGGGGCAATGTTGACATGCAATAGATGTTGGCCTGGACTCAGTGCTCTGCTTCAAAGCCTGGTCTGATCTCAAGCAGCCTCGGCTCTTAGGGACTTAATCGAGTGGTGACTCTGACATTTATTTCCTTTATTTTGAGAACGGAGGAAACTCCCACAAACCGATGTCGTGCCACATGCCTTTTGTGCTAATTAGCCAGCGAGTCTGCTCTGCCATAAGAGCATTCCCACCTCCTCCTTGGCTCCGGATCCACACTGGGCTATGCTGAACAGGGCCTGGTGTAGCCCGCTCTGCAATGAGCTGTCTGGAAGGTCACGGGCTTGCTTGAATCTTGCTCCTGGTGGAAATGGAAGGACGAAAACTTGACCGATGCTAGGTCTGAAAGAGGGAACTTGGCGTACCCACGGCTCTGTCCTATGACATCCCTCAAACCCGTAAAATCTCTTTTTCCAGACCTGGGACTCCCCTGAATGCAGCCTGCTATTTTGCCACCAAATTATGGACCAAGATCAGGCCCCAGCCTTATCTATCTTGTACTCTAAGCTGCATTTGAGCCCCGTTCTCCTGAAATGAAATGCTAGTGCCTTCGAGAGCTGAGTTAAGATGCACAGGGCCCAATTCTCAGATAGGCCGATGCCCCAGCCATATAAAATCACCCTAAGTGGGTGTGCGCAGCTTTCGGAGGGCATATGCAGTTTTACCAAGATCATTTCCCTTTTTCTCCTTCTGGAGGTTGCTCTTGAGATCAGAGAAACCGACTCAAGAGCAGCCTCTGAAAGGGCGGTGGGAAGGGACGTAGCTTATGGTGAGTTCAAAAGGAAAAAAACTTTCATAAGAAGGCTTCTGATTTTTTTTTTTTAAAGAAGGGATGCCATTATTTTATTGCCTCTTAATCCAACCCTGTCCTGATGGACAGTAGTCGGCAGGAGGAAGCTATTCATGGAAGAGCAGGGACAGATGAAAGATTTGAATATTAGTGCAAGGCTGAGAGTGAGAAATCTGGAGCTTAGAGAGGAAGATCTTTGTTGTGGGATAACATATGAGTCTGTGGGTGAGTGCTGCCCCCAGAGATAAATGTATAGAGGATTGATGTGGATTATCCAGGCCTGGGGAGAAACATCAAGAGAGATGGGGAAAGGCATTGTCAACTAATGGTATAAATTTGTGGATCTGTTATGAATCACATTGACCTTATGAACTGCCTCGCTCTCTGCTTGCATCTCCCTTGCGCCCCCTCCCCCCATCATACTCATGTGCTCATTATTAAAGATGCATCTTTCAGCGCCCAATTTCATACTTGGAAACACAATGACAATCGATCCCATTATCTGGCAGAGGTCTGAAGACGTCCCACGAGAAGCTCGAACAATGGACAGATGAGCCCCAAATATTACCTTTGTTCAGATCGTGGTACTAAATGCAATCACGGAAAGATATCCTCCTACAGGTGAGTCCCTCCTGGGATCTGGTCAACTCTCTCATATCCTGGCTGATTCCAGTAACTCTTTCCGTGAAGCTTACCCTTCATCGTCCGTGAGAAGGCAGGGGCCGTTTTAATTCTCATTTCCGGATTTCCCCTTGGACAACATCCCCCCAAAATGCCCCAAAGCCCTTACAACACAATTTAGGATGTGGTTCAGTAGCACCGGGAGTCCACCCCAGGACTCATGGGAGGGGAATCAGGGCTAAATCAGGCTCTGGGGGAGCTCAAGGGGCTTGAGAATGTGCTTCCAGTTTGGAAAAGTTGGCGTGGAAAATGTTGAGAACCGTTGCAGGAGTGGATATGAAGAGCTGTAGAAGGAAATAGGGGCGAGAGAAACAGTAACAAGAATATGGTGAATGCACGCCAACTCAGTACACACAGATTGCTTTTTCCATTATAATTCGGATCCCAAATACAGTTTCCCTCTCTCCCTTTGCATGGCTACTGGTACTGGATCCTCATAAGAACCATTCATTCGGCAAAATGTTTTTGTAACTATATCTCGCCGTGCTCAGCCGCACACGGAGGCTCATGCAGAGCCATCTGAAGGCGTCGTGTACGTTGTTATTTCTCAGTGGCTGTAATTTTGGCAGGTCAAATTCGGGAAAGGGCTACATCAGCTTGTATCTCGGTACTGGCGGCTGGGTAAATAGTGGCATTCAGTTCCCAGCACCCTGTTTGTTTCTTATCATTCATAACACAAATATACAAAATACATTAATTTAAAAAAAAAAAGCTTGTAATGATTTTTTTCCCCTGCTTAAGTTTTCAATTACATCAGCTATCTCATACTCATTAGGAAGACACAAGCCCATATTCATTAAATGCAAAACTAACTTTCCAACAGCAAAGAGGCCTGGGTGAAGAGGGTAATGATTTAATTTTCTTCATTTCAGGGAATTACATCTCTTATCCTGGGGCAATACGTCTGTAAATGCAAAGTACTATTGCAGACTCCATTTCAATTACTAATTTGGTGGAGTTTCGTGGTGGAGAAACTCAAGTAGGCCTGTGGACTGCCATTTTGTAAAATCCAAGTTTTATGATTCAACCAAAGCTAAATATAACAAAGACTAGAGGTAGTATTTTCAAAATTACCTAAGTGATTTGGGTGCCTCTATCCCATTTCCAAAATTGATTCAAGCCTAAATTTTTAAGGTATTTAAGGGGGGGCGGGTCTTGTAATTCAGATGGGTGCTGAGTGGGATTGTCAAAGCCATCTAGGAATCTCACTCCTGCTGATTTATATGCCTATGAGCTTTGGAAAATCCTATTGCATGTCTGTCTATATCTTTCAGTGCCCAAATCCATTTAAAATTTGGCCCTTAGGCATCTTTGAAAATGTTTTACCCTTGAAATAAGAGTCTAACAGATGGCAGGTCTAGAACCATGCTGTACTCTATTTCTGGCTTTGGGGGATATCTTGAATAGAGCAAAAACTGAGGTTATTTAACTGGCAGTTCTGCTGAGAGAGCCTTTTCGTAATTATTTGTAGGTTTGTTATTAAAAGGTTAAATTGTATATAGACTATCATAAATAGGGCGATTTAAAAAAAAGCCTCTGTTCTTTCTGCCAGTGTGAAATTGTGTCTTGAGTCTGGTAAAGGAAGTGAAGCCTTTTGCACAGCAGTAGTAAGGTTAGAGTATTGTAGCTGTGATGGTCCAAGAAATACATGAGAAACAAGGAGGGGCTGGGGGTTGGTGTTATCCTTTATTGGACCAGCAAAACTTTGCTTTGTGTGTGGCAGAAGAGCAAACTACTGCAGGCTGGTATGAGTCATTTCATAAACTAAAATTAAAGAAAAGAGAAAAGGTACTTCTTTGATTCGTTTCCAACAAGACAAAGAGCTGAAGGAGACAGGTTTGATGTTTGTTAGCTGTCGCTCTGACAGTGTCCACACTAGATCCTCAACAGCATGAACTTCCTGTATATAATTCATCATAGGTGCAGCTTTGTCTATCAAAACTATCAAGTTTGCTTGAATAGAAAGGGTCTGTCCTGAGACACTACCTCCCAGGAGCAAATTCACTGTGTCACTACAAGTGTACATCTTCAGAAGGCTTATCTACTGATACCCTGAATATCTGTGGACAGTTCTGCACAGGTAAGGACCTGGTTAACCCAGCTCACATGAACTGATTGCACTGGTAACTGCAGTTGCTTGAGCAATGGAAAACTAGTTCATGAGTCTAAAATGTCAAAGTTCTTTGCATTTTTTTAGGGTTCCAAACACCTCCTCCGGCCTTTTTTGCCTTTCTCAGTTTTTTCCACAAAATGGGCATTGCCATTTTTATTAAAAACATACAGACATGTTATCAGTGGCTATATTTGCTTATAGAGTGCCCCATTCTTGGTAAATCAAACATTTTACTATCATCACTTCAATAACATATTCAACTTTCATGAAAACTGAAAGGGTTTTCTTTTATTGCAAAAAATTGGAAAAGTTGATGATGCCAAAAAATAATAAAATTCATTTTTTTAAAAGCCATTTTGCGGGGGGAGGGGGAACCCTTCATTTGAAAAGTCTCAATTGGCTCTATAAGAAATGACATTCGCCTCACCTAGATTTCCCCTGCAGCGTTCCACTCTTCTACATTCCCTGTCCAAAAATAGTAAGCAGCTGCTTTGTTAAACAGCTGTTAATTCTGCCCCAGAGATGGCTGCATTTCAGAGGTGGGGGGAGGGATTTTTGTATACGCTGCATTTTGCAAAACCATTTAAGCGCCTTTGCAATGAAGGACACTGTACAAATGCAGCCTTATTACCACAGCACAAACTATGGATTTACAAGACTCTATCTTGAAATAAGTGAGCAAAGCCTAAGTAGATATTACATTCAAGCGAAGTTATTTATTTATTGAAGTCTTCCATTCTAGTTAATAGAGAAGAGTTAGAATTTATTATTTGCTTCCCTAGGGGACTTTGGTGGTGACTGCAGGGTTCTTCTGTATGCTGAGACATCTCTACAGAATAAAAGAGCAGAATGGGCTGAACAACAGCTCAAAGCAGTTTGAATTTTCTGTTAAAAACAGAGTCCCCACTAATACCTAAAGATCAGTTCTAGTTCCAAAATACCCGCATAGAGCTTAATTAAAGTGTGCAAGGTCTGACTGTAAATGCAGCCAAACAGCATGGACATAAGTCTGGGTGTATGTAGCATTTCCCTTGATCATTCAATCTTTTCCTTGTGTTATCATGACGATGAACTGCCACGGTACTAAATCCAGTTCCCACTGCAATGCAAACTGAGCACTAAGCCGGGATGCCCTTTGCTGCAGCTTCCAGAATCCTTTCCAAACAATGGAATTTAAACCTTATCCTACATTCCCAGCATATGCCCCATATTTCACCCATGTGACGCACTTAATCTTGCAACCCAAATGGTCAGTAGTAAAAACAAGGGATGGCTTCTTCAAACCAGCTCAGAACATGTAGAGCTGAGACCCATCTGTGCTTTGACCTAACTCTTAAAACAAATTTATTGTTACTCCAAGGTTTTACATGCAGATATGTTTAAACAGTGCAGGCCAGATTCTCAGCTGGTGCCGAACGACGTGGTTTATTTGCCTCCGTGAATCTAGTTTCATTTATGCAAGCAGAGGGTCAAGGTGAGGGAGGATTGCCCAGTGACTAGATGGATAACCTGGAATCTCTCTGCCACAGACTTCATATGTAACCTTGGGGAAGTTACTTTTTCTGTGCCTCAGTGCTCATCTGTAAAACAAGGATGATAGTGCCAATGTTGCCAATTCTCATGATTTTTGGCGTTGTTCTAAAAATCTGTGCTTTGGCAATGTATTCCCTGGCCTCAATGTGGGGACTAGTGAAATTAAACCCATTAAAGACTGTAAGGTACTCAGATACTGTGGTAATGGGAGAGGGCATAAATATACCAGTACTAGAAATGTCTGGGTAGAGGGTAAAATTTGTTTGAGTATGGAGGGCCCATGGAGAGCTCTTCAAGGAGGTGGTAGTAGCAGAAAGGTCACGGCAGTCGGTGTGTTGTCAACAGCGGGGCTCTGTTCTGCTATGGAAGGACCATGCAAGGATAGGAAGCAAAGGGATTTAGTTGATTCAAAGATGAACATGAGTCGCCAATGTGACGGAGTGATCAACAAAACTAACCGCACTTTATCATGCATTAGCAGATGCATGACCAACAGGTCCAGGGAGGTGATGAGTCCCCTCTACAAATTCATCAGGGGAGGGCAGCAAGGAATAGGAGATGCTCTATTTACCAGGGCACCCCTGCAGTAACTAGGAACAATGGCCACAAATTGACGGAGAGCTGATTTAGGTTGGACATCAGGAAAAACTTCTTCCCAGTAAGGGTTGCCAACATCTGGAATGGGCTTCAAAGGGAGGTGGTGCTCTCCCCTACCCTGGGGGTCTTCAAGAGGAGACTGGACAAGCACCCAGTTGGGGTCATCTGATCCCAGCACTTTTTCCTGCCCAGGCAGGGGGTCAGACTCAATGACCTACTGAGGTCCCTTCCAACCCTAACATCTATGAATCTATGAATTGATGGATTAATACACCCATGGGTCCACCCTAAGGAGTTCGGAGGCAGGTGCTAAGGTATCAGCAGGTGAATATCAGCAACCTAGGTTCTGCAAGCGGTGAACAAAAACTGGAAGATCTTTATCAGCTTGAGAATGCACAAGGCTTTAAATAAGGGAAACCATCTGGTAAACTTGTCCAAACCCTGTGAAAAGTTTGATTTGGGAAATAGGCTGGAGAGCGAGTGAGTTCTTGTTTTATTGGGACCAATATTGTCTATCCCTACTTCAGAAAACACAAGAGGTAGATTCAATAGCCCATGGGCAAGGCAACCGACCCCTTGCAGAGACCCATGGACTTCTGTGGGGCCCTATGTGGCACGGCGTCCTGCAGGCCCGTGGCCTTCAATTGCACCCACGTGCTCAACTGGCAAGCAGAAATGTTCATCATTTCCCAGGAGGCCATTTCAGCACTTGCGTGTTTTGCTCTTACAATATTTCTGTGAAAAGGGCACTTTCTACTTAAGATGCATCTACAGCCTCAACATTTTGCATGTATAAGTGGATTCTTCTTCCCCCCCACCTCAAATAACTTTCATACTTTATTTTGTGGGTTATTATTTGAAAATAAGCCCCAGCTTTGAAAGGAAAATTGGTGACGATTTGTGGAAAAAGGGGCTATTTCATAAAAGCATAACAGAAAATGTGGGGAGAGAATGAATTTTTTTTTTTAAATAATATGTACCTTCCTTGATTTCCAACATTATTAGAAACACAAGGACCACATAGAAATAACCTAGGAAAATAGCCATTCTTTTGTTATCAACTCGTTTTTAAAGACCATCTGGTTACATATGGAAAATAACTTGAAAATATCTTTTAGACTCTCACGGCCTTTAATGAAATTCATGTTGTGCCTTAGTTTTTTTTTGTATCAGGTTCAAGCTCTTTACTCTACCTGGTGAGCATTTCATCAGAGGAGCAGAGCCACTGAAGTCACTGGGGCTACTTTTGGAAGTTAGCCTTCACTAATGTAAGTAAAGAATTTAGCCCTAGATGAGTAGGCTTGGCCCCGTGCCCGTGAATGAAGATGAGAGCAGTTTTTGCCCATGAGAATATTGTGAATGGGCCGCTCGCATAAGAAGAGAGATGCTATCTATGCCTGTGATTTTTTTTTTTCTTTCAGGATCAGGCCTGTTGAAAGCCCCTGTGGTTGGAGATGAAACCCAAGTGCCGTCAGGTCTAGATTTTAGTGCTGACGAGGTTTGAAATCATGCTTAAACTTATTCACAACGGCATGAGGTTTCGGCGTTCAGTCTGCTTTAGATAAAACGGTTTAGAAAACAGAGCCCCTTTTCATAGGTTACTTTAAACCGAACTCCCTCCGATGGTCCTTGGACAAAACACAACTCCCTTTTGGGCTGGCGACGTGTGGAAACTCGCTCAGTTGTAGCAGGCTGCATGTATAGCCCCATATTTTAAAAGCGAAGCGTAAGTAAGATGGTATCAGATCAGGCCTCCTCTCTACAATGAAGCCTGACCCTTTGTTTCTGCAGTGTCTCTGTTGGTGACAGATGGTGATGCTGTCCTGGTGAATTTGTTACCTTCCCCATGACATGCAATATGTCTGCATCCTGACAGTGAGAGGAGAGACTCCAGCTGTCCCTCCAGTAATTGACAGCAAGGAGCTGTTTTCACTTTTGACAGAGCTAAGAAGCATTAGCATCATATTGGCTACTAGGAGGGGTTTTTTTATTATTATGTTTATCATCTGAGAAAAGCCATTGTGATGCAAGACTCTTTCTTTCTTTTTTTTCTGCTTTTTTTTTTTGTGCAACTTCGCTCCTGTGCCCGCCAGCCCCCCCCTTCAAACCGTCGTATGCCGCTGCAAAAAAAATAAAAGGAAGCAAAACGGGATTTGATCTACCCCATCCAAAATGAATTGTGTTTTTCTCCTGCTGATCCAAACAACAACATCCCCCTCCCCTCCCCTCCCGCCCTGCTTCCTCAAAAGCAATGGGGGGAGGAAGGGTTATTTTTGAGATCATGAAAGTGAAAAAAAAAAAAGACAAAAAGTAGGCCAGTGAGGTTAGTCAGAAGAAAGGACTACGCAACGTATAAACGTGTATAAAGGCCCATTGAAATCACTCCGCTTTGGATCATACGTTATATCCCTTTGCAAGGGAGAAAAACAATAACAACTTTCCGTGGGTTTTCAACTCGTGTCAACTCTTGTTGACATTGTAAATGATTTATATCCATTTTGTTCCTCTCTGTCTCGCAACCATACCCCTCACTCAGCAATAAAGGCTGCCTCTCCCCTAACCTTATATACTTTGCAGTAGTGTTCATTCTATAATAAGTTCTTAATAAGATTGAGGGAGTAAAGTCAGCTCCAAGCACATAAGTCACATAGACAAACGCATGACAAAGACTCTGTCCTAAATTAGATTCTCACTGACCTAAAACAAAGGCTGGTTCCTTTTCTAAATCTATCAATAACAAAGCTACCAAGACAAGCAATTACTTAATAAAGAGCAGAATATTTTAACTCAGGCTTGTGAATTGTCCTTTCCGATGCGAAAGCAGCCACAAGGAAGTTGCCGAAACGGTACCAAGAGAAATAGCCAAGTCTGGACAGTTATGGGAGCTCAGACGATTTGCTAGGTTGGGTTTACTGTCCCCTCAGTATTCAAACTGGTTGGCCATTGAAGTGTTAAGGTAACATTTTACGCTGTGCCGGGGGCTTGCGTTTTCCTCGTTGTTGGTGCCGTGCTCTGATCCGGTGCCTGCGTGCACTGGTGTTGTGGCAAGCAAGGACCCTGCTTGGTTATGAACGCTGCGCTGGCATAGTAAGGGAGAAGAACAGTAAAGGACCAAACAAAGGATCTGGCCTGAGCACAGGAAGGACGAGGGAAATGCAGTCTTGCTCTCTGCCACTTGGATGGCTTGTTGCCTGGTCCACAGAGTCTGATGGCTGAACAGCTTCTCTATACACTGGTGCTTGGCAGCGAAGCTTGGCAGAAACCCGTGGAAAACCCTCAGGTCTTTGCTCTTCCCCACCAGGACCGTGTCTGTCTTCTCTCACCTGCCTTGCAGGGACTCTCCTCACTGGGCTGAGCTCTGCCAGCTTTGTGCAACGCTTCCCAAGACCATCCCGTTGGGCGCATCTACGGGTCGCTGTATGGGTACTGCGCTGTGCGGGCGGCGCAGGGGTAAATTTCCCTGCTACATCACCATAGCGGTGTGCTGGCAATGGGGAGCACGCCTCTGCAGCAGCAAAGCAGGCAATTATGTGTAGACCCATGTGATCGCTACCTCACCATAGCGCGCCGTACGGTGGCGGCGTGCATCGCTACGTTGCCGTCGGGCGATGTGGTGACGTGCTCTTTGCGCAGCTAACCCACCCAGATGCCACAACCCTTTAACCAGGGTGGTATTTTGGATGCCCAGATCCTCTTCATGTTCCTGGGAACTGGGCTTCAAGATTTCACGAGCAACACTGACGATGTCCACCCTACTTCCTCTTGGTTTCTGAAGAGAAAGAGTAAGAAAAGGAGAATGACCAAGAGCTCCATTAGTTTTGCCAGGAAAAGTCCCACATTTCTCTAGTTATAACTTTGAACCTCCAGGCCAATTTGCTTTTAATGAACAAGCATATGCTTAACTCAGCTATCCTTAACTGAAGCTTCCTTAATTAGGCCTTCCTTAGCCCAGCTGTACTTTAGAGACAGTCCCCAAACAGAGACAACATGTGGAAGGATTCTTGTCCTTTATCCGCTCTTAATTTGGGTGATTTTAGACCATCCCAAACTATAGCAATATGCTGCCAATTTTCCTTAAACTGGATTGGCTTTTTAGGTCTCAAAGGTAGGGCTGTCCATAGGGTATGGCGAATTGGGGTGGCTGCCCTGGACCCTGCACTTTGGGGGGCCCCGTGGAGCCGGGGGAGCGGCTGCGGCCATGGCCCCTCCTGTGGGACCCGCCTGGTGCTGGTAGCTCTGTCCTCTGCTATAGAAGAATCACGGAGACCACCCCTCCGGGCACGGAGGAGACCCCAGCCTGTGCCCTGCCTTTGCATGGGTCCCATGGGCACCGCGTGGTGTTTATATGTGTATCGCTCTTCTCTGTGTTTTGCGGTATGTGCATATGTTCCTATATACATATAGCATCCATGTTTCAGACATAGCACAAGGATGAAGGGCCCGCGGAAAGCCCACTTCATGGCTTCGCAACACAAGCACACGCATGCCAATACAGACAACACACCCGTGCCCCGAGCTACTCCCCGGCATTACCCTGCTTTGCATCGCTGAGATCCAGTGTCATGTAGCTGTAACGTCCAGCTCCCCCTTTGGAGCTGAGGGAAAAGCCGTGTGATGTGCCATTATCTGCCAGTATTAAATGATTCCAGTTCCTTTAAATAACTTGATCTGTACTGTACGTTCCTGATTTCATTGTGAAAGAGACAGGGAGAGAGAGGGCACGGGACTGAGAACAAGAGAGGAATCTGCTGTGTAAGTCGTATTTGTCAGAAACGGGAGTAATTGCTGTTCTTTGGTGTGATTTATTGAGGTAACAAAGTTTAATAACAATGTCGCTCAGGCAGCTTATTCTATTCATTTTCGTGTCATTACAACATATCAGGCATGGTGCATGTTGCAGCTGAGGTAAGGGCTCCATCTCAGCCCTTTATCCCGCCGCAGGACTCGCTGAGAGATGTGGGTTTTCTTCCCTCCATTCAGCAGAAAGTCCAGCATCGCCCAAGCCGCTACCATGCACCCAGGCCACTGCAGGTGAAAGAGCGAGTCTTGGGTCCTCGAAAGACCGTCTTGTTTGAATGGAGTGGGCTGGGCCGACGGCAAACAGAAATCCAACTGTGAGCTGAAGGTCACGTGCAACACGCGTGCAAGGGAGCAGGTTTTGCGTGGCATCGGGGTAGAGAGCATCTTGCCATGGTGGATGTGCAGAACCCCTTGGGAGAGTCTGGGGGACCAGTCAGTTTCCAGGAGGAGATGGAGGATGCAAAGGAGTCGTCTGTCACGCAAATGTTTGGGAGTGAGGAATATGCTGGGACGAATTCCCGGGACGGGTGTTGAGGGGGGTTAGGAAACAGGTTTGTAATGCATTGTTCCTGGCTCCTTTGCCAGGGAAAACTCCAGCAAGGGCAGAAGGGCGGGTGGGAGGAGAGAGGGGGAATTGTTATTTTGCTGATGATTTGGCCAAACCCAGAACCAGCCCTACAACTTCAAGAGAGCCTTTGACGAGCTCCATGTTCAATAAAAGATCCAAATAAACACTTACGGGCTCCTTCCCCTATTCCTGCCCTCCCTGCCTCCATCAGAAATAAAAGCACTAGCTATGCACAGGACCTTCAGACCTGTTTTCCAAGGTGAACTTCTATGTAACATTGCTTTTTCATTACAGGCTCTTTGCCTCAACCTGCATTCTCTGTTTTAAAAATGGCCATGGTAGGAGAACAGAGTATATTTTGGGTGCTTTCAGCAGGAAGGCAGGGAGGCTAGGAAACACCATGCCAGCAGGAACCAGTAGCTGTCAGCATCTTTTATTTTTTGCCATTTTGTAGCATGCAAAGTATTGGCCGGGTATCCAATAGCCATGGCTCCCACTAGGTTCATCTGGACTCGAGTGGAAGGATGGGTGTCCTTCTCCCCTGAATGCCACACGTTCGTATCTCTGTCCTGCGGCTCTTTGTCCCTCCTGCGTCCACGCACAGGCACACACACATGCATGCAGGCACACGTGCAAACGTGTCTCTCTGTGAATCTGCACCAAAAAGTCTGGACTCTTTCAGTCTCCCCAGCCTTGAAGCCCCTAGATAAAAGGGTGAACATGAGGGGGTTTTGTGAGGCAGAGGGCTAAAGAATATCTAACATCTTGTTGCAGAGCACCCCTCCCCTCCACTCTCGTTGACGTTGCCAATCTCACTCCTTTCTTTCATCCAAGTGGGCATCAGCACCAGCCCTGTATTCATAAGTGCCAAGAGGTGTTGATGCACATTGCATACGGCAGTCAGCTGCTTTTGCCCACCCCGGAGACTAAATGCCTCACACCTTCATTCCGCTGCTGGGATTTGGCTAAGGTTTGTGTTTTAATTTTGAGAAGGCCTTTGAATTTTTTTTCAGCTTGGCCTCTGCTGCTTTCCTATCTCTTGCTCTGCTCTGTACCTGCCCTGCTTTGTTTGCTGAAATACATCAGTGAATTAGTCAGCCATGAGATGCCACAGACAAGGCATTTGGCTTTATTTAGGTCCACTTTGACTCAGAAGGTTAATGGCAAAGGGGGCTTTATGGCATTGGCTGAACTCTGCCTCTCCTGAATCCAAAGGGTGCAAAATGAGGTCAGGCTGGTTGGAAAGCAGCAATTCGACTCTGTGAAAATTTGCGGGGAGAAAGGAAGACCAACCTCCACGCCAGCAGCCAGTAAGCTGCTTTGTGGGGCACTTCCCTGCTTCAGCCTAATCATCAGCCTTGGGGTGTTCTACCTCTTAAAACTCCACCCAAGACCCGGAAAGCCTTCCTAGTATAGAGAGCTAAGACTGCTCTCTCTCGATACCTCAGCTGCTGTCTCCCATCCTCTTTCCTTCCCCATTCTCAGGCACTAGTGCTCCAGCTGCACACACAATTCATGGTTGGGTACAGCAAACCCCAGATCCACACCCAGTTTCTCTTCTTGCCCATGCATTTGCAGTCACAGTTGCCTTGAAGAGGTGTTTGCATCACAGCCCCACAACCACCATCACCCAGGCCCACCTGCAGTGCCTCCATCCCGCACTGGGAAGCGCTGCCAAGCAGCACACCCCATTCACTTGCTCCCAACGCGGGTATGCTGGATACCAGCAGCTAGACAAAGCATCAATTTTGGAGCAGCCCCGAGCACATGATGAGAAGTTCTCCTGGGCCTGGGATTAGCTCTAGGCCTGTGGTTCTAACGAAGCATCATTCCCAGGATTTGGTTTATAGAGAGCAGGAGCGAGCGGGTGGCCTGTACTTCTCAACAGCACTCTTGGGCTTGGCCCAGAGCCTGTCGCATTTATTTTGCGATCTCAGCAGAGAGGCTAGGGCTCGAATGGGCTCGGGGCCTAAACTACCCTCCTCTCTACTGAACAGGCTCTTCTGCATCCTGAACGGAGTGGGGGCAGGGTGTCAGGAACCCTGCCTTGCTCCCACCTGCTTTGCACCCATGCTGGGGATAAACACCTGATTTCCTTTTCCAGAGCTGTCAAGCTGTCACTTTGTAAATGGCATGAAAATTCTTTTTTTTTTTTTAAAAGCAAAAAAAAAAAAAGCAAAGCCTAACTGTAGGTTCTTTAAAAGAAATTAAAATAGGGGAATATGCATCTTCCTTCAAATGCAGACCAGCTTCACTCCCTCGCTGCTGCTTCTGGGCGGTTTTGTATTGGCTTCCTGCTGTGCTGCAATAGTTTTTCTTCTATCCCACCCGGCTTCCAGGGACAGGAACCTCTTCTTTCACCTCTCAGCAAAGCTGAGCCTTTAGAACGTAGCTGTGGACATATGTTTTCCTTTTCTCCAGTAGGGAAATCAATCATTTTTCCCCCTTTTCATTTGAATTAGATCTTTAGACTAATCAGGATTACTCCCCCTGACCCAAACAGGGATTGTGAATGGCTGAATTTCCCCTCCCCCAGCGTGTACTATCAAGGTCTTTCTTCTTTGTATCAAGGTTAGGCTTTATATGTCTTAACCATATGCCCCAAGTGAGGAATTCATTAGCATTCATTATGCATTCATAAGAAACAAATGGGCAAAGGAGTGGGAGGTATTGCAATTCGTCTCAGCTGCTCCTTGACATCAGGCCTGGCAGGAGGGGTAATCACCATGAGCGAGTGCTGGGACCTGGCCAGACACACCTGCTTCCACGGAGATCAAGACAGATCTGGGCCCTTCTCTTCTCTCGCGCTGTCTCACACGCACGCTTGTGCAGGCTTTTCACACTGACGGATGATTTACAAGTATTCTGCAGACAAGACGGTCCGCCTGCATGAGTTCCCCATCGGTTCATTTAACTCTACAACATAAGCTGATTATTGAGGGAAATGGCTGAAACATAAATCTTCAGGGGCCTTTTTTTTGTGTGGGGGTGGCAAAACAGCATCGCCAGATCCTGCAAGATCCCTGTAAGATGGGGCAAGGGGAGGGATATGCCTGTTTAAATCGGATACGGTGCTTTTAGTATTGCAGAGGCACAAGGAGCTAGTTAGCTCTATCCTTACGTGTAATTAGTATCTGATTGAGAGTTGTGGTCAAAATAAAGTCAAACAAATATCATGTTTTTAACACAGTAATGTTGGTTAATGCTCCAATGCGTCGCATGGGAGAATCTGCTTTGTAAAGCCCAGCACTCTGCTCTCACCTACTGGAAGCAGCACAAAGACCGGGGCCACGCATGCTACCACATGCACTGACCAACACGGTCTGGTTTTAATGGTCACCAGGCCTTTCAACTAGCAGCCATTGCCAGTCTTGGTTTTTTCCCTCCCTTTTTGGACTTAAAAAAAATCTGCTTTGAGCCTATCTAGAGCTAATCATACTAGCAGCAGGTTAAATTCTGGGTGTAACTGTGATGGGAAGCTGGTGAGTAAACCCATAATCGGGTGCGTAGGTAAGTCAAAGGGAATGTGATGGAAGAGATTTCTGCAAGAGGTATCTAAGGGATGTATGAACGTAAGTCTCATTGTCTTTGTCTAGAGCTTAGGCTCTTAAACCTTATAGCTGGAGTTTTTCTGAAGGGCCCAACCCATCCCAACCCATCATCTTGTCATATCACTCGATAGCGGACATAGCCATAAACCGTGTTTCCAGCTCTCCATTGTGCATTTCAGAGTGGTCTGGACCTGAAGGGCAACTCTAAGTCTAAATTTCCCAGCCCACCCTTTTCTTCACCTGTTTTGTAAGGACTTATTTTCGGTTTTGTAGCCTGCCAACTGATTAGGGCCATTTGAGTTTCCTTTGTGAATATGACCTCCATCATGAAGCTGGTAAGGGAAATTGTTGCGCTGCTTCATGCTGAGCAATCATTACTGCAAGAACACTATTAGGAAAGCCAAACCCCAAAAAACCAAATTCTTCTCCTCAAATGTTAGATAAGAAATTCTGGTCTCTTTGCTACTCAGCTACTAAGTAGGACTTCCCCAATCTTCAGAAATACTCCAGCTCTCCTTGTGATTGTCATTTCTTTGCATCACTCTTGTGTGGCTGATGGGGAGGCCTCTTGCCTCCTGGTGGAATGTCTCACTATAGCAGGAAGGTTTCCTCCCTTGGAAACTGTATGAACCATAATAACAAAAAAAGTGTGGGAAAATTACAATAAATATGGCATGTCTACACATGCTTTAATACCTGCTTAAACTTAATGCGCATTACCCTAATGCATATTAAGGCAATTTAGGCACATGTCTACAAGTGCATGCATTAACGCACATTAACGCGGGTGTGTGGACCGACTTGGGACTAAAGTTAGTCCCAAGCCAATGGACGCACTTTGCATCAATGCGCATTAGCATGTCTACATGTTCACTAATGCAGTTTAGTGCACATAATTTATTAGCATATAAATTTGGTACCTGCTTTATGCGGGTATCAAATTTAGGCTCAAATAGCCTTCTATCACCATTTTTGAGGTGCATTAAGGATGTGTATGTGTAGACCTGTGTCCTTAATGTGCCCTAAATCAAGCTAATGAGTATTAAATGTGCATGTGTAGACACGCCCATAATGTTTCAAAGAGGCATTGCAAATAAATAATTTATATGTACATAAAAGCATTTCACAAGGGGATAAGAGTCTTCTGACCTTTATGGTGTGAGGCCAGAGCCAAGAAGGTAGCCATATAACCAGAATACATAACAGTGTAATGAGCATGCTGTTATAATGATAGCAGATTATATACTGCATAATAGACAGATAGTAGATAAGTATGCCATCATAGGTTGTAATTCCATGGAAAGGGTCTCTTGACCTTGTAAATCAAAAGAGCTATGGTCATAGGCATTAATGTACCCAGAGATGTTGTAGTGCTGCTGAGAGGATATTCTTCTACAGTCCCAACCTAACTTATCCACAGTCTTATTTTTTTATTGTGCTCTGGACTTCCTAGTACATTTCTCCTGTTGCTGGAATGAGAGTAGTAAGAAAACCTGAAGGTCCTGCCTAAAAGAAATATGTGTATACATCCGTGTCAAGGATGTGCAACATGTAGATGCCTGAGCTGAGGAGTGATAAGGTGCTGACCCAGCTTAGAGGCCTTCCAGTTTTTTTTCTGCCTGTAGCTTGGAGATTGGGTTTCCCTCCAGGACCCTAATCCATACTGACCATGGTGTGGGAGTGGCTGAGCAGTATTTTCCATCACTCTTCTTTGACTTTTTAACTGAGCACCTCTAAGTCAGCATTAAGGTACCTCACTAATGGGCAGCGTAATAGTAGCTTAGACATAGACATAGTTGAGGTGTGCAGCAGGCTCAAAGGGAGACCCTAACAATTTGACCCTCACCTCAGAAGTGCCTGTGTGATTAGCACCTGTCCTCTCTGTATGCCCCGGGGTCAGAAATGTAACAGTGTTGAGGTGGCCAGTAATGTAGAGAGGCATTTCCTGGGGCAGGGGGCTGAACTTGATGATCTTCGAGGTCCCTTCCAGCCCTAACATCTATGAAATCTAGTAATTTTTTTTCAAAATCACCCATAACCAAGGGGAGTTAGGTGCTTCTGGAATCCCTGTAGGCACAAATTTGCTTCAGGCACCTCAGAACAGTTATAGTCTGACCCGGAGACTCTACACACATCACAAATATGCTCCCAATCAAGAGCCCCTTGACAAGGAATAGATGAGTCAAGGCTTCAGCATCAAGAGCTGCAGCCCAAACAGGTCTCTTTTTTTTAGTGATGCTCCTGTATGTTCATCTCCATAGTTTGTGGAAACTCTTGTCCTGTTTCTCCAGATCATTGACTGGATCTGTGGATGTAGTGGACTCTCCCTGGGATGTGATCCAGAAACAGAGCAGATAGATATTTTTGCAGCTAGACTTGATATAGATAGATATTTTTGCAGCTAGACTTGATTTTTCTCTTGTCCCTATGTCTATTTGCTCAGAACCAAAGCGTTCCTTAATCTCACAGCTAGAAACCACCCCGTGGCTGTTACGGTCCAGTCGATGCAATGCACTGAAGCTGCTCAAGGATGCTCATGTCTTCCACCTGATTTTGAATCTCAGAGAGAAAAACAAGCACTTCTTCTGCAACCTGCAGAGCAGCTCTCTAAACAAACATCACATCATAGCTGTGTGGCCCCCTCATTAGCGGTCTAACATCAAGGACTTTCATGAAGCAAAATTAACTATTTTTTGTAGGGTGTTTAACAAAAGAAGAGATACTAATGAGGTTAGTTAAAGGGTGGCCCCGTTTCATTAGCTCTGCTGGGCTAAGTCAGCCAGCGAGGAACTATCAAGAAGATTGCTTTTTTTAATTACTCTGTTAATTGATATAAAACAAAAAGGACGCAGATTAGTTGCATGCAATTAGCAAATTAATTCTTGGCAATTACAGGCTTAATAATGGAGTACTTTCACTGCTGTGTGTTGCATTCTGTGGCCTATATCCATTGCCTTCATGGTCTGGGGTTTTTTTTCTTTAAAGGTGAACAAGTTTGAAAGATGTATATATGCATATGTCTTTGGAGCGTTAACAGCATGTTGGTAGAGATGGAGTCCATATTTCACCTTCTGCCCAAATCTGCTCATCACTCCGCGTGAATTGTATCAGTAGAGCTGGGGGCTAAGGTGGGAAGGAACAGCGATGCCAATTAGATGACTAATTACTTATATCTGTCCCCAAATCAGCAAAACGCTTAAGCCCTGAGACTACTGGGCACGTTACGGTTAGACCTGCACTCCGCTGTCTTGCTGAATTGGGACCAGTGGCTGCAACATTGGAGGGACTTTCATATAAAAACTAGGCTCTTAGGATCTAATCTTCCAGGTCTCTTCCTGTGCTAAAACATTATGTCCTTAGACTGGAAAATGTTCTGATTTTCCTTGTAGAGCAGCATGCATGTGGGTCAAGTATTACTGAACGAATAAGGACAAAATTGCAAATACAAATGACTGTGTGGTTTTAGCCCCGGTAATGACCGTGACGAAAACATGCTTCTCTGACATGCCTTTTCTTTTCCTGGTAACACAGGACAGAGTGAAGCCTCGTATGACATCAATTGGCTGCACCTCGGTTTCAACACAGCTATTAGTCGAGTGTAAACACGACGTGAGAGGAAGGGGTCGTTGTGTGCCAGCACACACGGCATGTGTTGAGAATGCTTTGCTTTCTGTATTTAAAGGGATAGTCAAGGTAACAAAATGGAGCAGGACCTAATGTGTTATATCAGTTGAAACCTAGTTCTTTATGCAGCAGAGAGAAGGTTGTCTTTGGATTCTGATAAGGACATGAGGATTTTTTAGCTCACATTTAGGCTTAAATGATTTCTTCTCATCAACATTTTCCAGAAATTTGCAAGGTTTTGGGTCCCAATAACAGGAATCTCATATGAAATTTCCACCATGTCATGTTCTCAGAATATACCTTTTTTAACATCGCTCCTATATTTAAACACAGATATTAACATATTTTTTTCCTTTAATTCACTTCTTATACTGCTAGCTGGTACCAAAACTTTCCAGCCAAGAAGACCTTTCTCCACGTAGGTACACCAACCCTTTTCTGGGCCTTTTCCTTCAAAATGCTTTTTCCAAGTAAAATATCTTTCAGGTTTGATACATTCGACTTGTCCTTCTCTGACATTGTGATTGTGATCTTGCCAGTGTACATATCCTGTGGAAATTACAGTGGGTGTTCAAATGGCAACAGCACACTGATAGAAAGAGGATGGTCCTGAAAGTAGAAGAAGGTTTTCTAGAACGAGTCCCTCCAAAGCCAAACGGAGCAGTAACGGTGCTGCACAGACTCTGCACAGTTATCATGAATACCAGAGCAGGGAATAGAAAGTACACCCCGGTCCATAATGCTTTGTTTCATGTAGCTTCTCATTATTGATGGATGGACAAAGTAGATGAGAAGTAACCTAAAAATATATATATTTTCTTTCAAGCTTCAAGTCTATGTAAATTTTTACTAACGGCTCAGTTTCAAACGATGGTTTGTCAGCTAGATGCTTACTAACAAAGTGGCCATTAGTTCAGACACTTAAGTACTAGGATGCCATGGCTCCAATAGGACTAGACTGTTAAGTGGACATAACTAATGTATACCAGCTAGTAAATAAAGGCAAGGTACAGGCATTATACTTTTATGGGTTTAAGTGATTGGAAACCAGTCTATACCCTTAACCGAACAGAAGTTCAGCACACGTAGACTGGTTTAAAAATGGCAGAACCCAGTCTAAGATTTGCACCCACATCGGAGGGCGAATGTGTGTTTTGGTCACTACCGGTCTAAACTATGCCACGTAACAGCTTGATTCTGCCTTGGGCTTTCTGAATGTCTGTACCCAACCAAAATGACCAGCCCGGGAACTTTGCGTGTCAGCCATGTCTTTTAAGGAAGTGTAAAGATCAGAAACAAAAGCAAAAGTCTGAAATGCCAGCTGCAAAATGGTATCAGATATCAATGCACCAACTGCTAAGTTTTCACATTACAGCATAACTAGCTTTTTCTCTGCATTTATTTTAACAGATACAAGCTATAGAAGTAACAAGTGACTGATCTCTTTGTACGGAGCCTTTCATCCAGGCTTCCAACTGATTGCAAACTTGGGGTTGGATCCAGCTTGTCTGGCTCATACAAGCTGATCCTTTCAATTTGGGGTGGGTGAAGTGAGTAAACTTTGGCTCCAGTAATCCAGATTAGATTTTAGTTCCTTTTTTTGGCATCTGGCTCTACATTGCACCTGGCACCATGCTGGCCCCGCTTTGGAGCTCACCCAGAGCCTGCAAGTCTATTGAGCTAACAGGACCGCACGTGGATTTTCTCACAATAGTCTCCCCCCCCGCGTTCAAACAGGCATGGCCCAGTTGAGCTCACGTGAGCAGATGAGATCAGAATTCAAGGCAGAGTGACTTTACAACAGTTGCAATTTCTCTCGCAGCTATGCTGAGAAATGAGAACTTCGGAGACTTCTCCATTAAGGTTTTCAAACCAATGCTCATGCAGGAGGGCTGCCCGCTAAATAGGACTTTGGTGATGTTCCCTCTTTTTAAGTGCCTTTATTACCAGGGAAAGCTAAAACAAATTCCTTTTCCCTTTCTAGAAGTGTTTCCAAGGTAGTTATTCCATGTAGCTCTCCCCTTTTCACTCAGCAATCTTTTTCTATCAAAATATGTGCCTTGTTTTAAATCCCCCCTTTTTTTTTAAATGAGACATCTTGTTTATTTTTTCCCTTGTCTTTTCTCTCCCCCCCCCCCCTTTACTGCAGCTGCTTC
>NW_017729009.1:13664955-13670056 GCF_001723915.1 Gavialis gangeticus
TGCTCCTGGCTGCCAGAGAAATGTTTTTCTTCCACTTTTGTTACAATTTATTGATTCCCCCCCCCCATTATTGGCTCAAAACCTTTAAGTTCTACTAAATAAGGTGCTAGGTATTAATAAACATAGTATATATTTAAAGTAAAAAAATTAGGGCATGCGTGTGGCAAGCACAATCAGTTTGAGAATGAAAAAGACTGGAATATGGAACGTAAGTCAACAAAATGATCCATCTAATCTATTTTGGATCATCTAATCTATCCATCTCCTCCTACACAATCATACGCTTCTTCTCGCACAACATCTGAGAGGCTCTATCTTCCACAGGGTTTTTCAGGGCTCTGTAGCTTGGCCTCCCAAGTTACTCCCCAGTCCTAATTTGGTGCATGCATAAATGGATGGGTCTGTATTTGTTTGTTAGATCAGCTTGCTGCCGCCTGTATTCAGACCCATAAAATGGGCTGAGAAGGATGTAAACCACACGAGCCTAGGAAAGTTCCTGCCATGTTGTTACATCCATCGTCGCCTCATCTTTCCATGCAAGGAGCTGGAGTTCAAACCCTGAGGACTGCCATGGAGGATGCTATGGAGTACCAGTATTCCCCACAGCTCACCCATTTCTTCCAGTGGAGCCATGGTGCCAGGCTCTCCCCCTGGCCACGGCTGTTCCCATGATCCTATGTATGAACCTTTCAAAGGTTTCCTTCAGCAAGGAAGGAAGGATGCTTCTTGCAATAAATACATTGCCCAAGTAGACATCTAGCTAAAACTGGCCATGTGGCCGATAGATTGGGGATTGAGCCAGGGCCTTCATAAAAGAGCAAGTTGTCCATACTTGTGCTAAGAAGCTCTTTAGCTGGGGCTAGAACAAAAATTCTCGGTGGCTCAGGCACATAAGAGGCCTGTGACACACACATGAGCAGGTAACACTTGTGTAGATGTCCCTGTAAACAACATGAGTGGTTTGGATTCGGATATCCTAAAGCTCATACAGCCTAAATCTGTTATTTGCTTCTTCACAGTCAGTAGACAATCACAGTTGACAACAAAGTCCCGCACCTCGCCTACAGGGCCATATAGCCTTTTTCTTTAATATGTCGGCACCGAGGAAGAAAGTTCTGCAAGTTGGGCACATCATTCCTGGTCAAACTAAAACTTCACTGTAGCATGAAATGTGAAGTGGCACTGCAGATACAAATAAGAGCTATTACTATGGACCTTAGAGTAACCTTTAGTGCACCTTAGAGAGGGGTTTTCTCCACATATTTTTCAGCGTCTTCCAGGGATATTTTGCATTACTTGTCTTTTGTTCCCCATTTGGAATCCTTGACAACGAGTAGGCAACAGAACTTCTGGGCATGTAAAAACCTACTTATCTCAGTCATGAAAAAGCTTGGATACTGGGTCTTTTCAGGTGAGGCTAATACACGGATCGTTCTGGCCTCGATCAAAATATTGTGGAAAAGAGCTCGGAGAGGCAAACTACCTGTATCATCTGCATTCTCAGAGCATGAGCTCAGCTCAGAGAATAATACAATGAGAGGAATCTGAATAACTTTGTTTTCTAAAGTAAATTCAACTCTGCTGACACTTTGTCTGGGTGCAGCAGAAAAGGAAACCCGAAGCTTGTGAGATCAGCTTAGTCAATGATCAAAGAAGTGTAAGTCCAACCTAGGCCAACCCACTTCTTGCAAAATTCTCCCCTGGCATCTGCAAACTGGATTTTGACTCCATTATTCAGGTTGTTTAGGAATCCCATGCAATGAGGAGAAGAGACTTATACTCTATATTTTTAAAACTTCAGTGTCTCTGAAAGGTCTGCTTTCCAAAATCAGACATGGGCTCAAGGCAAAATGGAAAAAAAGACCAGAGTTGAGTCACAATACTAAAATCCAGATCTGAGTTGCAAAACTCCCTCTAGGTCTGGGAGGTGGTCCCAGATCACGGGGATTGGTTTGAACATCTTGCCTCTCATCATCAATGTATTGTAAAACCCTTGGTAAGGAAATGAGCTTGATCATGTATGTGGGGAAGCATTAGAGTTACACATACTCATTTGCAAAGCCTCGTGTCTTTTATTTTATGATGTTAGGCAAGAAGGAAAGAAAATAAAGGAAGGAATATAAATTTTCTATGAGTCTGGTATGCATGACTCACTCTGCAACAGCAGGAGCTATCTTGAGCTAATTCCCTGAGAATAATCCTGTAGACAGGTTAGTGATGTCCACTTACAAGTCTTCCGCCTTACATTTACTTAGCTATGTTCTCCAGATGGGAAGGTATTTCAGTGCTTTAAGTATTCAGCTGGAACCAAGATGTACAGAAGCTTCAAAAAATACAAACTATCTGGAAAGAGCAGATGAGCAAAATTTTTTGAACCTCAAAAATAGTGCCATTTTTATTTTGGAGGAGGATTTTTTTTTTCACTTCATCGAAATGGGTGTTTCTGGCCATCCCTCAGCAGAGCTATGTTGACATATAGGCTGAGATTTTCATATACCCTGAGATTTTCAAAGCCATACAGGGCACGGTTACAAAAGGGTTTGTAAAGAGGTAAGAGGTCACAATCACTGTGCTCTTCCTGTATAGTTATATGGATGGGGATGTACTCCTAGATTTCCTGCAAGGAACAAGCGTTCTTAGTATGGGAGAGTTTGACCATCTACATTCGATTCTGACTGAGAATCCCATTTTAATGGGAACTGGGTACCCAAATCTCTTACGGCTTTGCAAATATCATCTAGAAAGCACAAGATGGAGCTTTAAATTTCTGCACCCCCCTGGCTAATCCAGGTTTTCTTCCTTGAGGGTGGTTGTGCTGTTTATAACCTCCAGCGTGGCTTTGCAGAAAATCACATCACTGCAGAAGGCTGCAGTACTACAACAGGCAGATGCTATGTACGCAATTGGGGGACAGCCAGGGAGATAATTTTCTGTTAGTTTCCCAAAGAAAGCTAAGTTTGAAATGCTAAACACACAAACGACTAGCTTCTATGGATGTGTTCACAAGGGGTTCAAATTAAACTCCAAATTGCATGACCCTGATCTGTACTGATTAGAAACTGACTTAGATTGCAATTAAGTCAGGCTATAAGTCAAGAGCTCAGATAACGATTATCGTTTTTCTATTTGGAAGACCCGATTGGCAAAAAAGAAAATATGTATGAATCTTTGCATAAGCACTAGTAAATTGTCATTAAACAGTTCCATCCCCATTGCATGAACGGAGATAATATGAGATATTTGTAATTAGCAACAGGATTTATTAAAGCTCCGCTCTCGTGGATTGGTGCTGTCTCACAATCAAATACAGTTTGGGATTTTGTAGCAGCCCAGTTTTTAATCACTGGAGTCCTTCATTTTTAGTAAATCCAGCCCTAATTTTTGTTATCCCCTGGTGGGCTTTACTTGAAAAAGTTTAATTTGGTTGAGATTCCCTTAAAATCATCTCTGCTTAATGCTTTCCAGATTTCTGAAGGCTGCCTGCCCATCTTCGTACAAAACACACAAGTTGTAATCATCAGCTATATCCAGGCCTTGCATTAAATATCCGTTTTATGCTTTGGGATTTTTGGTGTGTTTTTTACAAGCAGGTGCCAGTCTGGGACTGATAGAAAGGAAGATATGGCAGAAAAATAAAGTTTGTAATTGGAGAGTAGGAGGTAAATTATAGAGATAATTCAGAGATTCTGAATGTAGAATGGACGATACGAATGCTCAGAAATGAACTGCTCCTAGACTATTAGGAGTTGAAGGTCACACCATAAGTCATAGGAAAGGTAATTTTCTCTAGATTTGAAATAGGATCTCAGATATGACCTACGACCTCAATGTCAAGAACATCTGGGCATTCATAATACATCAATTCCTTTGACTTTTATTTTTTTTTTCTTTGCTCCTAATATGATAGAATGGAGTCCAAGAAAGAGCAGGACTTCCTCAGTCTGATCATTGCCCATGACTTAACTGTGACTCTAGACAAGTGATTAATACCCCTTTTTTGTCTCCATTTCCCAGTAGGATGGGTATGGGTACAGTGGTGCTTAGCGTGTTCACCTTTGGGTTTCAATATTTAATTAATGTTTTGTGGTCCTTGTATGAAATATATTACATGCCACACATTTCAGATGTTTCCACTGGTTTCAAAGTTTATATCAGGAGAGTTTTCTAAAAAATAGGGTATATTTGTCAAATGCGGAAAAAAATAAATATAACCTTTGAGAGTTTACAATAATAGTCCAACTTTCTTTCATAACATTCAGCTTTTTGGTCATGAAAACTAAACTGTTGTTTTAAAACTGCAGTCCCTCTTAAGTTCAGCTGTAGACACACATGGTCTTCCCTTTTGAACATCAGGCCCTATCTCTACAAAGTCAGGTACCTCGGAAAAGAGGCACCCCCAGGTTAGACAATATGGGCTTTCCTGCACCTCTGTTTCCCTCATCTCTCAAATGAAAATACAGGAGCTGAACAGGGAAAAGATAGCATTAAAAAATGGTATTCTTTCAAGAATACCTCTTTAATACAAGACCCTAAAGGGAAGTTCCATAAGGACAGTGCAATGCTAAGACTTCACCCCAAATTTCCAAGGGTTCACTCGAGACGCCAAAATGGGACAACATACACTTCTAGTAGGTTTGGTGACATGTATTTAATGTGTGGTTTTACACATTAAATGTGGTGATGTATTTAACATGTGCATGCTTTTTTCACACTTATGAGGGCTGCTGTGTTTTAATGAAAATTGAGATCCTGTGGCACAAGATGGAAGCTCCAGGGAGCTCTGGATGGTGTCCTACTAGCCCCCTTCTCCCCCCAGTTCAACCCCTGCTTTTACCTGGTGCTCTGTACTTTGCTGGGAGGACAAGGTTGCAGGGCATCATTAAACAGCATTTACAAAGGGCTTTGAAGACCTCAGATGGAAGATGCTGTGGAAATGGAAAGTGATTTTAAAATCCCACTCTAACCATAGATTCTATTAACTGGTGACATCTGAGATCCTCTACAGGAATGAGGATGAAGGGAGAGGTGGCACCAGTGACTTACTCCAACAGATGGCTGGGATCATGGGGAACAAGCAGGAGGAACTTGCCCTCCTGCTGGC
>NW_017729009.1:13670067-13680044 GCF_001723915.1 Gavialis gangeticus
TCAGGTCCCTTCCTACCCTAGAAACTATGAAACTATGAGAGGGGAACAAATCCCAGCTCTCAGGGATGACATTGTGTTTTATTTTCAGATGTGTTAGAGTGTGCCCAAGGGAAAGGAGAGCAGTGGTAAACACATCCCAGTGGCTCTGGAAAGAAAGCAGGCACCCTTGGATCCAAGCAGAACATGTGTTGAACCTTGGCACGATACGGTGAGTGGTGTCTCATTTCTGTATCTTGCTTGCATGGACTATACTTTGAAAGGTGCTGCTTCTTTTGCTTTGCTCCTAATGAAGCCCCTATAGGCCAGTGGTATTAGAAGAACATAAAAACAGGGCCCTACCATGGGGTCAGACCATGGGTCCATGTAATCCAGTCTCCTGTTTCCCACCATGGTGTGGACTGGATTCCTTCGGTGAAGAGTATTAGAAGCGGAGCACGTGTAGAGTAACTATACGCTCCCAGTCGTAAGTTTATGGCCTGTCTGCATGCTGCAAATGAAAAAGGCTGACCTGGGGTTAAGTCCTCAGTTTCCCCATGTAGCTGCTGAACTGGGGCACACATCCAACGTGGGACTTTTAGCATGGCCCATGCATTCCTCCGGAAAAGCTTTTCTCTGTATCACTGACACGCAGGTAAGACAAAAGGAAACGTTAGCCCCATGTACAATGTGCATTGCCCTGATTCCAGCCATGACTTGCCAGCGTGCAGTGTACATGGGGCACACTTCCAATAAAGCACCATTTGCATTGGTGTGGTGTACCCCAGATTTGAGAAACCCTTCGCATCTCTGCCAGGAGATTGCCCTGGTGCATCTCCATTGTGAATGGACCCAAGGTAAGTCCTCACTGAAAACAAGGCTGCAAATAATCAGATGTCTCATTTCTGCCTTTAACCAGACTTGGTCAGATCCCATCTAGAGAGTGGCAAGCCTGGAGAAATATATAAGAGGAACGCTCCCCAGGGAGTATGATCTTTAGCCTGATTCTCCCTAATCCTCATGCCTGTTATCGGGTTTGTTTCCGTAGAGCAAAGAGGGATCCTGCCATTCAGTTGCTTATATTTGTCTTTCCCTTATCCGTGGGCCCGGGTCAGTCAGTGAGACTGTCTGGGTGCTTGTCTGAAAAAGGATAAAAGGATTTAAATCTTCTTCCCTTCCCTAGAAACACCGCCCCTCAATAGCATTCCTCGTTTACAGTAATCCCAGGGGTTCAGGGGAAGGCAGGAGGGCTGTTAGGAGCTCCATCACGAGCCTTCTCAGACACCCCCATGGGCGTAAGGCAACTTTTCCCTCCCTGCTCAGGGTGCCCACACCACCCATCTGGGCAGCAAGAGAAGGGCAAGGTAGGCAGGGAGAACTTTAAAAACAAAGTAATCCTGTAAATAGTTCCTCAAGCAGGTTGAGATGCACTGTCGAGGATACCGTTAACTCCCCGCAGTCTCGGAAAGACGGGGGAGAGAAGCTTATTTCCATATCTTAATTAAAATTTCCATTAATCCCATCTGAGGCCTCATAACTTCAAAAACTTGGACAAAAAAATAACACTTATTTCTGATAAATATTTTAGACTAATTGTTCCAAGGTGGCTGACATCTCTTGTTGGTGAATATCAAGTAGCCTTGGATCCAGTGCACCAGTTAAGGGGGAACTGCAATGGGGTTTTGTTTGCTCTCAGAAAATGACTGACTACCTTAAACAGCTGGGGTACGAGGAGCACTTGGTAAATCCAGCAAGCTGAGCTAGACAGTCTGCATCACACTGGTGTTTACTTACACAAGTAGCCCCACTGATTATCCACAAATGAGTTTCTGCATTTTTAACGGTTGTAGCTGTGTTGGTCTACAGACATAGGCAGACAGGGTTCCTTGGGTAAATCTGATATGTTTTATTATTGAGTTGGTCTAATAAAATATATCAGATTCACCCAGAGAACCTTTTCTGCATTTTTAGACCTTTTTTTTAGGATTCACAAAATCATTCAGACCCACTCCAAGTCACTGGAGATCTCAGGAGTGCATCATTCTGTAGTGTCACCTGCCAGGGACACTTTGAACCATAAAGAGAGTCAATAGGAGCTCAGGCAAGATGTCTTTATATATTTTATGTGGTCTCTAATTTTAAAATGAATGCTCACTCCTGGAGTTTTACGGGTGCTGGTATAAACTGGAGTAGGATAAATGACTTTAAAACTTTGTCCCTTATTCCCAAAATTCCCCAGCCAGTCAGCTCCTGCTCTGCTCCTCAGGCAAAAGGCTTGTGACAAACTAAAGACTAACAAGCAGGGATCAGTGGGGAACGCTTTCCACTACGTTTCTGCTCTAGAACATGTAGACCTTTTAAATGACTTTTATTTCAGGATCAGAAGGAAAATACAAAAAATATCAAAAGATGTCTTGGAACAAGAAAATGCCAAAAGTTAGACCTGCAGAAACAGAATTTTGGATTTTTTGATCAAAACAAAATTGAACGTTAAAATGCTTCTTTGATTTTCTGGAAATGAAAAGCTTTTTCAAAACGTAGTTTTCCAAAAAATATATATCTCATTGCCCAACACTAACATTTCAAAGTGGCAAAGCAGGTCTCGGCTTGTGTGCATAAGCATGGAAGTAGCTCCCATGAAGCTAGAGCCACTTCTCCCGTGATACACGGGTACAGCTGAGCTGTGATCCTCAGGGAATGGCCCTGGAACCTCCTAGGATGGCTGGTCTGGGGTTCCCATATTTTCCAGGGGGAAAAAAAAACGTAAATGCTATGTTGTTCCCTTGCAGCCACTTGGACTCATGAATCTTAATTTCCTCAAAGTCGTCTTTGAACAAACTGAGAAAACAAAAGCAATGATTGTGGATTACACATGCGTGATATTTTTGCCTTCAATTTATAACAATAGAAATATCTTGTAGTCTTCCTCCCTGGTGCTTACCCCTTCGATATTTATGGAGGATGTATTTGAGGTCTTCTCTCACACCTGATTCCTTTGCACTTAAGCAGCGCAAAATCCCAGATACATGCATGAAATATTGCACCTAGAAGTTAATTTTGTTGGCCCAGAGCAATTCCTAGGTGATGCAAAGCTATCCTGGATGGCTTTAATATGCACTGACTTGTTGCCCCGCTGCTTCGCACCCAGGTGACAGGGACTTCAGAGATCCTCTGCCAGCAGAGGGGTTTTGTAGGGAGTATTGTGCCAAAGGTGAAAAAGGCTCCTGGTCAGCTCCAGGATCAGGACTGTAAAGGGTGGCTTAAAACCATCTGCCATGAATATGGATATATGACCAACCTAGTGCAGAGTGAGAAGGGTCAGCTACTCCACCCTTACCCCATGGTAAGTGGAAGCTAAACTCCCCCCTCTTTCACTGGAGGCTACCTACCAGGCTTTAGTTCGAACACACACACTGCCGAGCAGTGACTCTCAATAAAGCCCTGCCCCTGTTTTATATGAGGGTAAATTGTTGTAGCCCCCGATCGTAAGTGTCCTCCACTGGGTGCAGCTCAGGCAGATCTGAAGATCTGGACCCGGGCGCTGTTTAAAGTATTGTGCACACAATTTGTCATTTAAACCAGTAAGGAGAACACCTTAAAAAAGAAGCCACCCCTGAGTTGCGCCACCCTGTAGGACCGCCATCCCTGCTGTCACGAGGATCTGGGGAGCAGAGCAGACACCTGTGCACTGATGGAGATTCGGCTTTCCCCTCCTGCTCATCGATACACTAGGGAAACCCTCTTTCTGCTGGGTCCAATTCTGCCACTGGGAAACTCAAACTTCCCATTGATACGCAGGGGATTAAGATTAGGCCCCGCGATTGATTTTGCTAATGACATATTTGCTAAGGACCTTGAAGAAGGCAGCTGAGAGTGCTAGAGGAGAAAGCAGCCCCCGTTTTGCACGGCACAGCATTCAGAAAGTTCACATGGGGAGAGGTGCTTCGCACCCAGCCCGGGCTGTGAAACATGCTGAAAATAAACATCTTTCCTTTCAGATCTGCATTGCTGATGGCTGTGTTGTGGCTCCAGAGTCACACCGCATGTCACGCTGGGGTTTTAAATAATGTTTCAGTATGAAACAACTCCTGTCTCTTAGGACGATTACAGTCACATGCTACGTTCTTCGGCATGGGAACTTTCTTTTTAAAAACAGCATTTGTACAGCACCGAGTACAGTGGGCCTCATCACTGACCTCTACTGAAATACATGTAGCATTAACAATGATGCATGATGATAACGGGGTGGCTGATTTAAGGGTTTCGGATGCGGCTGCTGAGATCATAAGTTCTATGGGCCAAAGCCCTAGCTGATATAAATCACTTTATTTCCAGGAGTTTGCATTGATTTGAGTTTAGAATCAGTCTCCATAAATTTAGGAAAAGGCAACGCCAGCAGCAAAGTCTGAAATGTCAATTTTATCCTTAAAACACTGATTTTAAGGAGCAGCAAGGAAAGGAACAGACAAGTCGGAGCAGAACGGGGACAGGGGACTGAGCTGCTTTTGTGCTTCTCTGGCAGTTTTTAAGGCTCCCAACTGTCCTATTTGCAAGGTGCAAGCTTTGCAGTGAGAAAGTGTTATCAAAAGATGCCAGAAGGCAAAGCCCATGGTTCACATTCCTATTTCTCCCCACAGTCCACAAATGGGTGTAGACTAGGATTAGCAAACTTTTGTTCAGTGGCTATAGATCCCTGGTAGGCTTATATTTTACAAAGCAACTGTTTTATTTGTACTGTTTTTCCCCCCTACGTTATGTAAGCATGACATTTCCCCCTAATATTTAATATAATCTCTTAGATCTCATCACCGCAAAGTTTAGAGAGCAAATTAAAACACCGTCCAGTTCACTGTAAATACAATCAGTTTATTCAAGGAAAGCAAAGTCCTTACTGTTCAAACCCGATTGAGTCATAAGCAAGTCAGGTTCACCTTTCTGTTCAGAGTTGTTCTTTATTTGCTCGGATTAATTATCCCCAAGTGAAAAGGGGGTCCTCTCCAAGATTCAAGCGCTATTTGGGCCAAAGGGGTGATGCACTGGAGTGCAATTATGTCAACGAGAATTGGACCCAGGTAGGCGTGTTGAGACTGGGTGGCGCAGAGGAAGGAGACAGAAAACACAGTTGTTCATTTGGAGCCAGATCTCATACTTCCTTTGCAGGCTCAGGTCCCTGGTGAGCATAAAAACAGGAATCGGTAAAAACCCGCTAACGCTCAGCTGGCTGTCGGCACATGCAAAATTGAAGGGAAAGCATTTATTTCCCGACTTTGCACTTATTATGCAAGAGGCGATCAGGAGGAAGAGCAGCAATAATTAAACTGTGATGTTGAGCCCTGGTGCCCCTAAGGTAAAATCCTCTAAATGAACTGAACATTGAAAATGGCAAACTGCAAGGGACTTTGTCACAGGATCTCCGTGGTCATAGATCACCTTTGACTGACAGAAAATTGGACGCAGGTCGTGGGAAGGGACAAAAAAAAGCGTTGCGGAGTGGGGGGAGGGAAAGCAGCAGCTCCTGAAGTGAGCCTAAAATCTGCCTGGTTGCTAAGAAAGTAGCACTCCTTTGCTCCTGATAAGTAATTTCAATTTGTACCTATATTTATAACAGTATGAAGATCCATTTTATAATCTCTGTAATAAAGAACCTCATCAGCAACTTCTCAAAGAAACTTGTTATTACGGAGAATGACACTCTAATTGCCTCCAGACATTTAGCTTGTCTAGTGAGTGAAGTAACCTGATAAGCTATTGAGCTATTAAGTGATGTAGAATCAATTAATGTAGTGAGATAAGAAAGTAATACCCTACCTAGGTAAACTAAGTAATATGTGTCAAACTAGTCACTATTAATTCAGGTCCAGAAAAACATGGTAGACCAGTTTAATTTACAGTAACACGGGGACCATATGGAACTCGGTGGGGTATATTTTTACAAAGGAAAATTAGCTTTGCAAGGAACATTTTCTCAAACACTTTTGGATCCAACCAATGTTAACTTAATTGCAGTTTTGGAGTTTTGGTCAGGAATATTTTCCAAACAAAACCAAAAAAGCACATAACTCCACTGCACAACTATTTAAAAACCCAGGCCTTGAATTTTACGCCAACAAGGCACAAAAAGGTGCAGAGTGTTTAATTTACATGTGAACTTGGGTTCATAGGCTGCCTAATTACCTTTTTGCACACATGGCCGTGCAGCCGGCTCTCTCAGTGGTAGTACGTTTTGTGCACCTGAATGTTGATTTCCAATATCTTTTTCTATCCAGCCCACAAAGGCAGTTCATGAGACCTGGCAAATGCTACACTGCTACCTGACCCAGTGAAAACAAGAGTAATTGGACATCTAATCTGCTCAGGTGCTTTTGAAAATCCCACTATGTGCCAAAAATACACTTGAAAATCTGGGCCCAAATCCATTAGCTGGGAGTCAGGCCAGAGCCCTCTTGCGAGAGCTATTCAGTACCACACTTCATGTCGAATACACAAAAGGTGTTGGACCAAAGACACATTACTGTCATTATTACAAATAACACCAGGCCCACAAGATGCCCTTCTCCCCTTTGGTGAGACCTGGCCCATCTTGATTTTCTCTCTGTTCAGAAAGACCTTCTATAAAGAACTTGTCCATCGCTTAAGGGCCTTTTGATGGGAATAAATAAAGTGACTGACCCATCAGTTTTGTCAGGGTCAGAAAAAAATCGCAGAACCCAAGAAAGAAAACAGCCACCGGTTCTGGTTCTCTGGCAGAGCTGTGCGGATGGCGGGCTGCATTTGTTTCTAGTCTGCTTTAAATAAGAATAGCTTGCAGCCATCCACACCGATTTGCTTAATGCGCTCTTTGGAATTCACAATGTAAATTGAATTGCGAGCTCCTCTGTCTTTGCATGGGAACATTTGGATTCTAATATCACCAGCAGAACAGGTTCCCCTAAATGAATTGTTCTCACAAATAATACTGATGCATTGCACTCCTACTCAGTTGATGTCACTGCGGCTACCACCAAGAAGGTGCTGCTTCAGAGTGAAAGGGCTGAGATGGGATGGGAGAAGAGGGAACAGGAGACAAAGAAGAAAAGACCCATTTTCCTCGAGACACGTTATGTGTTTTGGAAAACACCCTTTGCTGCCTTCCATTACGTCTCTCTGTGCGGTTGCACCAAGGATGGGATCAAGGTAGCTTTAAACCACCTTTGTGCGATCTGGCCGCAGCCACACAAGATGCTTACTGCACGGTAGCTCGTTACTAGTGTGCAGCAGTAATGAGCTACTGCTCAGTCACCTGGAAGCCAGGCAGGGATGCTGCTGTGCAGTAATGCCAGTTACTGCGCAGTCATTTAGTCCTCGGTTCTGCAAGTAAGCATCCAATTCTACGCCCTTTTGAAGGCTGAGGAGCAAAAGGAGCCTTGCTTAATGGAAACCATGAATGTAAGCTGAGATGTTGCAAAAAGTCGTGCTTTCCGTGTTCCTGCAACCACTGCCTGTCCATTGTGCCAGAGGATGCTGTGCTACAAGACCTCATCTTCTGCAGAAACCAAGGTGTGGTTCTTACCACTCACGCTCAGCAAGGTCCCAGGAACCTGTTGACCAGAGTAGTGACCACACTAGGTTAGTGTTGTTACCCTTTTAAGGTGAGAAGTAAGAGTCACCTCAAGGCTCGCCAGATCATTTGTCCATGAGATTACCACATACCAGATGCATATTTTAGAGTCTTTTCTGGAGTGTATTGTTTCTATACATATAGAGTCTCCAACAGGGACTTTTAACTTAACTTAGGCAGTCTCGCTTTATAATGATTGTTGGATAGGTCAGTGCAGACTATCATATGAGTGATTAGTAGGTAATTTTACAATCGTGCCATGTTTGTACAGGTCATATATTTTTAATATGAGTTTTTACAATAAAAGAATCTACCAATTTAGTCAGCAAAGCATCCAGGAGCTACGCAAAAATATGTTTCAACAAATCATTTGCATTCTGGCCCAACAAGCTTTCTGGTGGGACAAGAAGAAGATTTGCCTACTGAATGATTTTTAGTTGTTTGTGAATTCTGACTAAATGTTTAGCTATCCCCCCAGTCCTTACAATTAATAGTAAATAATAATAATAATAAAAAAACCTCTCCTTTCTCCTCTGTGTCACATGCACATCCATACACACATGCACAGGTTTGCAGCACCACACTTTCTTTTGTTCCCTTTGTTCTCTTTGTTCACTGTGCAGTAATGAAAAATGACAGCCATATTTATTGTACCGTTCCTCCAGGAATGCAGAGATAATTACCTCCCCTTAGCATGGAGAGGGGAACCAGCCAGAGCTGAGTCTCTTTCCAGCATTCCCAAATTGAAGCTGGAAGTTTGCAGGAAATGCAAATGGTAGGCCTTGCAGGAGTAGTTAAGGGACAGCAGAATAAGCGCAGTGTCTTTGCGAGGTGGTTTCCCAGGGATTTTCAGAAAATAAAAGCCAAATGTATCTCCTAGGCTTGCATCGTAAAGGGGACCGCTTTATATTCCACCAGTGTCCTGTGTCTGCTGACGTGACAGAGTTCCTGACCTGGTGCCAGGTCTTGTTCCCTTGAACATTGCAATTACTTGCATTGCTTAGGCTGCTTGCTGCTTTACAGCCGGTGCTGGGGAAAGAATGGACAACCCCTTGCACGTCACTTCTTGCAAGACTGTGCACCTGGTCAGCTACTCTACAAAGCAAGTAGGAGGGATGGGGCCACAGCTCTTCAGTCTACTGCTGTTTTCTCACTGGCAGGGAAGTGTTAGACAATCTCCCTACACTGAAGTTCAGTTCATGGAGATTTCCCCCACATGGCCATAGAGGGGCCATGACAAGATCCTAACTAAGGCCAGTTCATGTAAGTGAGGTGCCTCAACATCTATTTTTAACAACTAATTTCCAATGTATCTTTTTATCTAAAGGTAATTAAAAAACAAACAAACCCTGTTTATCCCTTAATAAGAAAAATCATTTCATGTTTCAATATTTTTCTCCCCTGGATTTATTTCTTCAATTAGGAATTTTTTTTGAGGTATTAAAATATAATCCAGTGAATTTAATCATGTTTCCTGTAGCACCTTGTGTCTTCAAAGCATTTTGCAAGCTTCAGTGCATTCATGTGCAGCACACACCTGCAAGGGAGGCTAACTGGTCATTTATATCTCCAGGTTACAGAATGAGAAATAATAAAAAAGAGGGTGGGGGGTGCAAGGATATTAGAGCTTCCCACTGTGGAATGAAAAGAAACACAATTGTGGCCACATCCCTTCAAAACATTGCTATCCTGACCACACCAACTTTATGCTGGGACAGAAGTAGCAGTGAACAATTAAGGTAAGGCCTGGTTAGTTGGGGTTTTTTGAAGGAAACTACAAGATTTAGCATCTGTCTGGCAAAAAAAGGTGGTAGGGCTTGCACTCAGCTGCAGGACAAGGACAGTTGTGCATTGGATGGTGTGCTCTCACTGTGCCCACTGAGGAGCTGCCTTATGAGTTAGTATGGCATGCTGCATGGCCTCTATGCCTTAAGGGATTTTTCCCACAGTATATTATCTGATATATGGTTAAAGCCAGCTGGAATCAATAGGGACTTGGACTTACATTCACAAATTCCCATATTCTTTCCCTGTGACCCACCTTTTCTTGGGTGCCAGCCGCTATCCCACCTGCAGCCCCAGCAGGAGGACAATAAGGAGAAGGAGATTGTGGACCTGCTTCTGGAGGATGTTTCTTTGCATCAGCTTCACTGATGCTATGCCATTTCTGGGCCCATGAAACATGGATCAGTCTTTGGGAAAAGTTTGTGCTGCGTGCCTAGGGTGACCACGGGTAGCTGTAGTATTTCAACAGGCGTCTTTCTAGAGATTTGTATGGAGTTTTCCCAGAGCTGTTGGCCAACATTGCAAATGAGTCAGAGTAATTCAAAGTGCCTTGACTCTGTGTGTGTGTGTGTGTGTGTGTGTGTGTGTGTGTGTGTGTGTGTGTGTGTGTGTGTGTGTG
>NW_017729009.1:13680255-13712114 GCF_001723915.1 Gavialis gangeticus
TGTGTGTGTGTGTGTGTGTGTGATTTTCTTCCATCATTATCTCTGACACCAGCTTGGTATGAGCAAATGGAGAGTTACTGGTGTGGTGATGGAGGTGTGTGCTCCTGATCAGGTGCTGCCTCCATGTCGTCTAAAACTTCCTTGTGTACAAGGCGTTCCTGAAAGGCATGGGGGCAATCAGTGACCTTCATATTCCTATTCGTTTTCCCCACACTAGACCTCAGAAGTCATAAACAGAATAGGATACATCTCTACTGTGCTCCAAGTCTTATCAATCAGCATAGCCCATTCAGCTCTGTTAATGAGGAGAGAGGTTGGAAAAGGTTCGCGATGGCAGGATGGTTAGGAAATCACATCACTTTTATTTAATGAACATGGTATGCTTTCACCCAGTTCTTCTGCTAGGGATGTTAATGGTATTGACGTGTGCACTATCATTTTGGGTGACCCAGTTTATCCTCTGTTTCCCTGGCTAACAAAGTCTTTTATCGGACACTCGGATTTCATAAAGGAAACATTTATCACCTGAGCAGCTGCAGGATGACAGGGGAGAGTGCCTCTGGGATCCTGAAGGGAATACAGTGCTGTTCCATGGGAAGGCTAGAGCCACTTGCCAGCCTCCGACAACTGCATCTTCTATATTGCACAGTATCTATGCATGATGCCCACTGAATTTCAGCACCTGCTTTCCTTTGGAAAATCCCAGCTTGGGTTTTTGTATGCCCACAGGGTGAAGAAGCACCTCCTTTTCTTAGTGTCCATCTGCAGGCTACCAACATCTCTGGCTGAACTGAATAGTAGAAACTACCTGCTCGTTCTCTCCCTAAAACAGTGAGAAAGATGCGTGAGGAATGGGCAGAACTGGATCTCCCTTCTACCCAGTGACCAAAAAAGCAAAATGACTGTAGAGAGGCGATGAGGGTAACAAGTAACAGCTGGTATCAGAGAGCAGTAAATTTTCTCCTTAGGAAGCAAAGAGAAACCAGGAAAAGAATTATGGTGCAAGGCCAGGTCTTAAACCAGAAGTGCTCTGATAGAAAAAAGAAGGGCTGGCTATCACAGCCTCCTTTGAACCATGGTCATCAGTTCTGTAATTCACTTTGTTCCTCTCTTGTTCTGTCCTAGTCCAGAGAGGTTAATTGGAGCATGTTGCAAAACCTAGCATAGCTCACGTGTATTTAGGAAGGTGAAGGATTCATCAGGGTGACTGCCGGGCGGGGTCTCTTGTTGCTCAGCACAGAGTAAGCTTCATTTTGCCAGAAAGCCAGTTTATTGGAGAATTAGTAAGTATGCAACTGATGCAAAAATGCTAAACTTTTTCAAAGTGCCCCATCAACTTAACAGCCTAAGTCCAGTTTTAGAAAAATGACACGAGTCGTTTTTTGGGTCAGGGATCAGACTTTCAAAGGTCCTTAGGTGCATGAAGAGGCAGATACGCACCTTTACAAAAGCGCCTGAGCACTGGTTGATTCACTGATCCTTCTGAAAACAAGGTTCAGACTCCTGACTCACTGGCCCACTTCTGAAATTTTTATTTAAAATACCATACTGAAAAATGTTGGTCTTTTTAAGTTCAGGGACGTGTCAGTTCTAGCAGGTGCTTTTGAGAGCTAGGCAGGTGCATGGGAATACTACTAAATAATTAAAATGGTGTGTGTATGTAGACACACATCATCTTTACCAGTGACTAAAAAGCCTAGTGCATGCTCTTTGGTTTCCCATTTTAGATGGCCTATTATCAGAGCTTTTTGTAGAGCGAGTTTCATAAGTGGAGGTTATCATACATTGCAGGCCATCGCTCCTGCTGGGGAGCAAAATGAAGGTTTGATAATGAGATCGCCCAAAGGCAGATAAGAGAGTTAGCCTGCTGAACAGTCCCTCAAGGTTTCCTGCGATGAAAAAAGGAGGGCATGCAATTTATTATCCTCCTCTTGTTGGATCTGCCCATTGTTTGAGATGTCAAACTCTGCGTGGAATAAATAAATAAATAAATTGGGATGCTGGTTGGGATGGGGTGGGGAGAGGGGGGTGTTGTTTTATTTTCATTTAATTTTGGTTTCCAGCTCCACCTCCCCCCTTCCCTAAGCCCTTTGCAAGAGATGATCTGTGACTTGTTCAACCACAGTGATGTATGGAAGTTTCCAAAGTCTAAATCCTGAAATCCTTGGAGCATTTAAAGTTCTGAATGGGTTTCTTGTTCCTATTTTTCTTTAAGGGTATATGTCCAAAAAGGGACACTAGAGCTTGATAGACTTAGGAAAATGGCCCTTTAAAAGCTACCAATAACCTTCCAGTCTCCAATTCTGTTTGCTCTTATCTCATGCTAAACACAAGAATGTGCATTACAATAAAGTGAAAGGTCAGATTAAAAGCCATAAAAGACAGAAGAGTCAGAGCTGAGGTTGCCACATCATTAACTCACAGCATTCACATCCTTATGTTTTCTTGCACATATGGTATATAAAATCACCCAGTGTTTCACAACCCTCTTAAATAATTAGGCACAACAGGATGAGCTGGGTGACCACCTGGATGAAGTCAAAATACTGGCATCTGCATTAACCAGATGGGAGTCTGCTCTCCTCTACTGTCAGGAGATGGACAGATGACTTCCACCTGGATGAACTTGAAGGGGTGTCACAGCCAACCTCCAGAGAGGTGGAGAGAGGCATCATGCAGGTGACAGTGGTAAGTGTGATTCATTTTAATTTATACAGCCCTGATTCAACCCAGACTGGGGGATAATCTCAGGAAAGCTTTGTTGGCCCCTACTCTACAGACCAAGAAATTAAGGGAGATTTTGTGGTAAGGACTCACTCCCCTAGTCATGGGCACTTCAGGCGCTATTTGAACGAGGTCTCCTGTTTCTATCAATCTTATCATTTAAATAAAAAGAGGGATAGGGACATTACTAACATTGCAAGGAGGCTTCTTTAGATGAAATCAGTGCCAATTATTTCTGCTTCGTAAGTATGTAACACATAAGTGATCTCCTGTAAAAATGAAAGACACGGAGAGATTCAGCCCCTTGCATCATTCCAGCATGAGATAGGAAGTAGTCCCAAATCCGCTAGTCCTCTGATACACTCTACTGTTGTCATCAGAGAGCTCAGCTTCTCTGGCGGTGAAGGGGCCATGCAGGAATCTGGATAGGTATTACATCAGTAATATATACTGATTTAAGTGTTGGCTGTCCCTGATGTTGCTCTCTGTAGCGGTTCCACCAAAGTCATTACGGAGTAATGTGCATTGCTGCCTGTCAAACGTTTATCGGGGATGCACACTTGGAATCCATCGGGCAGTAAAAGAAGTTACCAATGTACATGTTCAGGATAAACCTCAGGTGTAGGTGTTGATGCTCAACCAGAAAACCTCATGACAGCAGACTTTTGCTTGGCTTTCTTTTCCACCCTGTAAGTTTTAGCTGAAATAAACTCTTTAGAGTTTGGGGGAGAAAAAACAGAAAGACCGTTCTCTCTAGCTGAGACCACTGGGGAAAAGTTTCCAACCACAACTAATTGAAGCAGCTAAATTTAAACTCCCCCATGAACCATGTTTAAAAATGGGAAAGCTCCACTGATCCTTTCACAGTGAATGTGTGATATGCCATCATCACAAAGCACAACCCTTGTTTTAGCACACATGCTTACAGAGGTCATTCAAGGGATCTGTGATGTGAAAAATGGAGGGAATGGTATAACTTGGTCTTGCTGAGAAAGCATGCACATCTACTAGTTAACGGTAACCGAGAGTTTTTGAGTCTTGGGTTTGGTCCTGTGCCAAGTAAGAACCAGGGATCTGCTTGGGTGACTAGTCTGAGCTGGTAGCATTGAGGCGATGTCGTTGCCGTGATGGTCCAGGAAATATGAAAAAGGCAAAAATTCTTGTGGGTGATATCTTGTATTGGACCAACTTCAGGGCCAGTATAGACATAGGAAAACTTTCAGGGATCCCAGTACCTGAAAGCTTGCCTATAGTAATGCCAACCATATGGTAGATTCTGATCTGGGCAATCGCTTCCCTGGATTTTGCCACTTCCTGAATTTGCATTTCAGGGAGCTCAGGGTCAGCACAGGATCAGAGACCGTATGTCAGTTCGGTTTCTGGGTGAGTGAGGCCTCTGAGCTGTTACTTTAATGCTATAGAAATATTGCTTATAATTTTGCCACACTAATACAAGTTCTCCATGGAGTCATTTGAAATACAAAGCTGTGTAGCATAGGCGCCTTCAACCTATACTGGAAAACATGCAAACAGCACACGGTGTAAAGTATTGTAGTTGTTTATGGACAGCTTAGTGCTTGCTTGAACATGCTCAGAGGGGCAGGCAACAGGCTGAACAGACCAAAGGCATCTAAATGTGGCATCACAGTAAGTAACTGAGGCTCTTAAAGAAAGAAACTGGTAAAAGAAAAAGCTTAGGGACTGAAATCATATCTGTTGTGTTGCTGCCATTTAACCCGCTGTCATTTGCGGTTGAAATGCACTTTACATTACTTGAGTCAGATACTTCAGGGGCAATCCTGAGATTGGAGCACTTGTGGTGGTGATGCATGTATTTGAAAGCCTAGCAGCTGGGAAGCTTGGTGGCTGCAGACGCATTTTGTAATACATTCAGTAATGTGTTATATATCGAATGTGGTACCTGTTCCCATTCTTTTATGTCTGTTCTTTGCTTCCCATTTCTGTGATGATTTAATCTTAACTCCACTTGATAGTTAACATGATTTCCCAATACTTCCATCTGTCTGCAGAAACCTTCATATAGCCAACAGTGAAATGAAGCCCCCGATATGAACGTGGCGAGCTTTGGAGTTGTTATTTTCCCCAAGATCTATACCTAGTCTCTATAACAGCCTGAACTTAAGTCATGAGAGCCTCTAAATTTGGAAGCTGGAGAATGTGAAATCTGTCTTGGGCCTTCCTGTCTGCATGTGCCATATTTGTAAAGTGTTTTATAGTCCTTCAGGATGCATGGGATTAACACAGATAGGCTATTAACCTTCTGTTTCATTGACCCACTATATGTATTTCACTGCAGGAAACCCATTCAATAGCTCTTCTTCTCCAGTTATTATAAATCAGCTTCCTCATCCTGGTAGCCAGTCCCAGTGGATCTTAGTGGTTCATAGAACCAGCTCAGGGCTATAAAAGGCTAAGTGGATCTCAGAGAGAGGCAAGGAAACATCCACAGATTAAACCAATCTGAAAGAAAACCTGAGGAAGGGCCTGAGGAGTTTATGGCAGCAGTTCCTCAGCAAAGGGTCCTGATTCTAGTTGGGGTCCCAGCACTCACAAGCTGGGTTGCAAGGCCTACAGCAATTCAGTTTTAAAATTTGGTTTTGCATTGGAATTGGGTTTGCAAGTCAGTAAGAAATGCTTGGAGAATTGGTTGTTAGATACCGTCCAGCTTCTGAGCTTTCTGGCTTGCATGTCTCCATCCAACATACGAAAACCACAGGGAGGGGTGGGCTCATAGCAGGTGTGCAGTGGCGCGGTTGGACATGGCCCATTGGCTGGAGAGCTCAGGGACGCTCCATAAAGGGTTTAATGCATGTTAACTTATGTGCTTTAATTTCAGAGCCTTAGTTAATGAGACTTAACTTTCTTGAGTGTCCCTGCTATCTTTGGGTCTATAGCTAACATGGCCAGGGCCCGGCTTATAATGGGGCATGCCTGGCTTTCCATGTATACACCTATACTGAGAGCTTCTAGATGCTGCTGCCCTCTGCACAGGACTAGTGTCTTCCCATGCAAAACCTCTTGGGACAAATGAAAGACAGGAGTGGGAAATCACGGCCCTGTGTTGCATAAGTGTCAGTGGACGGGTCTGGGTGGGCTGGCAGATGTCTGAGGAAAATGATGGAGCTCAGGATCAGAACTGAGGCCCCTGTCAGCATAAGAAACATTACAGATGGAGATATGTTTTAGCCAGGGATGCAGAAAAGACCCAGGGAAGTGGGATATTTAGGAGAATGGGTTACCTAGCAAGGAGAGTCTGTGAGAAGGTGGGACTTGTAAGCAGAACAGATGTGTCTGCAAACTCTAAAGGGTCAATTAAAGCAAGCCTTCCTGATTTTCTTGCTTTGTGCAGCACTGTCTTTGACTGGTGTTGCTCGTAGATACTATCCAGACTTTCTCTTGTTGGGAGGTGAATAAAAGTAGATCCACATTTTTTTCTTCCTAGGGAGAAATATCCCTTTATGGGGCAGGTCCATTTAAGTCCAGCCTGGAACCCATTATATTTCTAACAGCCTGGCTGGGGAGTTTGATGTAACACAGATGAATGAGCAGCATTCAACAGGACATACACATTCATGCTCTCTTTTCCTAGATGCAACGAGGAGGGCTGTGAGAATACAGTGACCTTTGTTAGGCTAAATTAAATGCCACATGAATAAATAACTATTCGTATGTAGTAATGTTTTTTATCCCCTTCAGGCCAAGCCCAGGTAAAATTCCACCTCATTGATCTGATCGCCTATTGACATACCAGGCTGCAGCAGACAAAGGAAACACACTGTTAGATCTGCCCCTGAGCAATCCACCTCCTCTTCCTCCAAACTAGCTTACCACCTCCCCACCGACAGAGAAAGGCTGCGGGATGGAAAGGCAGCTGAAAAGCAACCGTTTTTCCAAACCACAAGGAAAGAGGGAGAAAGAGAGGCAGTCCTGGAGAGGGGACCACTGTGCAATGCCATATCTATCTCTGTGCCCGAAAGCTTGCAAGTAAAGATTTTTTTTTTTTTGCAAAAACCTTGTTGGTCTAAAAAAAGGTATCATCTCTACTATGAGTCCTGATATCTATCTCTTGCACTTTGTATTTCTGGATCTGTAAACTGATTTGTAGGCAGAGGACCTGAGTGGTGAGTCTCCTCCGACAACACACAGGCCATCCAGATTGGATAGGCCTCGTCAGCCGTCTTCGGACTCGCGGATAAGAAAATCATCCTTGGCTGCGAGGGATTGCCAATGATGTTGGAGGTGGTCTCAGACAATAATCCACTAGAGATTCCTAAGGAGGTGGCGACCCCATAACTCAGGGGAAACCCAGGTGTCCTGACACCTGCATGTCACTTCAGCACTTGAGGGACCTCGTGAACCCTCTGCGTTTAACATGTGTTATGGCCAGATCAGGGAGCAGCACCTATCTTAAGGCAAGTTGGCATCCCCCATTATAAAACCCTAGTTCCAGCTGTTTATAACTTCAACACCGTGGGCTGAAATGATCAGTGCTGTGCATCTGAATTACTTTGGAAATCTTGCAGGAGGCAAGGATTTCTTAGGGCAATCTCTTTTACTGGACCAAGTCATTGGTATATAATTAGGCAAGCTTTTCAATGCAAGACACTCTTCCTCATGTCAGTCTTTTCAGCCAAAGCCATTCAACTCCTTCTAAGGGGGAACCCCCTCGTCCCCAAGGATGAACACGCCGCTTGACCCCAAAGATAAATATTCTTTGAAAAGGTCTAGCACCTCCGTGCTTCAGAGCAGAGACTGGAAATGTGACAGGGGTTGGTCTTTATGCCAGGGTTGGGCCTTTGGCCCTTCCTGTAAAAATCTGCCCAAGTTTGGCGAAGTTATAAACCACTGGGAAAAAAAATGCCAGTTTTCTTGCATTTGGTTTGGGTTTCATTGACTGAGCAGCTAAAAGCTCCGAAGACTCTGCTTCATGAGCAGGCTTGAGCCGCTCACTGCTCTTCAGACAGGCCATAGACCTCAAGCTGCAGAAGGACTAGGCAGCCCTGGGCTTCAGGAGTAACACTGAACTATCCCAGCAAACGACTGTTGCTGTGGCAGAGTCTGTGGTGGTCTGAGCCCCGGGAGGGAGAGGGAGGGTCCTTCCCTTCCTGTGCTCTCACTCCCAGTGCCCCCAGGCAGTGTGGTGGAAGAAGCTGTTCAATTCCAAGGAGAAGAGGGAATAAAACTGGACCAAGTAGAAGGGAAACCACCGCCAAAGAAACCAAGATTAGCAGGGTGTATAATTAAGGCTGCAAAATGGGACACTCATAAGTTAGGGAGTGCTAGCATTAGCGATGCCTGGGCATATGCATCCTGATACAGTCTTGAATTACCTGATTATATGCTGTTTTTCTGCAGCCCCCTCCCTCATTCAGAAGATGGATATACTTCAGGGGTGTATTTCAGATATGTTGTTGCCTATAAAATCCTCATTGGAGAGTGCGTAGTGAATTAAGTTAATAAAGGGCAGCCTCCTGGCTATTTCTCCTTGAGATCTGGTATATACCTAGGGTTTCTTTCTGATGCTGAGCAGGTCGCTTAAGCTCAAATTTGTACAGGCGGCCATTAAATGTCAACTCCTCGCATTCTGGTACCTAGCTTGATACCCTGGACTCTGGTCTGAGTGGAGCAGTCAAGGCTGCAGCTGATGTCAAGGGATTGCCAGTAATGTTTTGTATGTAGTAATGACTTACTCCTTCATAATCTCCATTTAAAGGATGCTTTGTAAGAGATGGAAGTGCTGAGCGATTCGGGACACTCTGAACAAGCAGACCCTAGTCACCTCCCCCGGGCACCCAAAATTAGCGGAAACCTCTGCTTTTGATCTTTGCGCCTCAGCTCCCCATCTGCAAAGTGGGAATCGTGCCGCCACCCCCGTCTCCTCCAAGAGCATGCCGAAGATAAAAATTAATGAATGTTGTTGAAGGGCTCAACCGCTACACTGATGAGCATCATGGAAACACCCAGGAGGAAATCCCTAGTTGTCTCTTGAGCAGGGCTTCAATAGCACACTGTAAATAGAGCATGGGGCCTCCCATCGACCCATGGGGATAAAACCAAATCTGTCCATTATGGGAGCACCACTCATTCTGTGCATTGAGTGCACAGTAAATATAGCATGCACTCCTGTCATCAAAGGCTGTAAAATAATGTATAAGGCCAGGTTTCTTGAATTAGGGCCACCTTATTGCTGGCATTTCCTAACTTTGGAGGGCTTGACTCGGCCACCATATGCAGTGTTTTGTGCATCCAATATACTCTACGTACCTATGTGCTGTCCCCAGAACTCCCAAGGCAATGTCATAGCCTCTGCAATAACAAATCCCTGATGCCTTTAGGTTATTGCCATCAGCCTCAACTCCAATGTCATCTATGTGTCCGCACCGCTCTCCTTTTTCCTGCTACGCTGTGTGGCCTGCGCTGCCATCTGGACCGTGCTCTCAGAAGGCTTCTTTACTGGTAGAGAAAAAAAGCACCAGTGCCCTAGAAGGGGATGAATCAGCGGCACGCTTGATTTCAGGTCTGTCCGGCACAGGGAGCCGCTTTCATCCCTCCTTCATAATCTCAGTTTAAAGGATTCAGTTTGTCCTCACCTCCTCTCAGATTAATGAGCTAGCAGTAAGGAGGGCATACTTAGTAAGCATCACAGTCAAGCCAGGCCAGAAGCACGTCTTTCAAGATGACCCACCTGAGCTCGGCCACCTTTCCAGGCCACTGATTGTCAGATGTGATCGCTGCACTTCCCCTCGCCCTTTGTTTTCTCTTTGTCTGCGTTTCTGCATTGCTCTCCCTCCTGCTGTAGCTGCAAGTGCTCTGCCTATCACATGGGGACTGGGGAGTGACTTTATGCAGGCAAACACAGCAGTCATTAAGTGCTCAGCAACTTCCCACGGCCTGCCTTGAACAGTTGTTATCAGCACTAATTAATCTGTGGAGGTATTAATTGAGAGAGGAAATGCTTACTAGAAAAGCAGGCCCGTCTCCTACTCTTTTTTGGGAGCAGTATCGTGAGATCCTTTAAACAGGCTGCGTGAATAGCCACCAGGAAGAGGCAGGTGGAGAGCCAAGCTTAACACAGCTCCTCGGCAAAGTTATTGAATAGCCCAAGCGTTGATGTGATCCATTGCTCCGCAACGAGGCGCGCGGCTTTGGCAGAGTCCCTGCGCACCTCCGAGAAGTCCTGGCATGCAGCCCAGGGGTCCTTTATCAGACGAACCCCAGCGAAGTTGATGAGATTTCTGCGTGAGAAAGGATGCAAGACAAGGGCCAGGGGAAATACTGCAGCTCTGCTCTTGCTGCTGCTGCTTCGAGGACTGTCTTTCTGTTTAAAATTGCGAAGGGCGCTGAGTACATGGCAGCCTTTTGGAGGAAGGAGTCTCAGATCTAGCCATGCACTCACCATCGAGTGGCCTCCAGTTCAAGTTACAGGGGGGACATATGGGCTGAAATTTTGGCCCTGTTGCCAGTTTAGCCAATGACGTAAATGATCCCATGGTGTGTACAACACTTATGCACGACACGTGCTAATTTTTTTTGTGACCCCTTCCCCCCCTGCACAAGCAAAATGGGTTTCTTCTTACCCTTTTAGTTATCATTTTGGGAAATGCCTAGGTATTCATTACAGAAGTAGGATTGAGAGGAAGCAAATGCGCCAGGGGAGAGAGCAAGTGCTTTTTATAGCACAGCTCTCTGTGGCTTTATTCAGATTTTGCACTAAGGCCCCTTTACCCCACTGTGGCAGTATAAAAGTGTTAGAAATAGATATACGGGGGCTGGGGGGAGGTCTTCCCTTTAAAGAGATTTGTCCCCTGCCTGTTTGTTTACTGCTTTACAATGAAGCTGAATTTTTCAGCACATAATCTGTTGCTCTGTATTGCAAATAATAAGGGCAGAAACAAATTTCCTGCCCTTGTCTCTGCATCACCAGTTGCCCTTGACTCCCCCCGGCAGCTGCACAGATGTACTGAATAGCAGAATTTGGCTTTTCGTGTATACTCTGATAGCTTCAAAATGCTCATGCCCATTATAGTTTTAATTTAGTGAAATAAAATTCATACTCCTGAGTGGAGACATTTGAGGCCAAGTTTCAGCACAGAGCACTTATTATGGACTGAGTTATAATCCTCAGTGCATAAGAAGGATTATACCGGGAACACTGACATCACCTTAAATAGAGCAGCTTGAATGTGCCACTGCAATAAATCAGTGCAGCCTTTAATTTTAATTCCAGAAAAGCCTTGGTTGAAAATACAAGTAACTTTCTCTCCTGATTCCTGTAGACTTCTGCTGGCATAGCCCTGTCAGTCGGGAAAGTGAAGAGGTGTGATCTTGGGATGACAGAAATGTGCCAGCAAAATCTCTGGGTGTTGACATAGCTGTACTGGCAAAGTATGCTTTTACTGGTCTAGCTGGTTTTATTTGGGCATTGGGAGGGAAAAGGGAACTAATAGCGGCAAGAGAACAGTTTACCCAGTGCAAGCTGAGTCTACTCCTATTCCAAAAAACCCTACTCCTTGTATACCCATAGCCAAAACGGCTTTTTTAAGAGAAGCAACAATTGTCGTGTGATCTTGGCTGAAATTCGGCCGGGGGTGGGGAGGGAGGCTGCTATTCTGGTGAAGCATCCAGGAAATGGAAATAAGATATCTGTGATTTATAAATGAAAGTCATCAGGTGCTTTAAAACAGTGATGCTCAACCTTTGCCCACCCCGGCCAGATGATGGGCGTGGGCTGGTCCATGGGTGGATTGGACCGTGCCCACTGGGATCAGGCTTTGGGGGCCCTGCGCCACCTCTGCCCAGTCCCGTGTGCCAGGATTGGGCCTGCTGCTGCCCCGTGTGCCCGATTAGCATGTGTGGAGGACGCATGCGGAACCCCACAAGCTGGATGACATGGTGTCAAGGGCCACATTTGGTCTGCGGGCTGAGGATTGAGCACCCTGGCTTTAAAAGGTCTCAGGATATAATATTTTGGAAAGGCTGATGGGAGTAAAATGGAATAAAACAGAGCAGGGAGCAAAGTTTGTAACCCTCCCATTACACCTACGGGGAAATGTTTGTTGTTCAAATGCACGCCGAAGGGATTCTGTGGCATACGGTTTTGCAAAAGGCAGCCGCTCAGGAATGAGTTCAGTTCAATTCAGGCTGAAGGTGTGCTGGCAGGATGACCGCTGTTCTGATTTCACAAGATATAAGGAAGGTCTTCCCACAACAAGCCCACGTGTTACAATGCGGTTAGCTCCTAATGTGGTTATGTGCAGAATTTAATAATCTCCGCTTCCTTGAAGGTATCCAGGGGATTATAGAAATGTTTAGAGGTTTGTGCAGTGCTTAGAGTAAAGACAATATCCAAGTTTCTTTCCATAAACAAAGAACAGTGTCAGACTATAAAAAGCTAGCTTATCACCAAATAGGTTTTTACACTTTGAATCTTTGCTGATTGATCTTAACGAATCAACGGTATAAATGCTCAGTCCTGTAAAGGTGGCTGCAGCAGTATGTCAGGGACATCAGTGTCTCTGGACTGCCAGTGTTATTCTTGTGGCTTCTTTTCTGGCAGCTGACGTGAAATGTTAAATCTCTCATTTTGTGAGCGAAAATCCCAGCTATAAAATCTTCAGTCTCTTCCCCCCATATGGAGCATCATAACCCAGTGTCACTGGAGGCACAAGAAGCTTTAAGGCTGGCCCTGCTAACATACCTATCATCCAGATCCAAGATATGTGAGATGCAAATATGTGTAGCAGCACTGCTGATCACTGCTTTCATAGCCAGCATTAATAGTATGGCTTCAAGAAAAAGTGCAATTCACAGCATTGTGGGGGAACATATGCAAATCAGCATATAAATCAGGCTGATGAAGCTCTAGCAGCCACCACAAACCAAAAATAAGTGACTCTTTTCCCTTTAGGCTAACACTATCACTAGCTGAAGTAACAGCTGCACTATCCTGATGAGACCCAAGAAGGCCATTATTATACATATCTGTGGTTTCAAGCATAGTGGACTGAATGCAAAACCCTCCTGACAACTTTGTGGTCTCGCTAATGTTTTTGTTGGTTTGTCAGCATTATGATGTTGCATATGCTTACCCACAATGCTCTGTCCTAGACATTTACTTAGGGAGAGGGGAAAAAATGTCTGTTCACATTGTAACCGCTGGCTTAATGTTATGGGGGAGCTTTATACAGAACCCAAGCACCACTAGCAGTCTTCTGAAATCTTTGGCTAGCGATATTCATGCTTCTTAAAGCCTGGCAAGGTGAAAAAAAAATGAAAGTGCAGAAAGGATCATTTAGAAAGGAACATGCAACTTGGGACAGGTCCGAGGGCCAAAGTTTTCAAAGAAACTGGTAATGCTGGGAGCACTGGTGCCCAAGTTCAGACACTTTAGAGATTTTCAGAAAATGCTGAGCACTCCCTTCTGAAAATCAGGCCCCTTGAAGGCATTGAGAGTTGGACACCTAAACTCATTAGCTGATTTGGCAATCTGAGCTTTGAGGTACACATTTTTTAAAAGGTCTGGTCCCTGTTTATTGATGGATCTGTGACTACATGTCTAGAGCAGCAATGTCATACTGCACGCTCCCAGAAACCACATTGTCCACCAGATAACTGACACTGGGCTGGGCTCCCTTTAACTCACAGAGCAGGTGGGTTTCTCCATGGTTTTAAATATCACCTGAATTTGGTCAGGTTCCTCTAAAATCTGGACAGAAGTAGGAATTAGAGGATGGGAGCACTCCAGCCTCCATCACTGGTGCTTCTGCAAGGTGACTTGTCCTGGACCAAGGTCAAGGGAGGTGGTTTGTATTCCACGACCACTTTCAAATGAAATGCCCAAGCAGTTTCAACAGAGGGTGAAACAGGAAGAGGGATGGATTACATCCATATAAGATCACCCAAACTTTCCCATGCTAGGCCTTGACTGGAGGAGACAGCTCCAAATACGGGAATGTAATAGTCACCATCATCCCATCAGTTCCTAGAGTCTGTCATGATTTGAGCACCCGCTGCCAAATTGGAGGGGTATTTATCCACCACCTCATGCTAACAGCTAAACTGCAGCGCCTCAGCAATGACTCTTAGTTGCTGTAAATGAAAAATGAATGTATATCCATGACATTAAATTTAAAAACATCTTTATAGCTTATTACCAACTCCAACAAATGATTCAGTTTTATTTGGCAGTATTGTCTTTGCAAAATAACGTCTCTTAGCAGGTGATTATTAAATTCTAAGTTTCCATTAAAGAAAAAAATAAAAATGGACATTTTAAAGAAATACAAGAATTTAAAACTTTTAATTGCACATTTTTTACAGATATAGGTAGCTTGTGGGCTCGCTTCTCTAGTTAATTATTATTTATTGGAGAAGAGTATTGAATGAAAAGCGCTTTTAATTCATTCTGTTTTGGTCTATATAACATCCTTCATAAAATGTGTCACAAAATACTATGCTGAAAGAGCAGAAATGTGACAGAACTGGGTACACTACAGTCACAATAGCCTACTTCAGGCAGAAAGGAAAAATTATGGCCTGATTAGGGTGCAAAAGATTGCTCACATGTAAAAGTGGTAACAATACACATGTTAAAAGGAGCAAAGATGAAAATAAATGTTCTTTCAGGCTTGTTCCAAAAAGGAGGCATAACTGAAGGAGGGAAAGGTGACTGGGCTTTCGCATGTATTGTAGATTAAAGCAAAGAGGAAAGGTTTGAGGTGGGGAGGTAACTTTATCACTCAGAAGGGGAGAACATCCCAAAGTTTAGTTACAAAGCCAAAGAGCTTTGAAAGATGTTCTGCTCACTTTGTTCCAAATTTAGGCTTCGTTTTAAGAAGTTTTCCAAAAGTTAATTTCAGTGGAACTGTCTTCATTGTCTTTGTGAACTGCATTGATGAAACAGCTGATGCCTCGGCCCTTGGTGAGGACCAGAAAGCGAAACGGACTCCGAGCAGGAAGTGAAACTCACTGAAACCAATCCACGTGAGCACCTGCCCCCCCATGCTTCAGGGGTGTAGGTTGTAGCCGTGTGGGTCTGAGGACACAGGCAGACAAAGCTCTTCGGATAAATCCGATATCTTTTATTAAACCAACTCAAATAGCTGGAAAAATTCCTCTTTGCAAGCTTTTGTTTGTACTCGAAAGCTTGCAAAGAAGAATTTTTCTAACTATTTGAGGTGGTCTAATAAAAGATCTCAGATTTACCCAAAGAACCTTGTCTGCCTGTCTCCCCACCAGGCCCTCTGGTCACAGTGGCTTGAGATAGGTAGCTCCCCTCACTGCCAAAAGAGAGGGCTGGCCAGAAGGGAGGATGGAGTGAGGACTGCAGTCTGCCAGAGCTTGTTCTTTGTTTGCTTTGAAGTCTCTTGAATTTGGTGATCACCACCAAGGCTATCTCTTGGACAGAGGTTTTTGAGTTTCTTGGACAGAGTTTTTGGGGGCTATGCTTCCTAGAGCAATACAGCGCTTGAGAGAGGTTTCTGCAGGGGACCGAGTTCCCATTAACATGACTGTTCTCATGGTGCTGAGCCTTGACTGCACTATTAATGATGCTTTAGGGTGTCGAGAGCCTCCAATAGGCATCGGGGGGTTCTCGTTTAAATACATAAATAAACAAAAATACGCAGGAGCTAACACTGACTATAAACAACCTGATCTAGCATTGCTTCCAAAGCTGAATGAAATGCAAGTCTTGACCAGGAGTGCCTAAGGTGAGAGAGGGACGTTAGAAAAAAAACCCAGCGTCTCTCCATCTTGAGGCTCTAAGCTGCTGTTTAATAGGCAGCGGTTTCTATCATCCAGAGTCTTTATTTTAACAGCATTCCTTCTACATTGCTATTTCTTAGCTAGTGTCTGTTTTAAGGAGCTATTTTAGGGGGAAAACAAATTCTCCATTAGTGACATTCAGGGCTGCAGGTTTCAAGCATCCAGGGTTTTTATGGGGGAAAAATTGCTACATTTAGAAAAGAGAAGAAAATGTGTGTTCATTTATATATTTATTTATTTATTTAAAGGGAAGTGGCTGGAGTAAAAGGAAGTAGTTGGGGATTGTTAGTTCTTTGAGGTAGGGACGGTCCTTTAGACTTGTGCATGCATACCATTTGCCAGTGGGGCTCTGCTCCAAGACTGTGATTCCTACATGCTACTGCAGTGCAAATTATTACTATTATTATTATTGGTAGCAGGCATAGCCCTTCAGGATCATTTAAGAGCAGTTTCTGCTGCCCTTATGCACCCTGAATGAGTCATACTTTGCAAGCAGCCTCATTCATTCACATGTGCCTGCCTTGCAGCTGCTACTAAGTGTGTTTGCTTCTAAACTATAAGGTTATCGATTCAATCTGGGCTATGCTCCCATTAACGAATTAGATTTTCAGAAAGCCTGAAAAGATTGTTTTCTTCCCACTTCCATTGTCTCAGATTACTTCGAGTTACTGTTCAATGCCAACATACCCTTTTCAGGATCTTTGCTTCTTTCAGGATTTCTTCAGTTCTACATCACGGCGCCCGGTATTTCCTCCCATTACCCCACACCCTCTCTGCACTGTCCTGCTTTCACTACAGCCAGCTTAGAAATTCTCGGCGAGTTTGATGGGTGCGGGCTCAGGCCCTCTGACTTCAGCTTACAGCTCTCTGGGATATAACAGTTCTGTTTCATGGGCAACTATTCAAGGTTTTGACATTTGTGTCTGGTCCATATTGGCGTGCAGAAGAATCCTTTTGAAAGCTTTCTTGAAAAGTAACTTGAGTGAAATGCCTGAGTTTGGTTCACAGCTTCAGCTTCCCAGTTTTTGGAGCCAGAGCTCTCTAGGTCACTGTCCATGAAAAAGACTCTTTGCATGAGAGAGCTTGGTGGCTAAGGCACTGGCCTGGGAGGTGCATCACTCAGTTCAAGTCCTTTCCCTGCCTGCTTCAGCATAGAGGTTTTCACCCCAGGTCACACACAGTCAGTTGGAGCAGGGATTTTGGACCTGGCCTCTCACATCGTAGGATGGAGACCCCAACCATCAGGCAACAGACTGTGAGAGAGTCTCTTGCATACCGCAGAGCCCAGGATGCAAGAAGACTGAACCTAAACTGGTGAATCTCCATGAACCATTTTGGCTTTGACAAAACACCCTGCCTCCCTTCCATTGAAAATGTTTCAGCCAGTTTGTCTTTGATGGTAGCAGGTGGGGTGGCCCACCTGGATGATCCCAGCTCAAAAAACCACAGTGTTAAACTCCCCACAATGCTCAGGGAAGTTCATCTCCCTGTCTTTGGGGATTGTTTTGGCCTGCCTCCCTCACTTGCACTAACTCTATTGATGAATATTTAAACAGAAACAAAACAAAACAAAAATTAATCCGTGCCATGCCTTGATTAGGGATTAGAAATGTTAACTGGCCAGTGCCTTTTTCTGCAGGGGTATGCAGCCCCTATACCTTTAATTAGAGTAGCCCGTGGTACTTGCCATAAAGCTGATAAGTAATAAATAGCAGCCTTTGTCACATGCAAGTTCAGCATTGTGAAACGGCACACGGACGGCTTTAAAAAGCCTTTGATTAAACCCAGCACTACAGTAAATCTACAAACACAGAGGAAAGAAAAGAAGCTATTTAGTCTGTGCCAGTTCCTGGCATTAAGTATGCAAATTTCTCAGTGTCTTCAGCTCCCAAGAACAGCAGGCGCTGAATGCAGCAGCAGCAGCAAGCGGCACGACATCATTCATTTCAATCATTAAAACAAAAGCGGGATAAATCGCTACCTAATTTGTAAAATATGCTTATCATATAGGCTCTTTGGTCCTTAAGAAAAGCACCAGCTGAATGAGAATCACTGAATTATTTTGGAAAAAAAAATGCTTGAATCAATTCGATCATCCCCCCCCATGATTGTTCTTTTCTTTCTTTCTTTTTTCCCTTTTTTTTCTCTTTTTTTCCTCCATTCCTTCTTTTTCCTTTGCAAGAATGAAGCGCGCCTGAGTTTTCAGTGCTCTTCTGCAGCATTCCATCATGCTCTTCCTTCCAACCCATTGCAAAGCTGCGATACCTTGTCCTTCAGCATCCCGGGAAACATTCCCAGCTCACAAAAAACAAGCAGAAGCTACTGAGATTTGTCGTCTGGTACATGCGCACTGGGCTTCTCAGGAGTTTGGGAATTCTAGGCCTTTCCAGAGGTGATAGGAGATGCATGTAACTATATCATCTGGGCTGCCACGTTCACCACGTAGCGTGCCTTGCTGCCATCTTTGTGCAGCTGAGGAGCAATCCAAGTTCCTCCCTGCATGGCAAAACCCACTCAGGAATAGCTTGTTTCTGCAAAGTGCCGTCATTTCCAGTGTTCGTCACCTTTGGGTGGAGGGACAGAGTCCACAACAAACTATACCTGTTCAGAAAACATTGTTTTTGTGAACAGCAGCAAAGACAAGGATGGGTATACCAGCAGTGTCTTCATCCAATTCTTAAATAAGTTAGCATTCTTCTGGAGCTGAGCACTTGGCAGTCTGCAGATAACTTATTCTTCCAATTAGGCTGTTCCTTTAGCAAGCATTATTTTAGCAGGATTTTAATTTGTTTGTATATATGCTTAGCTTATGGATAATGAATCCTTATCTACCCATGTAGCATGTTACCATTTATGTGGCATCTCTGCCCTTGTTCTACTAGGTGAGAACTGCGCGATAAGGGAAGTGGGGCCCGTAACCCTGCTCTTCTATGAAAAGTGTCCTTTGATGATTTACCAGCTGTTCAGCCATTCAGCTGTTAAAGGATAGTGCCTCTAGCAGTACAGCTCCCCACTCTTGTTATGCTGGGGTGTCAGCAGATGGAGCATATCATGGTTATTGAAGCTGGATACAGTGACTGTCAAAAGCCTACGCTGCCTGGCATATGCAAATAGATTTCAAGCATCTGGTTGTGCCTTGGCCTGGCCGCATTGAAAAATATGAAAAGAAACCCATTGGCGAGGGAGACCCACTGGTTGCAGCGTGGATGTGACAGTGCCATATCTGCCACATGATCTGTCACTCCAGAAATAGCAGGCGGATTTTGTCGGCGATATCAAGCGTTCACCTGCAGGTGCAAAAAGCACACTTGGCCGCCGGCCTAATCTGCACGGCCAGTTGTCGTGTTTCCATGTGCAAAATGCCGAATGGCGCCTGCATGCAGGAATCCAGCCATCGTCCAAGCAAATGAGCACCGCAACATGGCAATTGCAGGTGAAACAAAGCGTAGCCTCTCTTCCCTTCTGCTGCAGCTGCTGGGAGGTGGTGTTTCCTCTCTCTCCTGCGCTCTCTGAAATTGGGGAGCCTTCTTTGCTTCGTTTATGGGGTGGGGGTAGTTTGTCCCTTTTTCCTTCTCCCCCAGCTTCTTCCTGGGGGTTTTGAGGGTTGAGGTCTATCAACTGCTGATAATTTTGAGCCCTTCCGCGAATCATGAAATTTCAGCGCCTAATGTGGCTCACATTGGGACACATCAAATATTCCTTCCTCTGCTTCCCCAGAGCAAATATTCTCTCTAGTACACCAGTGTTTCTCTAATATACACTCTAGTTATAGCTGCCAATTCCTTTGCTTTGCCCTCTTCTCCCCTCCCAATGGCATCGGAGCCTGCAATGAATTAGGAGCAGAAAGTAAGTTGCTGAATAATGGGCCTGATAACTGGAGCCCAGGGTGAAATAATCTAATGGCAATTTTAGGGAGCTGAGTGTGCTAGGTTTGTCTGCGCTGACCTTCCCAACCACACTGGGTACTTCTAGCAGGTGATCGTACTTTTTCTAGCGCAGCCATTTTCAACCTGTAGTCTGCAGGCCCCTGGGGGTCTGCAGACTATGTTTAAGGGGTCCGCGAAAGATGACTATCTTCAAGTAAAAGTATGTGAATAGCCCACTTACAATTCAAAGGGGTCCGCACCGCCAGTCAAAATTTTTTAGGAGTCCACAAATGAAAAAAGGTCAAAAGCCATTGTTCTAGCACAAAAACGCCAATATTCGAGAGGGGCCCTCGCTCAGCCACGAAAGCTTCTCACAGATCGGAAGAAGGAAGCTGAGATCCAACCCCCCTCTCGTGCAATGGTAACAATGTCCCTACTGCAAAGGGACTTGTAGAAAACTTCAGCAGCACAAGCTGTTCCTGCAATGTTGTTGTATAAATATGTTTTATGTATAAATATGTATTTGAATCCATGTTTGGACTCAAACCTGTCTGTTCATCCAGCTGTCGAGTAACCTCTGCAAACAGCAGGGTCCTTCTTGACAGATTGAAGCCAAAAAAAACCACTGCCTGTTCTGCAAAACCCATTTAATTTGTTAAAGAGACAGTAACTTTGTTAAATTAATAAAACGGGCTAGAAAAGGGAACGGCTGCATTACAAGTGCATCTTGCAGCTTGCTGGTAATCCTGCAATTAAGGCTACAGTACCAGAGTATCACAAAACTGGGATTTGCATAATTTGAAATTTGAGGAAAATCTCTAAATACTTTAATTTTGATAGAAACTGTTTCCACTGCTGACATGTGTCTACACCTATAATTTCAGTTGATAAATTGCTGTAATTTCTCCTCCATTTCATGTTCTTTCTAACATTAATTGTCAGTTGTAGAGTAAAACACTATAGAGGGAGAGAGAGAGAGGGAGAGAATAATGTCATTGTGCTTTTGTGGTGTGAATAGCCTTTTGAAGAATGATTATCTACCACACAGATGCAAATAAAAAAGAGACCTCTTGGCTTGCACTTGAACACTGCGATGGGTGTATGTGCAGCAAGCAGTCAAGGGGTTAAGGCCCTGGAAGGAGACTCAGGGAGAGGACCTGCTGCCCCCTGAAAAAGCTTCTCTGCTGGCTGGGTGGGAGGAAAGTATTCACACCTGGACTTCTGGGAAGAGAGGGAGGTGTCATTTAGAGCAACCCAGAGACTGCTCTAATTTATACCAGAGGCTGAATAGGAGCCTGAGTGACCCAGTATACGAGGACCATAAAGGTGCTTGAAAGTCCTATTTAAGCCCAACCACTTCCTCTGCTCACATCTGAAGCTCGTAGGCCTGGCTCATCCATATCCCATGACCTTGGGCAATCAACTTGCCAGAGCCAGGACTTTGCCATCCCCGTCACAGTACTCCCCTGTCTATTTGCCCTTCTCTGCCAAATGCCACTCTTGAAGATACTTCTATATAAATACACTTCCAAACAGAGGCCCGGCGCTACTAAATTATTCTATTAATTTATTATTCATGATGAAAAATTATTCTAATAAATGATGAAAAATTATTCTAATAACATGCTATTCTATTAATATTCCGCAGACGAGCAGTTAAAATCACTTCCTGTGGTTGATCCCCTCCTTAGCGCTGATCTATTTCTAACAGAGTTTATTTAAATTAAAATCCGCTCCTTTGGCAATGTACAGCGTTTAACAAAACCAGCGGGGCTGGGGCAGCGAGAGCCAGCAGTCAAGGTAGGAGGAAAGACTGCCAGTAGGTTTGGGACTTTGGCCTTGCTGATTGCGTGGCAGGTGTCGCAGGAGGTGGGGAATGAATGAGCTTGTGCACCTACTTCCTGGCCACAGGATGAATGGCGATTACTCTCCGTTAATGGGGAACGACAGGCTCTGTGCTCAAGTATGTCTCAGCGGCGGGCTAAGACAGAGCTGGGCCGCCCATGTGCTCTCGCTTTTCCCCAGCCTTGGAGCAAACTGCTGTTGGCTCAGTCTCTGGCACAAATTAAAGCAACCTCAAGGTTGCCATCTTGCACTGGCTCCCTGAGGATGGCCCTTGGGGGCTCTGCCGATGATGATGATAAATCCGGTGTGTACATGCCCCTGTCGCGATACATCGTTCCCCAGCTGACCCTCTGCACTGCTGGTGAGGACAGGAGCAGGCAGTGGAAAGCCAGGTGCTATCTATATTGCCAAGGGGAGATCTTTGAGGTCTGCAATAGACATTGCATTTGACACAAAGCAGTTAAGTCTGATACTGCATTCAACCAGGCTTATCTCAAACCGGTTTTGGCCATTTTCGAACTGGTTTATGCGCATGAAATGTCTGTTCCGTTACAAGTTTAAACCAGTTTCTGATCACTTAAATCGGTTTCGGTGTAATGTCTGTCCCTTGCCCTCCACGAGGTCACATCAACCCAAAAGTCCCAAAGGGGACCGATCCAGAGGGCCAAGCTGGTCAACAGTTCCAGGAGCCTGGATGCAAATCCAGGTTCGCCTCAGTTTATGTGTAATGTCTGTCCCTAGCCCTGCCGCCTATGTAGCCCAGTGTCTCCTGCACATTTAGAACAGAGACGGATGTGTTTTACCTTCCTTAAACCGCGGAGTTGCATAGCGGGCTACTTCTTTTAACCCTGCACCACTGACCCAATGCATCCTTGGCCCTTCTGGCTTTTGGGTAGGGGAGGATATCACCCATCCAGCAGCCCTCAGCCTTCCAGGTACTGGGAAACCCTGGGCCCAAGGCTCTTCCTTCACATCAGGATAAATGAATAATGGATATTACGAGGGGGTTACACTGCAGGTGACTGGGATGCAAAACTAGCACTTCCGGAAGAGGGGCAGGACCCCCATTCTGGAGTAGCAGACCGGGAATGCGGTGTTTAGTCAAAGGGGAGAAAGGCTGAAGGGGTTTTGCCATCCATGCAGCAGCTGATGGCTCCAGGAATGGTGACCCATTCCCTCCTAGCATCTTGCAGCCCCTCCTCGCTGCTCATCCTCTGTTCCTTCCCTGCTTATCTGTGGCCTGGCACCATAGGCTTGCCAGGCTTCATGCCAGAGATATTTTCCTAATGGTTCCTCTCCCTGCTTCGCTTGTTGTTTTCCTTCCCTGCCAGCTGGCTTGCGCACACCCCAGCCGCTTTAGGCAGCTGCAGGGAGGGCTTTCATGGGCATGCAGAGGTTGGAAGTCTTGTTTACAGGTGGCAAAGCAGCTGGATCGGGCTCCACAGGCTCGTTTCACACAAGGAGCCACAACAGCCCAGCGTTAGCAAGACGCCAAGGGACATGGAGGACCCCAGGCTCATGGCCGGGCATGCTGCTCTGTGACTTGGGAGATAAGGAACTGCCCTGGGTGCATCAGGATTGAGGAAACTTTGCAGCCGCTCCCTCCCTCCAAGATGCAGCAAAATAACGCATCATCCCGAGATCCCGCGACACAGCGACAGGAGATATTTTGAGAGCTCTGGGCAAGGCAGGACTTCCGCTCAAATTCCTTTACAACTGAGTGCACAGTCTGAAGTATCCTTGGGGGAAGGGAGCAAACAGCAGATGAGTGGGTAGCCTCAGGCATCTCTGAACCGCTCTAGCCCATCTCGAAGATGCCATATTGGTTGGTGATATAATCTATTTACCTAGCCTGACCAATGGAAAAACATTGCTGTAACTGCAGTAATAAATGAATAGCACCATCTGGATAGGGCATTCATGCCTGCTTGTTTGATGCTTTGCTGAAAGAGCGAGGATCGTGGCTTCCATAGAATAGGTTTAGATTTCCGTGCTGAAATCTCACTTCGTGCACCTCATTCACACGGGTCCCAGGGTGCTGTGGGAGTAACGGGTAGTATAGTTTAGAGCATGGCAGACTTCCACCAAAAGAGCATGCCCCCATGTTGTGAGCTGCATAACAGGAACTGCTGCTTAACAAGCTGTTAACTGCAAAATGTAACCGGAGAAAGAACCTGGAAATGGCAGAGAGAAAGAGTTAATTGGTTGCTACTTATGTGTACCCCAATTAATGCACTGAGGACCAGATCCTTCACCGCTTTGCACTGATGTAGATCTGTGCTGTCTTATACGAACCGAAGCTGCGTACCTCAAAAGAGTCAGAATTATCCCTATATGTCTGGGGCAGTGCTTTGCTTACTGAGGAGTCATTTTATTAGCGCTGTCCTTGGTCAGCTTCTCCTAAACACCCCAGTCCCTTCCTCAGGATCTGCTCGAGCAATCTCTGTAGCAATGCTAGGCCCAGGTGTCTGGCAAAGAGGCATATGCAATGGCATATGCCCCATGACTACATGCAAAAATGCAGCACTTACATGTGCAAATGTTACCAAGCACCTAGACGTGCATGCACTTCCCCAACTAGTATGGGGAAGCCCTGCCAATTGCATGGCAAATTTGATGCACAAGGGTGTATTCAACATTTCTGTAAATCTGAGCCCTAGTAAAGAGGCTGGACTCCAGGTGACATTATTATATCTCTGACAAGCCAAAAACCTCAGTAAAAGGACATCAGCTCAAAAGACACTCACTGAAGCCATCTTGTTCTCTGTGTGTTCATCTCTCACAGCATGAGTAATTAAAGGACCAGCTACAGCTCAGAGGATTTTGTAGCTTTGTAGTTCGGGAAATCTTTCACTCTCTCTTCCCCTCCTGGTACTATATTAGATCAAGCCATTAAGCAACAACCTCTACTTCTCCTGAGAATATTCATCACTCATAATGAATACCTCCTTCCTCAAGGGCCATCCCCTCCTTACCCAAGAATATGGCTGGCATGTGATACTGCCCTATCAGGATAACTCCAGGGTTGGTTTTTATTTTTGGCATGCAGATAATGTGCTCGTTCTAATTTTCCCTCCTTTGGGATTCGACGGGTCTCTCTTTGTTCTGGGTTTCAAATCAGACATCCCACTGAGGCTGAGGTCTCTTCTGTATTTCAGGGGGAGGGAGCTTGCACCAAAGTAGTTCCAGCCACAGAAACCCTCTGGTGTAGATCAGGTGCACCTGGGTAAAAAATAAAAAAATAGCTTGCCTTGATGGCAAGGTGGTTTACAAACAGGGTAAATGGAGCCACTCTAAGTCATGTTTTACTCCAGCCCAACTTCTCTGTGCCAGGGGCTTGTACCAAGGTGGAAACAAAAGCAAGCATAAGCCATGCAGATGCAGCTTCCTTCTTCCTGGCCTCTCTGATATAAGCCTCGATGTCAGCCTTCTAGGCGTTAAGTATTATATAGACATTCAACGTAGCCCGTGAAGAGACATGGAGAAGAACTGGAATCTCGCTGACTGCCTGTTCTCATCTCAGTAGGTTTGCCGGGGTGTGATAGCCCCAGCAATCCCAGCAACGTGTGACATCCTACATTTGTTTGATGTCTCTTGTTGGATCATCTTAAAAGGTAGGAGAGATGTTAGAACAGCTTTGGGGCATGAGATGCCCTTCCTGAGACGCAGATACAGCCTGAACCAAAATATCAGTAGGAGCAGGAGGGGTGTAACCAAAAGCAGGTGTTTTAGCAGTTGTCTGCTGCTTTCCTAAATCTGGGATTTCAATGGATCACTGTTACTTTGGTAACTTCTCGGGTTGTCACGCGAGGACCCCTGTTAGCCTTGTTTTACACTGCTGCAGCGTGTTTGCATGAAGGATTTGCTCCATCTTAACTGAACCAACGGCACCGATTCGTTTAAGGTAGACGGCACCTTATCTTTTACACACCTCCGATTGCTCGCAGTTCTCTGTCGGAAGAGCTGGGTGAGAACCATAAATCATTAACATTTATGAACTGGTAGAAGGATCTTCCACATGCATGGCCTGCTTTTATTTACAAGTGCTAAAGTAATCCAGCTGGATCTGTGGGGAAGCACATCATAAGCTGCCCCAGTTGCTTCTGGTTTTGCAGTACAGGAGCCAAGTCCTGCGAACCTTTATTCGCATGAGCAGCTCACACATGGGTGAGACTGTTTGTGTGAATTAGGGGTTTCAGGGGCAAGTGCTAAAACAGGGTCCCAGACGGCAAACTCTCCTTTGTGCGTGCAGGAGGTGGGCTGCTGTTCTCGAGTTCATGGTCTCATCGGGTTCCCTACATGTCCACTTTGTTGCATGGGCTGATTTGCAAATGTTCCCCATTGCTGCCTTTCCACCAGCCTCATTTGGGAGGTCAGGATCAAGTATTGCGGTTGGTGATGGACTCCCCCTTCCTCCACCCCCAGCAATTCTTTATTTTTATTTTATTTTTTTCAAATCTGAGTTCAGCTTTTGCCTTCTAAGGTAAACCTTCTTCCGTAGGACGATTATCACAACAGGTGAAGTTCATCTCTTTGGTGCCTGAGACTTCCTGCGCTGTTTTCAAGCGCCTTTGTGTCCCCTTCTCACTGTTCGGCTTTAATTCAGCGCAGAGCCTCTTGATGTGTGCATGTTTATCTTCCCTCAGTTGTTGCCCATTGGTGTGTCTCTCAGTTAAAGTGCTTTTACTCAGCTTGCGAAACCCACTGTAGCACTGTCTTTGTTAAGATGATAAGCTGTATCAGGAAAAGCAAAAAAATAAAAAATCCTCGTGCGGTACAGTTTTTTTTTCCCCAAGGAATATCATGCAACAAAGATAGATGCTGCAACGCTAATACACAAATCTAAACTCCAAGGAGCAAAATAGAAACATCCAACCATGCTAAATAAGTTGCTATGTTTAAAAGCTCACAAAATATCTAGAGGTTGAAGTGAGGCCCTGGCACTTGAGCAGTATAAGAGGCAGATTCAATTAAAATATGTCTGTCCCATGGTACTGGCTAAACAGCAATAAAAAAAAAAATGAAATCAATTTTTTTCAGGACTTTGAAAGCCTCGTGTAGATTTCCAGAAGGCAGAAGCCAAAAATATATCTATTAAAAAGTCCCTAGGGGCTCAATAGTGACATCGTAACCAAACTAGTTTTCTTTCAGATATGAACAGTGCCTGTGTGTTTTGAAGACTCTTTTGCAAATAAACTATTTGTATATGTAGATATAATATTTTACGTGTGTATTGCATACGGGTAGATAAATATACTTACCTTTATATTGCTCTTGTTCAAGATCAGAGATGATTTAATAGTGGTATATTGCAAACAATATGATGTGGCTGAGTTATATTCAATATAAAACCTGACATGTTTGCACATACCCAACGTAACATTATTGTATTAGTTGCTGTATACCACTCAGTGAGATATGTGTCTACATATGTGATTTTATATATAGCCTAGTCTGATCATATTATTTGGAAATAATCTGAGAGAATAACATACAAGACAAATACAAGAATATGTATACTTATGCACATAGAGATACATTACTCTAGGTATACACATCATAATGGTTTATTCACACAGTATTCCAGATTTCACTTTATCACAACACACACAATCTGACTGTTTTTGGAGTTGTCATTTGGGGAAGCAATTTTTTTTTGGTATTTTTTTTTTCTTCCTTTTTTTGGTTGTTTGTTTGTAAGTGAGAGCTGAATTATGGGCAAGCAAAATGTGCAAGAAAGACATCTCTTTACCCAGGGAGCGGGGGATGGCACTACCAGTGCAGCCCACACCCTTCCATCTTCCCCCAGTAACGTGCATCAGCCTTGACCTGGGCAAACCAATCCCTGTTGGGGCAGCCTCCAGTTTCACTTGATTTTTCTATCCTGTCTAGAATTGACGACAAAACGAGCACAGAGACTTAGTCCAAACTCCTTGGGTCAATGGGAGCAGGATTTCACGCAAGCAGTTCATTTCATGGATATGCAGATAAATTCCTAAAAGCGTTAGGTTGCTGCTAACCTCGACTGGATTGCAGCCGTCAAAGCAAAGTACCAGTCCCAGAGTTAGCTAACCCTCTTCTGTCTGGTTCTTCATTTAGCAGCTTATTTATTTGTCTATTTGGGAGGACAAAGAAAAGCCTCCGCTAGCCAACCTACTCTGCTCACTTGTATGGGGTCTGTCCTTCCTTCCTTCCTCCCTTGGACAGAAGCAGGTGATTGTAAAATGTCTTGCTGTCTTCAGAGCAAGGCAGCAAACTGAGAAAAAAAAATCATTTTCTGTTGCTACACTTACAGCAGATTTATTTCCCCGAAGAAACCTAAGTGTGACTGCGAAGATAAAAAAACCAAAAAAAGCCCACCCCAGGGTAAGCAGTGTGCTGGTGATGATTAAGGTGCCCTTCCACAAAATAAATAAATAAACCCAACCTCCTGGCACTTTCCCATAGGTCTTCATTATACCCTATATCATTATACCATCTCTCAGTATAATCAAGAAGGGAAAGAGCTCAGTAGACCAAGAACCTCCCACTTCAGTCCCTGAATCTTAGGGGCAATATAAGCCCAGCTGGCAGGATAAATGCGGTGTTTTTATGTTGTTTTTTTTTAAATCACCCAGGAACCCTGCAAAGCTGAAATTTGCTTATACGTCTGTTTATATTTTGCAAGACGCTAGATGACCTTGAACCATCTTTATTATTTCCCTTCTTTTTTTTTTTTTTTTCCTTTTGAAGTCATAAGTTCTGCCTAAGCCTCTCAGAAAAAAAAAAGGGAGGCGGGGAGAACATAAAGAAAGCTATTTATGCATTATGTTTCTTTTTTAATATTGGCATTTTAAAAAGGTTGAAATGTTTTGGCCTCTTTTGCAAAGTTATGCTATTTAAACAGGATAACATGGCATTTTTCTTTCAAAGATCCCCCCCCCCCCCCCCCCCCCCGGTGCAGGGGTTTCTGCTTATATTAATAAGGAGCCTTTCTAAGAGAACTATGGATGTCCTAAATATTTTTCCCCTGCACCAGATTCAGGAAGAAATGGTAATTAATTTCTCTTTCGGTAAAAAAGGCAAAGCTATTTTTAAATTGCATGCCTGATTGAATTAACAAAGTGTTAGACAATTAACAGTCATCCTTTTTATTTTTATGTTCTTTAAAATGCAGATTCAGTTTAGGACTTTTTCTCCCCATTCATCTTTTTCATGTGTCCTAATTGTTAGCTAAGTAGTGTCAGGACTGTGTGTTATCGGCCAAGGCAGGTGTCAAGTTTAATATTATTAAAGATGCAATTACTTCTTTCTCAAGCACTGCTTGTCAGTGTAGCTCATCAATTTATATATCAATACATTTTTTAAGTAAAAAATTTCTGCTCATCGTTTCACAATTCCCTCCTTGATAGCTCATCTTCTTTTTTATTTTTTTGGAAATTTCTCTTTTAACCTTATTGCTTAAAAGATCTCTAGAGCCCAGTGAAGTCTGACAGTCCTCTAGGACATCAGATTGCACAGACGCATTTTCCAACTCAGGAACGGGTTTCTAAAAATTTAGCAACCTGGATCCTAAGAGCATTTTTCGGTGGAGCATCCCAGAATTACCCACTTAAATGAGGACACCACTGATAGCTTGGGGGGAAAAGATGGAAGGAGTTGACTGGTCTCTTGACATTGAGCACATGTCTCATAACGGCACCGGGAAACTCGTAAGGGAAAATGTTAGTTTATGATGCCAAGACCCATAAAGGAGGCTGCAGCGAACGGGTGAGAAGTTTTGCATACTTGCCGTATCCACACTGCCAGGCAAGGCTCCTGGGAATCTCCTGCCATGTAACACAACAGAACGTCACAGGGGAAACCCTTTGGATTGGCGCGCAGCGCTGGAACGAACTTCCTCGTTCTCACTGTTCGAAACGCGATGCATTCAAATTGCTACCTTATTAGGCAGATGTTTTCTCCAGCCCCCACCGCCAGGAGAGCTGGGCACAATCACTTCATTCTTGATTTGCTTTGTTGCTTTGCTGTTTTGGGGTTGACCTGAACTGTTCCCCCAATTTGGCACTGAGTCACAAATGAAAAAGGAGTGAAAAAGTAAAACGAATAAACAAAAAAAAAGCTTGAGTTCAATATTTTCTAAATTAAACGGTTTGCTTTTTTTATTTTTATTTCAAAATGACATTTTGTTTTGAAATCAGACTCAATGAAATTTGAAAGAGAGGAAGGAAGGAAGCTGGCAGGCGGGCAACCCCCCAGAGCCCCCCAGTGAAATGCTTTTTCTTGGTCCAAAAACATTTTTCAGTTAACCCTAAATGATTTTTTTTTTTTGGTGGAGGCTTCAGTGGCCAAAACAGAAGCTTAATGATTCACACAGCTCAAATCTGATCAAAGTCCTAGAAGAAGGTTTCAGATTGGATAGAAGGAAAAACTTCTTCCTGGGTCGTGTGCCCAGACTCTGGAATAGACTCGCAGCGGGGTGGTGCAGGGACCTGCCCTGGAGATCTTCCAAAGGAGACTGGATGCACACTGTGCTGGGGTTATTTGACCCCCGCCGTCTTTCCTACCCAGAGCAAGGGGGCTGGACCCGGTGCTCTCATGAGGTCCCTTCCAACCCTAAACCTCTGTGAAGCTGTGAATCTCAAGTCCTGACTCTCTCACCCCACTGAAACCGCCCTGTCTGAGCAGCACTTCCCCTTCTCTGGGAACCCACAGTTTCTGTGACCCGTGGAGCTTTGCCTAGGGTCACTCTGCTGCCATCGGTGTTGCATGGGACTGAGCAGGGACCCTGGAGCTCCATTTCTGAGAGCCCTTGGGGACCGCTCGCCATTGCAGCAGTGACACCAAAACAGCTCAATTGTGGCTTCTCTCAGCCTGCAGGAAGCGGCAGGCAGAAAAGAGGACACTAAATCATCTAGGCTGCCCTATGCACTGACCCCACATTCCCACTGACCTCCCGAGGCACTTTTGACAACAGGTTCTCGTTGTTTGGAGAGGAGTTTTCATAGCTGAAGGACTTGGTACCAGCTTGTTGGGCCTTTCCCTGTGGCATTGCTGGTGTGACTGCCATCCAGCGGGGCAAGCCTCACTGAACAACCTTGGCACTGTTCAATGAGAAATTTGATTTCCTTCGAAGTGTCCAAAAAGGGCCACTGCTATCATTACTACCACTTGCCCCCACAGCAGCCAGCTGACAGTAGAGAAACCAAGTAGCTTCACGCACCTTGCAGGTGGAACTAATCCGGCTCTCCCAGCTTGCAGCAAGTGCCAAGGCAGCGCAAGGAAATGTTCGGGGCTGTTCTGCGGAAGGAGGACTTTGGACTAGAGACAGTCAGCTTTCCACTGAAGGGATTTTTCAGCAGAAAATGGCTGTTTTATTTTATTAAAATGGAAATATGCCTACTTTTGGCTAATTGAGACAAAGGATGTCATAAAAAAAATGTTTTCTTGTTCGGTAAGTAAAAAAACAAAGGGTTTTAGCTGGCTGGGTGGAAATATGGGGGATTTAAAAAAAATAAAATTGCATATTTTGGCAGAATGTAAGTGAAATCGATATAAATTCCACCTGAAATAGAAATTCCACCTGCCCTGGAAATCTTCAAGAGGAGACTAGACAGTCGCTTTGCTGGGGTCGCCTGACCCCCAGTTGTCTTTCCTGCCTGGTGCAGGGGGCTGGACCCCATGATCTTCCAAGGTCCCTTCTGGCCTTCTAGTCTATGAATCTGTGAAATCAAAGTATTTCCCCAGCTGGCTGATATTTGTCCATTTGTCACCAATCAAAACAGAAAATTGATCACAATTTGTTGATGAAAAGGCAAACAAAAATTTTCAACAAACTTTTTTTTACCAGGGGAAAAAAGATCCAGCTCAAGTTTCCTAGCTATAGGAGCAAACCTTTCATAGTATTAAATGCTTTAGTAATGTCATCATCCCACTACTCCGGCAAGGTTTGGGGGTGTTAAAGAACTGAAACTGGAAATCATCAAGAGTTTTATAAGCTTCATTGCAGCATTGTAGCTTTTAGAGGGAAGCAAACCAGCAAGGACCCTGTTTTGGAATCCTTACCAGGCAATTTCCAAGTCCCAGGTAGTGTGTTTAATTGCAGCATTTCCCTTTTGTGCTGGGTCATGCCGATTATACACCAGCCGGGAAGCTGGCCCTGTTCTCCACGCCTGCGTAGGGAGTAAAGTGATCTAACGTGGTGCAGGTTGTTCAGAAAGCAGCTGAAGACTCCCTCAACTGACAGTTGTGCGGTGCATGGCTGGAGACTGACAACTAATGGTTAGTTTGCAAATAGCTGCATAAAAGATCAGAAGGATAATGTGAAGGGGGAGAAGGGTGGGGGGAATCCCTGGAAGTACTTAAAGAAAATTGATTTCCGTTTAATTTTCATTTAGTTCGATATTAATTTTCAACACCACCGATCTTCCTTCATGTAGTACGGAGGTGCAGAAGGGCAGTGGGAAATGCAGCTGTAGCTAACAGGGCCACACTTTTGACTTTAGCATACATTTTTCCAGGCCTGGTTCTCTTTCCAAACCAGCACAAATCAAGAGTAACTCCATTTTTGCTAATGAAGTTACACCAGCAGGAAAGAGATAGGAATGAGAAAAGAGAATCAAGCCACAACTCCCCCCCACTCCTTTTTTTTTTTTTTGG
>NW_017729009.1:13712219-13734864 GCF_001723915.1 Gavialis gangeticus
ACTCCTTTTTTTTTTTTTTGGACCAAGAATATATCTGGAAACCAACATTAGCGAGAACATGTTTTCTCAAAGTGATCAACTATGTTTGTTTTATTGTTATGCTGTGTAAAAACCTAATAAGACAGTAGCAGGTTGGGATTTCTTGTGTGGGAGTTTTAAACTAAGACGTGGCCATTTGGAGAATTTTATCTTTGTGGAACTTTGTTCCAAGTTCAGCTTAATTAGATGAAATAGTTATATGAATGCCACCATGTCTAGCGAGTCAGCCAGGGACTGACAAGTCCCCTGAGACCAGGAATCTGCCTGCAGAAGAAGAGAGTCCATGATCTTCCTCCCGAATTGCAAAAAACACCCAAGCAATGAGAAAAAACAGAGCAGTAAGGCAAGACCTACTGCTGTTTGATTTGGTTTTATTTTTACCTCCAGTTTCCTATGCTATGTAAAGTAAAGAGCAATTGAGTCAGGAACCATTGAAACACCCACAGGTTATGTGCTTCAACCATCACTTTTCCCAGTGGATCGGATTGCCTACAGGTTTGGGGTTTTGGAAAAGGGTGTGCTGGGACACCTTGAGGGTCTGTTCTGGTACTGGGGGCCTCAACCAGCTGTGTGCTGGGACCCAAATGCAGCATCTGGATGAGCACCCAGAAGGGAGAGCCTAGCCTGAGTATGAGAGAGCTTGGCAGTTTTCAGAGCTTTCATCTTGGAGAGTCACATGGCTAAAACTTCTCATCTGTGACCATGTCCACCAGCGAGTTTTCCTCTCAAATCTGAGACTTGCTGTCACAAAGGAGTCATGTCACCGCTCGGATATAAGAACCGTTGCGTTGCGTCGGCAATAGTATTTGATTGTTGCACTTTGATATAGCTGAATAGGTAATCAGACCAGTCTTTATTTTAGCCTGAGGATATCCCTTTGATTTGTAGAGGTTGGCCATTTCTTATCTGAGTTTGAAAATGGGATTATTTAAATGTGTATTGATGTTTTTCATGTGGTCTAACTGTGCAGTTCAACATGGTAATTCAACTCATAGCTCTACCAGATTGTTATCTAATCTGATAAGATATGAACAGCACAAAGCCAAGATGATGAAACAATCAGGATTGTTGACTCACTGGGGTCCTGCTAAATCCAGTCTGCTATCATACTTAATTATCCTGTCAAGTTCCTCAAATCTTCACTCTTCCAGCACTGTAATGGCTAGAATACCATACCATACCATAGTGACACCACTTGGTGGATGCGTAAGTTGATCAAAATAATTTCAGCCACTACAATGGCTATTTATGCCTTACAAATGATGTGAAAAGGAACTGATTCAAACACCCTAGACTGCAAAATAAAGGAAAGAGCTCTCTAGCATTTATAACATCACTGAAGGCCAATATTAACGACCGTGTACTGTACGGGAATGTTTTGCTGCTTCTTACTGGAGTGGGAGAAAAAGACTGAAAATCAAATTTGGCCTTTTTGTAAGCATTTTAAATTCAGTTGTATTCACTTAACACCAAGTCTGAATTTGTCCCTGTGTTTGGCTGTAATTAAAACCTTGAGCCCCTTGAGCTTGGTACTGGCTTGCCAATCTTTTGTAAGTTTATCACCCCCCTTAGAAACAGCATACATTTTCAATCTTGCCTTACACGTCTTCGATGTGAATTGTAAACTGTGTCAACCAAAAGAGAAGATGGCGGGTTTAGTGACATCTTTAACAAAGATCATTTTTCTCCCACATTCCTTTTCGTATTCAAGTTAATTTGGTGTTGATGGGACCAAGCAAAACACATAATGATTTTAAGGAGTGTGAATCACAGTCACTTGTCTCTCATAATCAGGTTTCACTTCCTTCCTGTCTCATCAGAGGTCAGCTTGGGCATAGGATATACCTGGTATGAAGGCGTTCATTTGTTAATGTTATTTTACAAAGGTCACTGAGGTTAAAAATAGTCTTGTGATACTTGTGAAAAATCACAAGACCAAGACACTAGCAGTCTCAAACACCTTTTAATGAAGAACTTGCTGGATAATGTATTTGTTGAAGGTTTCTGCCTAAAATAAATACAGGACTTCTGGCTCTCGTACAAAACTGCCAGTTCCAGCATCCTTATGCACTGGAATCTATATTATAAATTAACCGGAGAATGAACAATGCTGTCCTCTCTGCTATGCAGGTTTAAAAAAGGAAATCATTCATGTAATTAAAAACAACTCTTATCATCTGTCTGACAAAGATATTCTAGATCAAAGCACTTCGTGTATCTAGAACAAAGGCATTGGGTAAAATGTTCAAAAATGCCTAAGGCCCAGATTTTCAAATGCATTTAGGCACCTAAAGATGCAGGCAAGCACATAATGGGATTTTTAGAAGTGCCTAAACCTTTGAAAATCTAGCCATAAATGACACAGGAACCTAATCCCCACTGCTGTGCATTAAGCCCTTTTGAACATATTGCCTCTGATCATTAAATTGTGTTAATTTTTATAGAAGCTGCGAAGTACTCTATGATGGGGACTTTCCCATGTCATGCTTCTTTGTAGATGCCATGTGCTTACATACCACAGCTTGCCCAGTTCCTTTCTCTCACAAAAATGGTCTTGACTTTGATAGGAAAAGACCAGCTTTTTCTTGCATGTTTCTAATGCTGACAGACTAGTCAAGTCAAAGCAGAAAATCCTATGTCTTCTCTGGTTTCCTTCCATTTTTCACTCGTGGGGGGACCTGGACTTTCAGGCAGCTCCGGCAATTTGAACCGGATGGTATGTTCTATGGAGTCTCATGTTGGATGGCAGACACTGCTTCACGAGGAGAGCTGGGCACATTTGCTCCATCACTCAAAGCCAAGGAGCCAAACAGTGATTGCAGAAAAACACGACCTTCCCGTGTACTTCATCTAGTTTCATTCTGTGTATGCAAGAAGCTGCTGATTGGTCTGTTCTCTTACTCTTGTATCCCTGTGTCTTTCCTCGCAACCCTTGATGAGGTCTGCTGATCTCTTGCCCCATCCTACGCCCCCTCCTATGCCTTCCAGAAAACACAGTGCCAGATAGACCTATGGGCTGAGTACAGACACTCAAAAAGCCCAAGGCTGAATTGATTCCTTCTTTGCAGGTTAGTCTAAGTTGAGTTGATTGAACTGATAAACACGTGAACAGACATTCACTTTTGATTCCAGAAATATAGCTGTGCACCTGCAGTGGCCATGGCCAGAAGCCAGGGGGCATTAGAGCACACCTCCCTGCTTAGCTGGAGGAGACAGCTTGGGACAAGGCTAGCCGGTCCACCCTGCAGTGCAAAGCATCCTGGGATGCTGCAGGACTCTGAATTAACTTGAATCTGGATCTGGGACAGAAGCTCAATAAACCAATTTAAACTCAAGCAGTTAAATCTGATACTACATCCATCCAGGTTTATCTTAAACTGGTTTCAGTCATTTTGAAAGTGGTTTATGTGCATTGAACTTCTGTTGTGTTACAGATTTTATTTGAACCAGTTTCCAGTCGCTTATACCAGTTTACATGTAATTTCTGTCCAGAGCCCTAATGCCTAATCCAGGAAGTGTGAGCACAGTGGGTAACAGCCATTCAAAAGCCATGTCACTAAGAAGGGCCATGGCAAACCACGGCAAACCTGTCCCTCCTCCTTCATCTGTGCATCCCCCAGATCATCAGGGATCATGCTGGGCTTTAAAGTTTTAAGCAACCATTCAGTGCCAGAGAGACAGAGACAGAGGGGGGAGGTGTTTTCTTCTTGCTGTTTCAGGGGATCATTGCTCAAGAAGCCTGGTTTTTTATACTCTATAGGCAAGGTTTCCAGAAAACAGAAGGAGGAGGACGAAGACACTTACTCTTCTGTACTAGTCGGCCTCCAAGCTTCCATGCTACTGCAAGTTAAGGCTTATACATTCATTGGGGCAGTTACCTTATTGGTGTAAATCAAGGTAACTTCACTGAAATTATACTGGAGCTAAACTGATTTATGCCAGTTTTACATCTGGTCTCCAAGCCTCCCTGCTTGGTGTAGACACACACACACACACGAGTTATTAACACACCAGCTGGTCCTATATGGCCATTGCTGGAGATCAAAGCCTTCAAACACTCAGGTATGGAACAAGGGGCTCAGAAGGTAAAGGAAGTGTTTACCTGGCTCTCGGTGCTGGCCCCGTACCATGCCAAGCTCCTTTGTCTGCCTGCCGCTGCTCTAGTTTGCCTGTCACGTCCACCATGTGTGCACCTGGCCCGAGGGATGACCCTGATTCCTGTCCACACCTGTGCTTGCTGATGAGGTTCAGAATGTCTTAAAATAGGTTAATTTGCAGAAAAGTGACAGAAATAAATTGCTGCCACTTTTGTGTGCTGATAAGTTTAACCTTTTTTTCCCCCTAGCAGCTAAATTGCCAATCATCCAGAAACATACTACAGTTCATCCATTACATAAAAGGAACTGTTAGTCTCATTTAAAACAATATTGACCTTTTTCCCGTCCTTTCCATTTTGACTAAATTACAGGGTACATTTTTGAAATGCGGCTTTTGTCTGACTGTAACCAGGTGACCCTGGGCTTTTTTTTTTACAGTTACAGTTTTCAACCTTTCCTTTCTATTTCTAATACAGTTCTTAGTTTAATCACTGAGATTTTCAGGGCCCAGGAGTACAAAGAAAAGTTACATTTGCATGATACCTACATTTTCAAATTCAGGGAAACTTAAAAATATGGAATAAACAAGCCCCAGGATATACTGGAATACACAATATGAGGATGTGGAGGGCCAGATTTTGAAGCAAGATCTCCAAGCATTTCCATTTGTGCTGCTAAGTGCAGGTAATTAGGTGTACAAATGCTAGCATTTGCACCCACGACTAACTTTGGCAGGAAATTTGTGGACACAGTTACTTGTTGAGGCAGAAATTTGCCTATAAATATAGAAGCTGCTTCCTTTAAAAAAAAATAGGGCTCTTAAATGTCCTGCAAGACTACTCTAATTGATTCGGAGGGACTGTGTTCAACACAGAAATACTGTTAGTTGATCTGGGGCCTCTGGCTGATCCTCAGCTGTCAGTTCTAGATGCCATTATAAAACAAGAGAGCAAGAGTTAAATCAAAGTGTAGCCTTATGGGGAGCATCCCGAATAGTGTGCATGTGCATTTCCCCAGGGACGAATAGCAGTGGCACGTAGCTGTGTCCCTGCTATACTTGACCCCAGGGAATGCCCCTGCGTGCATGCTCTGGCACATGGCAAATTGCCCCAGGTGGGATAAGGGAGACTGGAGCCAGCACATGGGATGGCCCCAGCAGCCTAACCTGGGGGTCTGGGTGTCTCCCAGGGCTGCAGTGGCAGTGATCTGGGCATGCAGAGCCTGGCCAGCAGCTGGAGCGTGGCTCTGGCCAGCTGAGCTCTGGTTTCATGCAGTGGATGCTGCAACCACATTTTTTGCACCTCTTCCCCCCCTTTTTTTGATACTGGGAGTTCCTGATATCTAATTTTGCCTCTGTGCTGCAAATACGCAGTGTGGAGATCCTACTCACATGCGCCATGTGCATTTTCCTGTCTGGCTGTGCCCATGGGAGTATATAGGTATATATAAGTATCTAGTCCTTATGTGTCCTTTGTTAACAACCCCTGGCAAAATCCAGAAAGACAAGCTTCAATCCAGAGCCTTCCATCTCCTCTCCCCTCAAACTGGCACGTGACTTTGGTTAGGAGTCTCATGACATCCATATACCAAGCATAAGTGGGGGACAAATCTTCAGCTGATGGAAACTGGTGTAGCTCCATTGAAATGAATGGATCTAGACTGATGTACCTGTGGATCTGGAGCATCCGTCTACATTTATTAACTTATACCCGGTGTTGATTTATCTTAGTTTTTTTTTTACTTCAAATCTAAAAGCTTTTCAACCACCAAGCCTCCACTCATATGCAAATACAGTCTTCCAGTGCCAGGACTTAATGTAAAGCATTTTTCCTCAGAGTTGTAAGTCTCTTCTATAACAGGTCCTTTTTAAGTCTGTAATCACAATTAAAAACATTGCTTCCCACAGTGGTTATTGCCAGTCACTCAGCTACCTTTTGCATGAAGTTCAAGATGTATGGGCCATTAGTACTCTCCAGTGATAGAGACTCTTGTATTTCCATGAAACTTGGAGAAACTAGGCCTAATGTGGGTTAATATTTTATTTGCTCACAGGCCGGATGCCACAACATCTGGCATCAAGTCTCAAGACAAAAGGAAATATTCAGCTTTAACCCTTTCTTCTTAAACATTTAATTAGCTTGAATCGCTAACATGGTTTGAAATGTCTAATTGTCTTGTCTAGGTAAGAGATATTCAGAAACAGTGAGTATTTGCAATCAACTGACCAGCAGATTAAATGATTTCTCCTAATTCTTACAGATCCAATATGGAATCCATGTGCAACATATTTGAACTATATATCTTAGATGTCTAAGTTAGTCTGAAAAAATAATAAGGATCCCAGGTATAGGTTAAGGTTAAGACTGATAACAAATCTGCCCCTCCAGGTGTTAGTGTGTAGATATTTCCCCACACACCAAGATTTGGGCAAAAAAGATCAGAAGTCTGCTTAAGGCTGCATTGAAAATGTGGCCCTTGATTCACCAACGAAGTAGAAGCATTCATGCATGCTGACAGCAAGAGAAGGAGTGGGCAGAAGAAAAAAGAAAGGATATTCATCAGCTGCTTATTCATCACACCATTGTAGACACTTGTGTCACTCCCCAGGGTCAGCTTTTAAACCAGGCCACTGTTTGTAAAGGTACCTTTTTTGCACCTAGAATGAATTTTAGCAATGGTTCCACACCTACAGTGTGCTAATGCTTTTTCCCGGCTGTTTGTTAAGGATATAATATAAGGGGTGCAATTTTCAGTGCAAAATAGAGTCCTGCAAAAACTGAGGTCCACTTTGAGTGGAATGTGATAAGATGTTGGAACTAAACTATTGTAGTACATGAACCTATTGCAAATAAAAGATTCAGGGGAAAACCTGTGAAACCACAGGCATTTCATAGCTGTACGGTCTGATCCAGAAGTATTTGAGGGAGTTGCTGAACAGGACAGTTTCCCAACAGACACTGATTTTAGCCGGGATCTTGGGCAACTGTTACAAAGCAAATCCAACAGAAATAATGTCTTGTTCTAATTTTTCATAACTAAAAATAGAGATATAGGATGAGACCATCAGCCGGGATAAATCATCATAGCTGCACAATGGAGCTGGACCAGCTGGTCGTCAGTAGTGTTTCACATATAAGCCTTTTTTGCATAGAGCTCCAACAAGAACTGCAGTATAAGAAAGACTGGGGGAAACCTGAAATAACTTAAATAACTTCTTCTCTGTCAGCTCTTCTTTATCGTATAGGATGCAAACATCCTGTCATTAATGCATGATTATATAATATGCACTCTAGCTTTATATAGTAATAGTAATAAAATAATAATAATAATGCTTCGCACTTACCATATATAGATACATGACCTTTGGATTACCTGATTTTACTTGGCATTAGTATGTGAATTAGTGGAAAATTACCCTGCATAATTATTCAATCTCATGGTAACAATTTAATTTGCAAAGCAAAAATTAACCATGTGATTACTCAGTAATTACATGATAGTTACTAATCAATTACATCTATGGAGTTTGCGCTGTATTTACAGAGCACGTTGTGGTTAGTTATAATGAAAGACGTGGTACCTGCCCCAAGAAGCTTACAAATCTACAGGTTTGTCTTGCAAACTCTTCCTCACTGATTGCTTCTAGTTTTGTAAAGCCAACAGCACTATTCTTATAGACTGAAGCCTTGATCAGACCTAAAGGGCAGAATTGCTGGTTCTGATCAGAGGCCAGGGTGGACATATGATGTTGTTTCCTGATCAGTGAATTAGAATTGACAGGTTTTACTCAAAAGAGGTATATCTTTGCAATGCCAGGCAGCACCTCACTGCGACATGCAAAGCTACCTCTGTGTGTACTAGGTCCTGACCTGGAAACACTATAGCTTTGTTAGTGCAGTGTCTTTAGGACAGGATTAAATTGAGACAGGCTTAAAAATGTTGCTTCTCAGAATTAACCTGGGCATAGGACCACGCTAATGTCTTAGGCTCCAGGACTAGCTCAGATCAGGTATCTCTTGCACCATATAGACAAACCCAAAGTGTGTGCGAATTAGATACAAGTGACCAAAGCAAAAGCCTTTCCCCAAATAACACCTCTTTGGGATCTAAACTATTTTCTTGGCTATTTGTGCTAGAAAGCTTAACATAACAGAGCTCCTCTTGCTGGCTAGAGTTCCTAGACACTGCTGTAATATAAATAATAATAATTAAGTGATTTGACTTTCAGCCTTGTTTATGCACTGCACCTTTCTGTGCTTCCTTTCCATGAATGCAAGAGCATTCTGCTGACTGGCAGAAATGTTGGCAGAAAATACATTTCAGTATTTATGCAGGAGACACTAGCGAGCTCTCCCAATCCGGGAGCCAAAACAGTGCCATGTGACTTACCTGCCCAATCACCGGGAGGCAGCATGGTCTGAATTTAGAACGGCCACAATTGATTTGGAAGGAAGATTGTCAAATACATTTGAATAATGAAAACAAAATCTGCTGCAATCACAAGCTGCTGACAGTTCCCGAATACATTGTTCCTTGCAAGTTATTCTCAGCTCTAGTTTAAATGCAGTCTGTGAGGCCATTCGGTGCACAAGGGAAAGGGAGGATGTGTGCGATACAACGGGCTGCCTAGGAAAAGAAAAAGTGATGAGAATGGAAGAAAGCTACAAAGGCTAGAGAGGAGGGCAGGCTGATAAATATTTATGGAGCAAAAGAGAAAAATAATAGGGAATGAAAGCAGAGATGTGAGTCAGAAGAGAGTTAGGCAGGACTTTGAAGGTAAGGGTGAAAAGCTTGAATTTGAGGTTGAAGGTGAGAAGAGGCTGCTGAGAGATCTGAAGTGGGTGGTGACTGAGAGAGCGGCACGAGTGCTGGATGGTTGCAGCATCATTTTGTGCAGACAACTGAAGAGTAAGATGGGATGTGGGGAAGCCATAGGGCAGAATGGGGAAGCAAAAGATGACCAAAGCACAGATGGGGAATTCATCAAAAGGAGACAAAAAAATGGATTTTTAAAGAGGTAGAGGCAAAAGTGGCAGGTTTCAGTGGGAGCAGAAGCAAGGAGGGGATGAGACATGAGGCTGCAAGTATAGAGGATGGGGAGGACTCTGATAGGAAAGGACGGCTTGGGGCGAATGGGCGAGCGGAGGATGAGATGGATGCAAAAGCTGTTTTGGTTGTCTCCGATGGATGCGATACCTCTGTTGAGCCCACTTGGCAGAGCCCAGAAATTTTCCCCTCAATCCTTTTTGGAAAGGCTGGTTTTGGTTCAGCTACGTCCTCGCGTTGATGGCAATGTTCATGCCAGGCCATTGTAGAAATCGAATGTTGTTACCAGGAGTAGGTCACAGCCAGGGGGTTTTATGGGAAATCTCAGTCCTCTTTGGGTTGCATTTCCTGCATTTTCCCTCCTCCTCCCCTCCTCATAGCCCTCTCATTAAGGGGGATCACCATTCAGGTCCTCCGCATTTGCTTTAAGATGCATTGTTCCCTAAAAGCTAATCAAAGCTGGCGTAAACACAATGGCCCCATTTTCCTGATCTTGACGTTTCATTTACACAAGAGCTCAAGCCGTCACACCGGCGCTCTGCCATGCAGCCATCAAGGACTGATTGTGCTATTCAGCAGGATGGCTCAATAATTACAGCCCAGATCTCCAAACCACACCAAAGAGCAGGCTTACCACTGCTAGCCATTGTTACTAATTGTCGTTTAGGATACTTGAGATGAATTACCGTGGCTTGCATTTTCCTGTTTTTCCTTTCTCTTCTGTTGGGGAAGGGAAAAAAAAAATCCTTCCACTTAGAGGAATCGGACTGATCAGACAAATGTGGCATTGACTGTTGACAGCACTTCATAAGAAAACCCTCTGACTGCAAACTGTCTCATTGATATGTTCAGCTTGACATGTCAGATTGATTTTTTGATTGTTTTACAAAGCTTGCTTGTGCATGTTTTCATTACCGCCGCCGTGTACCATTCACGCCAACGCTTGCGAAACGTTAGAGCTTGTTAATATAATTTTATATAACATCTATAGCCTGTAATTGTCACGAATAATCCATTGGATTTAGCTTCTTTTTTTCCTGCTCTCCAGCGATCTTCAAACCCGATTGCAATTCCTTTGACATTTCTGTGGGGATGTTTGAAGTGATTCGACAAATATTGTTGGTAATTTTGTTCAGCTCTGTGGACTGTGAACAGTTTGCTAGGAACAGTTTCATTCGGTATGGGCCTGATCCAGGCACCGCAGGACTCTTACAAGACACTTAATGGGAAACGGATCACTTATACGGTGTTTGGGAGATCCTGCAGTTTGGGAGAGGAGCAACACAGGACCCTTCTTTTCCCCTACAGTTGCAAACACCTCTCACATGAGCAGACTTGACTAATACCATGCTCTATGCACAGACATGCACCTGGTTTTGCATGTGCATTTATTAGATCCACAGATGCGGACGGGATAATTGCACATGCAGCAGGCGGAAGCGCGAGCAACGCGCAGGCTTGCACCAGGCAGGGATTTTTCCATCACAGGCTTCTCAACATGAGCACGTCCTTTCAGTCCTCTTGACCGCCAGCCTACTGAGCTTCAGTTCCTGACAGCCAGCCCCAGAGAGGCCTTCTCCCAAATCCCCATCTGTATTCTCTCTTTCTCTCTCCTGCTGTTTCACATTCTCCACGGCCGTCGACCAGTTTCCTCCATCTCTCCCGTTCTCTACGGTCTCCCTGGTCTCCTTGTGTCCTTACTCATCATAAGCCATATCTTTCCTCCCAGAGAGGCTCCAAAGAGACATCCACTCTTGCGACTTGCGTGATACAGGCTGCAGCCTCGTGCAGTGTCACCGCATAAGCATTTTATGTAGTCACAGATGCAAATGCACTGGGAGATGGTAAAACCAGTTCACTGGAAGAAACCCGGCTCTGCGCCACAGCGCAAATGACCCTAGCAAAAAGTGACCCGAACAAAAAATATTAGGATCTGCACAAAATAAACCCCCACAATTTTTCAGGGCTTTATTTATTTTTTAGTATGCTAAAATAGCCTGTGTGGATTTAAGGTCCGAGCTACAGCAGATACTTAGGCACTGATATGAGCTGGACAACACCTGAATAACTCTTTGGATCTGGAACCAAATTATTGCTTGACCTCAGTCGGTAGGGAACGGTGGCTTTTGTGCTAACAAAACCCATCTGATCATTTGTAGGAGGATTTCTATATTGAGGGATGGCCTGTATGGAGATTTGAAGTCCACCAGCCTTAGACCCAGAATGAGCTTTCCCTAATGAGAAGTGTGGAAAGGGCTGGGTAAAACTGGGAAAATTAGACTCTCCCACATAAATAAAGGAGCTGTCAAGCTATTCTCACCTAACAGAGTTACTCCTTTAAAAACACATGGGCTGTGCATCCTTTGTCTTGTTTGAAGGCCGAAGTGTGTGAGGAGGAACGAGACCTTTGGGGCTAAATTTTGGAGATTGGAGGCCTCAGCTGGATGCCAAATTACACCTGGTTTTGTTTGTGCCTCCACTGCGTCAGCCTGAACAGGCAGCTGCAAATGAGCAGCGGCCGCGTTGGCAAAGCCAGCCTCGTGTTTGTGTGCAAATGCTGTTTTCTACCTGGTCTTCTTATGCAAGGTGGCCCTCAGCCACACAGAACAGCTCTGCCTTTGCTGTGCTCTCTCCTCCTAACCCTTCCACTTTAACAAAATGATTGTGTGAACTGAAATCACTTCGCCGAGATGATTAAATTAGCTCCTACATGCCAGAGGTGCACAGAGGTCCTGACATTTATATTTGGGTGCAAGCATCTGACATTCAAATGTATTCACATTTGAAAACAGCATAATTTAAAAAGTAGCATAAAATCCATTAATATAATAGAGAGAGAGGGTGATGCTTTCATTTGCTAGGGGCTGTGCAGAACGGTAATTTCCATCGGCTCCACAAAGGGCAAACCGGCACGTTAGACCACAGCTGCACTCAGGGAGTGCAAAGCATGCCAGTGTAGCCAAGCCAGGAGAGAGCACTACATCCTTTAAGGCCCCCCATGTCCTCCCCAGTGTGCAATGCTGCCCCAGCACTCACAAACTGCGGTGCAGTGCTTGCAGTGAATCACTGCTTCCCACTGCCCTGTTGGTGGTATCTGCTCTTCGGCGCCCGTTCTCTCCTCCCAAGCATGCGTACAGACTAGGGCCGTCGATTAACTGCAGTTAGTGTGTGCTGTGGGCTGGGGCTCTGCGCCCCGCTGCCTTGGCTCTAGGAGCCACGCTGGCTGTGCCTGTGTCCCCTGCCCACCTGACAGCGGGAGGCACAACGTGGTGTCATGCAATGGCAGCAGGATGCTGAGCCCCATCCTGCAGCGGGCAACCTGCCTCTGCCACGCACACAAATCCAGAGGTGCGCACCGCAGCAGGAAGCCGTGCCCACCCCGCCCCCCCAGACAAGGCCTGCCGGGTGCTCTGTGTGTATGTGTGTGTGTGCACGCGCGCGTGTGCATGTGTGCGTCTGTCTGCCCCTCTCTCCCAAGCCACAGCCCCCTCAGCCCTGCTGCTGCCCCTCACTTCTGGCCCACCATCCCCTGCATCCTGCCAGGTTGTGCGGGGACCCCCCTCCCTGGGCTTCAAACCCCACAGCTCCCCGCACCTTCACCAATTCCCCCCCTCACTGGGGGAGAGTGTGGGCACACACCCCACCCCCACCCCCAACCATACAAAGTACCTGCATAATTTTGAGTTTTAACGGTGCAATTAAAACCGCGATGAATTGTGACTCATTTTTTTAATCACACAACTAATCACGATCACATTTTTTAATTGTTTGACAGCCCTAGCACAGACCTGTATGAGGTGCACGCTTCCATCCTGTCTGTGCTGTAATGCATCTCTCGCAACGCCCCAGGTTGATCCTGAGTAACTACCCCACAGCAAAAGGATAACCAGACCCTCTGGGCAATCACCCAGCCCCACTGAGGCCAGTGTGAGATGCCAATTGACCCCAGTGGTGCAAAGGTTTCACCCTGTGTATTTTTATATAGCTAGGAAAAAATGTGAGGCTTCTGTTTCCTGTACCGTGTACCTTTACGTTTCTAAAAGCTTTGCCCAAGTCCAAAGGGAGTTGCCATTTTGTTCCTGGGGTTGCACCAGACTGAGGTGGAGAACCATGTGCTGTGTTGTCTTGAAGAGACTTGACTTCTGTTCCTTCCTGATTTTGTTTTCCTTCCTCTGAAATGAAAGCCATGCTGTCCAAAGCACGCTGTCTCTGCCCGGACAGCTTTTACACTTTTCTAAATTTGTCTTTAGGCCAGTTAACCTGGACTTTTCTTGTAATTTAAAATACAACCCCATGTTTACATCTGATTGTAGCAAACACAAGCACACTGTCTTGTAGACCTTTACATAACCATGTTTTCAAAGGATTAATGCCAGCCTAGGCAAAAATCATGGTTGTGGTCTCAGTAATCTTGGTATAAACCTAAAGTGACCTCACTGCAGTCGCTGAAGCATCTCCCCAACTATATTGGGAGTATGCCCTTAAATTAAAATCTAAGTACTAAATAAGTGCTTATGGGAGTGGGAGATTACATATGTGCGTGTGTGTGTGTGTGTGTGTATATATATGTGTGTATGTATGTATGTATGTATGTATGTATGTATGTTCTGTAGGATGGAACATATATATATATGTTCTGTAGGATGGAGATGATGCCTACTGGTAAGTTTATGCAATGTTGAAAACAGTGAGGGTTTATTTTGATTGAGGTTTCTATAATAATATTCCTGTTAATAATGTAATTGGCCCATCCAAGCAGAATGATAGATTGATAGCTAGAAATAGATCTATCTATCGATCTATTCTCCCATTAAAAATATTGTTGAAAAATGAAAATGAACTTACACCGCATTGCTAGAAAGTATTTATTTATGTTCTGTGTACATAGATCTATAGAGATCTATAAATATAGAAATATAAAGATAGACTTATAGATTTATATAGATCTATCTCTATATCTCCGTATTTGTAGATCTCTATAGTTCTATCTAGCTATATAGATCTATATAGATCTATAGATACATATAGATATAGATATAGATATAGATATAGAGAGAGAATTATGCTTAGATGGGCCAATGACATTATTATCTAACAGGAACGTTATCAAAATCAAACCCTCACTGTTTTCAGCATTGCATAACCCTCCCAGTAGGCACCATCTCCATCCTATAGAACATAAATAAATACATTCTAGCAATGCTGTGTAACTTCATTTTCATTTTTCAATAATATTTTTCATGGGAGAATATAAATAACGTTATTTAAGTTGCTGAAGATGTTTCATTCATGATGCAGCATTAGCATCTGGCACCTGAGAGAAAATATTCCCCCAAGTCTTAAAAAAATCTGATGAAGTCCTCAAACTCCACTATTTTCCACGTTCCATATAATTGGACAGAGCTCCTGTCGGTTGATATTCTTTTTTGTTTAGGGTGTCCAGTAAGTTAAAAAAAACCCAGTACTATAAAGGGCTAGTTTTAAGACAGCTGTTATTTGTAAGACACAGAATTAACATTCCTCTGCGTTAGCTTCTGGTTTAACTTTCAACCATTTTCTCTCTGTGTATGCCAATAACAAGTTTAGAGTTCCTCCCATTGGCAGTTAGTTCTGCGCAAGGGCTTCACATTTAAGAGGTGAAGGCATATGCCTGCATACTACTCAATGAAAAGGAAGAATGAGTTTGTGATAAATGCGTGTGCACACGTTTTGCTGCCTTGTGCCTGTATGTGTTTATTATTCTAATCTCCCATATAGAGGAGCAAGGACTGATTTAAGTGCATGGATGACCTTCTCCAAGTACAATTTTTACTGAGCTTTTGCAATTGAAGAGCAACTGGATTTTTGGTTTTGTTTTGAAACAATGAGCTAAATGTCCAGGTTCACATTCATTTTCCCAGGCAAAGCATATATGGATAGACTGGTGGAGAGAATTGTGATCAGTAGCAAAGGGCAGTAGGGAGATGTGTGACCTGTTTGCAGTAGGGCAGTAGAGTGAAATATGTCATGAGTTCTAAGCACAAACATCTTATTACATAGGGAAAACCTCATTTTAATGGGGCAATAATGTCACATTAAGGATCAGTCTGCAAAATGTCAAAAATGGCCCCTATGACAACTTGTATCTTCTTTTGGGAAGTTCTTAATTAATTGTGAGCTACTTGACATACAATGAAGCAGAGTTCATATATAATACACATGCAGACATGTGACATACACATGGATGGGTATATATATTTGTGTGGGGGGGGGTGCATATAGGTATACGTGTAGAATTTGAGTGATTCTATTTAAAATGCAGTAACCAAAATCAGGCGACAGCTATTCTGATCATTTGTAACCCATCTTGGCTGCAGAAATTACCATGTTTTGAGCAGTCTTGAAGCAAAGAAAGCTGAGTACAATCGATGTGAGGGAGGCATATTTAAAAATAAATTATGGAATAAAATGCACAGAGACAGGATGGCATGTTTTGTTATGTCATTCTCTGCTTTCCTTCCTTCAGGAGAGGGATTTTAAATTGAATTCAAAGACTCTACTTTTAAATAAACAATGGAAATTGAAAACAGGCTTCCTTGTTAAAAGATATGTCTCTATATTTTCCTTGCTTATTTTTGAAGGTAACGCTGTACTGCGTCTTGGTACAAAAAAAGAAGGGCATTAGGTATTAACATTCCAAACAGGATAGTACATCTTTAATGATACATATGATAATTAAAGAATACAATAAACACAATTAGCATATGTTTTAAACAGTTTATTAGTGAAGCTTACCATAAAATCAGAATATATAGAGCTCCAGGGTTTGTTGGGATAACAGCTTCTAATCCTTAGAGTCATAAAATCCCTGGCTTGGAAGAAATGGGCATCTTTAAAATGATTGAATCAGCAGGCCTCGAGTGAAAACACACAAATTAGCAAACTCCAGCAGTCGGGCACTGTGCAGTGTTGCAATGCAGTGAGGTGAAGTCATTGCTGAAACTGCCCCAGCAGCTCTGATAGAGCACAGCAGGGATGTGTTGCTGCTACGGACATTCAAGGGGATAATTACCTTAACTCTTTCCAGACCTGGCATAAAGGTGTGTGTGTGGGGTGGGGGGAGAGGGCGAGAGGAGCTCCAATTTACAAATAAGTATCACAGCACAAAAATATGCATCTCGAAAATCAGGGACTTGCTCCCCTCTTTTTTTCTCCCACCATTACTGCGTTGAATGCCATGATCATTTATTTGCAAATAAACAGGAGGTGCTTCAGAAATGGATTGCAGATGGGTGGCCTCTGACCAGGTGTGAAGGAAGCTTATAAACAGAGTAGCATTCATTATAGGAGCTAATAAGTTTGTAAGAAGTTGCATAATCTAGTCAATCGGTCTGAACGGGGACGGACACGCCAGGACTTGGGGATCAATATTGCACTGTCGAAAAATAACGTTCTTGATGGTGACGCTCTCTGTTTGCCATTCTTGGCTCCTTTGATCCTCATATTCTTTCCTTTATCTCTCCCTGTCTTCCCTTCTGCCTATAGTACTAGACAAGTCCAGAATTTTCTGCTAATGATTAACATATAAGGTCTTTACATTTATCGTTCCCCTATAGAAATAATTTCCTCCCTCTTTTGTTGTTTATTTGTTTGCTTGCAGGGGGAGGGGTAGCTTGAATCCTCCAGTTCAGATATTTTAGGTTGCACGGGAGCAGCAGGGAAGCCAGCATGGGCTGAAAGGAATGAAGCTCTGCAGAGGTTTATTGAAGGGAAGGGGCAAACCTCAAATTGTCAACTTTATAATGAATTCTCATCAGACATGATGACTTCTCAATTCCACAAAGAGGGAAAAGAATAGAGATGGAGCTGGTGTTTGAATACCCTCTTATGTGGAAATTGGAATGTTTGGACCTTAAATTAGATATGAAGACAGCTAAACATCTCCATAAAAATGAGCGCTTCAGTCAAATGAAGGCATTTCAAGTTTGCTCAGCTCCGGGTCTAATCTGAACAAATTCAATCACCGCTCAGCTCAGAGTGAGCATTTTGCTCTTATTGCTATGTGAGGCAGAGCTGGGGGGCAGGGGAGGGTGCTTTTCTGCCCCGAAGAGGGTGCGTATTAATCGCAGGATTGAGAGCAAATATTTCAGGCTCGCTTTAAACATGGGTGGAACATTTGAAAATGCACAACGTGTATCTAAAGTAATTCAGCTTGCCTGATGTCTGTGTTACAGCTTGGAATTAGCAGGGTATTGTTATAATGTGCGTGGTAGTAGCACATGCATGCCCCGATGAACATAAAGGCCCACTGTACTAGGTGCTGTACGAAAGCATGGTGAGAGGCAGTTCTTGCCCCTTAGGCTAGGTGCAGACGTTCCAAAACCCCAGAGGCAGAATCACACTAAGTTACACGGTTTCTGAAAACGCCATAGCTTAGACTGGATGTGAATAGGACATATATTCGCTCTTTGGTTGTGGGGGGCAAATCTTAGACTGGGTTCCACCATTTTTAAACCAATCTATGTATGCTGAACTTCTGTTATAGGTATAAACCAGTTTTGCGTGCTAAACTTCTGTTTTGTTATGGGTATAGACCAGTCTCCAGTTGCTTATACCCTTGTAATATCTGTACCTAGCCTTAGAGATTACAACCTAACTGGACAGGATCAGAGTGGAACCACGTTCAAGGGAAATTGAAGTGATTTGTCCAAGATCAATGAGTAGATCAGGAACAAAGCTCATATTGCTCATAATATTTCCTGAGCCCCGTTTCAGTGCCCAGCCCGCTGGACCACATTGCTTCTTTTAGGACTTGTCTCAAGCAGGTAAAGTGGATGAAAGTATGTTAGGGTAACTAAAAATCTGTGTGACACCACCTAAGCGTAGCTGCAAATTAATATCTTTTAACTCAGGTCCACCTAAAAGATGTTTTCAGGTGTCGGTACTAAGGTAATGGTTGTGGTTACCTAAAATGTGTTAGCTCTTTCCTACTCTAGACAAACTCTAAGGCTAACTATAGAAAGTCAAAAAGCCCAGGGCTGAATCAATTCAATCTTTGCACGTTAGTCTAAGCTATGTAGATTGAACCCATAAGCAAGTGAACAGACATTCACTTTTGATTCCAGAAATGCAGCCACATGCCTGCAGTGGCCCAGGCCAGAAGCCAGGGGGCACTAGAGCACACCTCCCTGCTGGGCTGGTGCAGACAGCTTGGACCAAGGCTAGCCCATCCACCATTCAAGGGGGCATTGCAGGGGAGGTGCAAAGCATCTTGGGATGCTGGGGGACTGTGAGTTAACTTGAATCTGGAGGGGATCTGGGACAGAAGTTCAATAAACCGATTTCACCTAAATTAGTTCAGTCTGATATTACATCCATCCACGTTTATCTTAAACTGGTTTTGGCCATTTTAAAAGTGGTTTATGTGAACTGAACTTCTGTTGCGTTACCAGTTTCTGATCGCATGTACCAGTTTACATGTAACTTCTGTCCTTTGCCAGTGGGACAGATTGAAAGCCATTCCAGTCAGCCAGAGTCTTTCTGTTGACTCCAGTGGATTTTGAATCAGGTTTGATGTACAAGATGAATTGAGCCCAAGAATCTCAGAGGTAACGGGGAAACAAAACAGCCTTCATTACGTATTGTAAATGTTTTTCTTACTGGTATTCGGTTTCTGGATTAACGGCTTGCAGTCTGTGCAGAGCACAGTATTTTGACGTTGGGATGCTGAGACAGTGTCAGGAGCTCTGCAATTGTGACCACAGATAGCAAATTGTACCATTTTGTGGAATTTTCCCAGAAAAGTGACTTACGAAGTAGAAGCCAAACTCTCATCTCTCAGGTTCATGTCCCATCAAAGTTATTTCATGTTGTAAAAGCCTCAGTTCTTCATAGGGAACACATTCCAGATCCTTTCTACTGACCGTGTAGTTGTATGTGCAGTCTTTGGGGGCAATGACTATAATTTGTTAAGCATTTGCACAAACCCCAGCGTAATGGAGCATCACCTGATCATGGCCTAGAGGCCCTTCCACTGTATCACTATTAAATAATAATAAGTGTGCATCCCGCACCCTCTCTTAAGTAAATAAACCTTGTGTTGTCATCGGAGGATTTGATTCTACACTTTGTGGCTCAAGATTCCCACCAACATAACCTGACTAGAATCGATGGGGTTTCCCGAGGGTGCAATTGTAGTAATAGATTGGAGAATTAAGTGCAAAATGTCTCTGAGAAATAAACAGAGCTGGTTCTGTTACAGCGCTATTATTATTAAAAGCAAAAGCAAAATTTAGGAAGATCTTTAGCATTTCTTTCCTGGCCCCATTTTCCATCCTGATTTAGCAGGTCAGAATATTTACTGAGCATGATACTATTTAAAAACAAAAAAAAATGTGCATTTTTCTCTTTCCCAGGCAGCTGTAGAAGTAACCTCACTGTACGAACATTAGTTCTATTTATAACAGCTGAGCAAGTAGCGCAAGCCTTTTTGCTATGAATCCTTGGATTTTGAATACAATTTTCAGTTCAGCCTTGTTCAAATTCTGTTTTTATTCCCTTTCCATGAGCATTCAGTCTTTACTAGGAAGAATACTCACAGATGATGCATTTTGAGTTCAGCTGCCAATATTTACCAAAGTGGCTTTTACATCACAGACCTGCTTGTGATTTTTGACATTCAGACCTTTAGTTTTGTGGCTCTTCCAGAAAATAAATAATGGCTGCATGCCTTAGGTAATCAATACTGCAGACAAATTAAAATTTGAATATTGGATGATCATAACACTATGTAGAAGTTATTTAGGTAGATAAAATAGCCACAAAAAAAGTCTGAAAATATTTTGAATAAAAAAGAAATTAAAAATTTTTATAATCTGTCCCAACTGTTTTGCAGCTATAAAAAAAAAAAAATTGAATGAATAAAGTGTTCATTGTAACTCATTTTCTCAGCTCCTCTAATTTTCCTCAGCATCTCTATCACTTTGATATCTTGGCTAATGTATAACAGCAACTGTGGGTCCTCCTATACCGTACAATATAGAAAGCAGAAGGGAATGTGAATGAGAATTAATCACTGTTGAAAATTGCATGTTAAGAGGTGAGCTTGAGAGTTAATTTTGTAGTGTGAGGTTTATAAATTAAGCAGAAAATAATGTAAATTAATATTAATATAGTGATCTCAGCTGAGAATTTCAAACTGTTGCACATTCATGCTTTTGAACAATAACATCTTATTACAGCTGGTTTTGTAGCTGGGGAATAAGCTGTCTATATACACAGTAATGATAGACAAAATAAAATGTCATAAACATAATAAAGGTAATAAAAAGTGAATTTCCATCTAGTCGCAGAAATGATTCTTGCCTGAATAGTGCTTTTGTTTCTGTTATTTCTGGTGATTTTTATGCTTTTGCATGGCTTTAGTTCCTAGTCAACTTTCACATCAAATATAAGGCAGAGACTTATAAAACTACGCAAACCAGAGATTAAAATCCCAGCGGTGCAAGCTGATCCCAGCATGCAGGTCCCTGCAGGTTCATGGCGTGATGTCCAGGGAGCTTCGCAGACTTTGCTGTGACCACATCTATGCTTTACAGCTCTCCCACTCAGCTACATTTACAGGGCTGAAGTCTCAATTAGCTCTGGTTAGTCCCTGCTGAATTTCACCCCCGTTAGAGCTGATGGGACTGCTTCCAGTGAATTCAATGGGGACAGGTTTTCCCTCTTGGTTGCTAGGTAAGGTTAGCAGATTTTATTCTCTTCTACTTTTAATGTGGGGAATATAAAAAAATATGCTTCACTTAGGGGTTCTTGCTCTTTTGTGTCTTTGTTAGCAGATGAGTTAAACCTCTTCTTAAAGGCTTTCCCGAATCAACCCTTTAGCCACCAAGTACTTCTTCAGTTCCCAAAAGATAATGTATTGCCCCTGGTTTTTAGCTGATCATTAGCTCCTCAGGCTGCATTAACTTTAAAATTAAAATCTGCTTTAAAGCCCCTTCATGCTTTGAAATAATAATCATCATAATACTTAAGAATTTTCCCCTCTTCTGAGTGCTGTATAAAAATAGGGCCAGATCCCCGCCTTTCTACATGTAAGTGCTCATCTCTGCCTCTGCCCAGCAAAACTGCAAGCACCAAGTGAAGCAATTATTCGATGACTGATTCCCTCTGACATGCTTTTCACTCAGAAGAATAAACTGGCCATGTTGTAACAAAAACCTTTCTCCAAAATTTGAACCACACCAATGTCATCCTCAACATTTCTAAAAGCCTGAAGAATACAGTGCAGGGAGGGTGTGCGCCTCCGTTCTGCTTTCAGCCAGGATAGAAAACTGGAGCGAGGTGTATGGCGGGGGAAGCGTTATTCTCACTGTACTCTCGACCCTACCAGTAGGAGGAAATCCTGGTAATCTTCGGAGACACCTTCTTCGCACGGTCTTCCCAACCTCGGCTCTTAACCAACAAGGGCCAGTTTGAGATGGGTGTCTGAACGATGGGATCTTGTATCTGAAACAAGGGTGCACACCTTCACAGTTCATGCCTCACTTCCTTCAAGCCAATGGAAATCTGAGGCACTAAGACATTTTCAGTCCAAATGGCTTATTTTTGGTTCTACAGTTTCTTCAGTAGCTTGTGAGTGGAACGGTGCTACATTTTTGAGAGTGATAATTATATGCAGATGCACGTAAAAAAAAAAAAGGGGGTGAGGAGAAGGTGTTGGGAGGGGGAGGGTGTTGTTAACCACAGGCAGAAAAATGGGAATGACTGTTTGAATCCTTAAGGCAACACATCAGGTAGCAACATCCTGTTAGTGTCGTATGGTCGTACGCCTGCAGTTGGATGCAATAATCCCAGCAAAGGAAAATGCCAAATGGTTGAAGCACAGTGCTGTTTCTCGGGGTGGATGCTGACTGTGATTCCAAACAAGTCAAGGTGCAGACCAGGTTCAGAGTTGCCTCTTTGGCTGGGGGCAGACATTGCACACGAACCGGTTTAAGTGATCAGAAACTGGTTTAAACCTGTAACAGAACAGACATTCAGTGCACATAAGCTAGTTTCAAAAGGGCCAAACCTGGTTTGAGATAAACCTGATTGAATGAAGTATCAGACTTAACTGATTTGGGTCAGACTGGTTTATGCAATGTCTGGCCCAGACCTTTAGGTTTCAGACCATGCAGCAGTAGTGCTAGATTTATAAACCACTGATACAAGCCTCCCTCCTCCCTCACAATGGTGTTGGAGCTGAAGGAGACTGGGACACCTACAAGCAGCTTAATGTGAGATACAGCAAGGAGGACAGCAGAAATTGGAGACAGTGTTAGGTCCTGTTCCACCTAGTAGGTATCCAAGTGTATTTAGGCACCTAAGTACATTTCTGTTCCACCCTGTTCAAATCCTGAAAATCTGGTAAAGCATCCACTTTTGTAGCATGCAGTTATCTGACCCTGGAGTCACAAAAAACAGAGAGGAGAAGGAGGACCCAC
>NW_017729009.1:13739864-13748253 GCF_001723915.1 Gavialis gangeticus
CCCACATCTTGCATTAACTGTTTTTCAAGGATAGGAGCAGGGTGGAAGAGAATCACATGTATGCATTTAAATTCACTTCTGTGTCTAATAGGTAGGATTTAATCTGGCCCTGCACCCCTTGCAGAAATAATTCAGAGCTCTTTGCATAGGGAAAATCCAGCACCACCTCTTTGAAAATCAGTGCAACCTGGGGGCACAGGATGGAGAGTATAGCCAGGAGGTGGCCCCTGTGTCCACACCACACTGAGTCCTTGGCCCGAAGGCCTGCAGCGAGGAAGAGGAAGGGACTGCGTGCTCTCTTCAGTCCCATCTCCTCTCGGAGCAGCAGCAGCCAGCTTTTGCAGATCACTCATCTACCTGTGACTGAAAAATTACATGTTTAAATCTGGCAGCATTTTCGCACAGCAGAAAGCCCTTTTGTCCAGGCTTTGCTCTTTCCCTGCAATTTGGCTAACCAGCACATTTTAAATGGCAAGAAGGGTGAGTTTCCAAGAGGAAATCCCCCTCCCACTGAAGTTTTGCTGCTGACTTCAATAGGGCTAGGATTTCATCCTGGTGCCACACTAGTGCCTGCCTGGCTCCACACCCAGCAAGGACAAGATCTGCTTGAGGTGGTGTCTTTTCTTTTATGAAAGTGAAGTGTTAAAAATAATCCCCTCCACTGTCTCACCATCATGCAGATTACACAAATCTGGCCCAACTTCGGACATGCAAAGGTCTGGAGCCAGCCACAGCCACACTGCCACAGCCCTGGCCATCCTTCCACATGAAAACAGCCCTTTTGCACAGGGTAATGCTTGGAGCTGAGCCAGGAAGTGTTTGTAGGGACCTGAGCTCTGAGACTAGGTGATTTTTCTGTCAGCTGACTGGAGCAAACATTGGGAAAGACCTGCTGATCAAAATATGTTTTCAGCATTCATTCTGCTCTGTTACCATATGTCTGCAAGGTGTCCAAGACTAGCTTCATGGATTGCTTTAGATTTCTGATTCAGGTGCTGCAAATCCGAGGTATCTGCACCGAAATCACTGGCTTGACAATGGCATAAGCAAATTCAGAACGAGTCCCTCTGCAACTATTTAGTTGTCATGAACATTGTCGACCTGTACTTTTAACGGTGCATGGCACACAGTTTGTGTGTGTTTCCATCTTCCCTGCAGCCTTATTACTCTGCTCTGGGATCTACTAATCTCTTCTTCCAGACTTCTGGATCTATTCATGACTGTGTGAGACTGCATTTTCAGTTTTTAAAATGGCACAAAGACTGTAAATCAGCAAGAAGGAAATCTGGTGTGGAAGAAGGGCTAATTCAACGTTCCTTCCATGATTCAGACTGAAGATGCAACATAAAGCCTTGCTGAAAGTTTACCCCATTATACATTACTGTTTGTAGAGTAAAAGGGAATGCTGAAAAACATACCTAATTTAAAAAAGAAACTTGCTTTGCAAAATGAGGGTCTCAACATCACACTCATCATCACCATTGCATATCATGGGGCCAAAATAAGAACTAAAAGACTATCTATTGCAAAAATTATCTGTGGGTAATAGTTTTTTTACTGCATTTCAGTGCTTATTAATTCATTCAGGAAAAAAGGAAATGATGCCACACTGACAAGCCTCTTCACCTCACTTTACATGAAGTCCATCAATCTTTTTAGATAGCTCCCTCACCTTGAGAGTGCTCCATAAACATTAGCAAGATGAGGTTTGTTATATCACATGATAGTTTAGTGACAGAGACAGGGACATACTTTTAAGTTGCGCTAAATATGGGGATTCGGGCATAATCTTTAGAAGGGCTTTCATCCAGTTTCCACTTGTGTGTGAATGAAATAGTACACACGGCAATCTGTGCCCTTACTATGCAGGGCAAAACATTTGCAAAAATTATTACATTTGCTCTTGGCCTTTTCATGTATGTACATGAGTGTTAAACCTTTCCCTCCAACGCACCCACAGAGTGATGTGTTTGGTGGGAGCAATTGCTTCACTGACGTCCTTGGTGTTGTAGATACAAAGCTATAAAGCTGGTATCTGCATGTGCCAGTGTGCATGCAGATGTTTGCCTCTGCAAAGTGCAAATTTATATATGAGCAGTTTTAACTGGCTTAAGTTCAGGCTGAGAAGTGCTATACTATTCCAGCTTCCCTGTGCTAGATCCATATGCATAATATACAGCAGATACAATGTCCATCTGCTGGAAAATAGTGCCTCTGCCATCGCATAATGTGTACATAACGCTCCCTGTGACTCCCTAGGTCCTATTTCTACAGTTTAATTCAAATACATGTTTGGCTTCTCTCTGTGTTGCAGGTTTATTGCAGGGTATGAAAATCAGCCTGCTCCTTGTGCACTTCATACATCAACGGCAACAAAGCCAGACATCAGAACCGAGCTCAGATTCTGGAGCGATTATTGTTGCACTTGATCTATGGAGCAGATAAATTACAGCTTGATTTTTATAAGGTATGTTGAGCCTGAAGGCTTCAGTAGTTACAAAAACAAAACAAAACACAAAACCTTGGTTTACCTAGTAATTTGAGGAAATATGACAAACCTGACATAGAAGGCACAGAGCAAATAAATATGCACATCCATCATTTTGTAAAACAATGCCTTTGCTAGAGAGACCTCTGCTTGTTGCATTCTGCAGTATAACATTTCTTTGTGGTTTGCTAGCCTCAGATCTTGCTCAAATCAGAATCAAGTTAGTTATAAATTTCAACCAAACGATTGCATGCATGATTTGGGGAAATCAGTGGTCTACAATAAAAAAGGCGAACGTGCAGTCCAAGGGCATTAGGAATATATTCATTTTAGGGCCTATTATACCATTCCTAGATTTTTTTTTGTACCATGTAATATGAAGGCAACTGCTGTATCTCAAATATTGAGTTGTGGTTCTTTAAAAAACAGAAAAAATGAGGTGATCAACTTCCTAGAAATAAAATAGCCCAGTGATTTTGCTCGTAGTAAATTCCAGTGGTCAATACCATGCTTTTAGTTGCACAGTAAAAAAATGTGTGCCGAGGGAAATGATTAGCTAGTGGGACACCCCCCTTCCAAGGCCACACTATAATTATACCACCTCTTATAACATAAGTCCTAGCCAGCAAAGATTCTCTGGGCTTTTCCTGTGTTTGCAGGCTGAGATTTGTAACGGTATTTAGGCTCCTTTCTCCCCCTGGCCCTTTGTGTTGATCAGTTCTCTCAATAAAACAATATCTGTAAAGTCCTATGCGACACTGAAAAAGTTTCGTAGCTGTGCTTTACATGAGACCTACATGCCTGCATAGGCCTCATCACTGTTTAACCAGTTTATGCACCAACATAGCTAAGGCATGTCCCTATTTTACACTCAAGGGAGTAGACTACACACTGAAATCCTGGTGCCAAGAGGTGATTTGCTATTGGCTCATGTGGCAAATGTCTCTCAGAGGAATTAATGGCTGGAGCCAATAAATATTTCATATTAAACAGCCAGCTGTATGGGCAGAGATTTGGGGTGACCTGGACAGGGGACTTTTACCCCCAGAACATTTCCAGCTGAGCTGGATTGAGTGCATCTAGAAGCCCTACTACAGGACAGCATTCCCTGACATAGAAAAGGAAAATCCCATGTACAACCATTGGATAACATCATAACAGCCCTGAGAGGAGGGACCAGAGCCTAGGACTCCCCACTTCCACAGTGTGCCCTAACCATTAGGGTAGAAAATTGTGCCCTTCTTGCATCTACTTTCTGACCCAACTCATTCTTTTTCACCCTATGGCACAGCTTCAGCAGGAGGGAGGCTGAGTGGCCCCACCAGAAAAGCCACATAGCCTGATGGTTAGGGCGCCTGCCTAGAAAGTAGGAGGGGAGAAGTTCAGTTCATCCTCAGGCAGCAAAGGAATTCAGACCTGGGTCTCCCACGTCACAGGCGGGTGCTTTGCACCAGGAGGCAATTATAGGAAGCAGAGGTGGCAATTGCTCCACTGCATTTTGTGAGGTCCTGTTTGGGTGAATGAGGCAGTGCCTCTTGGGACAGTAACTTCTGGCCACTGACTCTCCTGGCTGGGTTTACACATAAGCTAGGCAATAAGCTGCTCAGCCCTGTTGAGACTGGGACAGTTTTGGGCATGTGCCATGGCTCAGCTCTCACCAGCTGGGGAATCAGAAAGCCAAAAGATAGGGTGCTAGCCAAGCATGGATCTCCAGGATCGCAATTTTAGATTTTTTCCCCTAAATTCTGCAAGAATCCCACTGCAGCTCCTTTATTACATCCTTCCTGAAGTGACTTGTCCGAAGTCCCACCAGAAGCATGGATTCAAACTGAGATTTGAACCGACATATCCTGCTTCCCAATCCCGACCTTTAGCCCTCCTGTGTAAAACCAACAGCCAGAAAGGCCACTCTTTAAATCAGGATTTGAAACCACTTCATCCAGCCCTGATCCTAAAGACCTTGGCAACACTTGGATGGCATTGGAAGCACGGTCTGAATAAGGAGACTAGGATCCGTCCCTCTGTGCCTTCCAAGTCACATCTTCTAATTTAGTAGGAAAATGCCCGCTACCTGCTCGTAGCAGAGCAAAGCCAAAATAGCCATCTCGTGCTTCATCGACAAAACTGCCAGGTGCATTCTCATTCCAGAATCATTATTCTAGGTGTTTGTCAGGGAAGACGTACAAAGCAGACAGGATGCATTTCGAATCCCATCTCCTGGGCTGAGCTGCAGTGCTGACAGTTAGAAAAATCTTGTTTGGACTCGTACACTGAAAACATTTAATATAGAAGTCATTGATGGACTATAAATATGGAAAACTGAGATGTCATTTTTTTTTTAACAGAGTTGCTATTCTGGCCATAAATGTCCTTTAAACATATTGGTATTTCAGTGTAGCTGAAGCATATTAAAATCCAGAGTTGTTCATTGAACATCTACTCTTTTTAAGTTAGTGAATCTTGTGGGACTTAATTTTCAAACCAGTTAAGTATGCTGTGGCTCTCACAAAATGTGTGCAGGAGTGCACATTTAAATGTGAATGTGCATGTAACCTAACACACAAAGAGGAAATGATGGCCGTTTATGCTTGCAATTACTCAGTTTGCACACACAGTCACGGCAATTACATGCCCTGCTTAGTTAGAAATCAGACCCAGAGTGCCATTTACATAATATCTGATCTTTCTGGTGAACCCCAAATATATTAATCTTTATTAGAATGGGATGAAATGCATGGAAGGGGAATAGATCCTGGTGGCAGATATTCTGACAGCTAGGGAAGGACATTTATAAAGTGAACATCAGTAAACCTTAGGGGTGACATATGGATATCAACAGAAAGTAAATGGCAAACCAAGCTGGGATGAAGAATTGCACTTTAAATTGTGGGAACTGCATTTTTCTGGGGCTGCTCTTATATATTTTAAAACAAAACAAAACAGAAATGTACTGGTATGCCTGTGCCTTCCCTATGGTAAAATGCCAGTATTTGACTGAGATTTACTTAAAGTGACAGTACCTCCCATTTGGTCCAAAAAAGATGATTACTAAATGTCATGTCTATCCGTTCTTATACAGACCATGTATGTGACATACTCATGTCTAAGCTTCATGGCAGTTTGCAACATGTTTCCTGTTGCTCAAAGGCAATCTGAAATCTTTGTGGTGAAAATGCGAGTCGATCCAAGGCAGTTCATTAAAGCACATAAATAAATAAATACGGGGTTCATTCTGCTCCATCCGAAAGGTCTCAGGCCAAAGGGCGAACACAAAGACCTTACAGGAGCAGACTACCAGTGTGTGTTTCTGGTCAGGCTGCAGAGATTGCAGTTGGCTGAACACCCCTGGCATCTCGTCTGAAACAGAGCCACTTTACAACGGAAACACCTATCCATACGCTTACAAAACCCCAGAATCATTTTGTCCTGTTTGGAAAATGACTGCATTGGCTGAAAAGTTTTTAAAAAGCTCCCTCGAGAACCAGCAATCTACCACTGCATTGTGTCATCAGGCTCTTTTCTTCCCTGCTTTGTTGCTCTTCGCTCTCTGTATAGTTGCGGAAACAGCATAGGTGTGATTTGACTGGCAATTACCTGGATAGTCAGAGACACTGGGGACTTCCTTGAAAGCCTCCTATTTGTCTAACCATGCAAGGCAGGAAGTGACTTCAAGAAGGCTGAGAGGATGTGACATAATGAAAAGCACGATAGAAAGCTCTTTGCACAAGATGCAATGCCTTTAGAAAGCATCCCGTGGTCTTTGAGCATCTTTGAAGATTTACCACTGTTTTACCAGTTGCCATTAACCTACCATCCACATCTCCTCCTTTAGGATGGGAGATGAGTTCATGGACATCTGGAAGTGCGTTGTCCCCATAACTGCACAGTGCCTAGGCTGGAGGTTCACCATATCCACCAGAATAGAGTTTGAGTTGTATAAATTGCCACAAAACATAGCTTTGCTTTGCAGGTCTAACTCCTGAACAGGGCCATGGATATGTGTCAGTGTATATATAGTCTGATTTTTTTACCCTTGTTAGAAAAAAAACCTTTCATTCCTGTTGAGTATATGGCAATTAGTAATTCTGTTGAGGGCCTTAGTTTTTGATTTGGGAGTTTACACAGGCCTTTTGATTAAAAATGAGGCTAGGAGGATATACATCAAAATGGCCATTTGAGCATCCAGATAGATTGGACCTATCTGTGTAGGAATCCACATTTAAAAATCATGATGTAATAATATTTTTGGTCAGAAAAGGCAGCAATTTTGTTGAATCAGTGAATGGTTTTCCCTGTCAACCACAGTGCACTGAGTGTTAACATAATAATAACACTACATATAACAATTTCTGACTGAAGGTCTCATGATGCTTCACCATCATTAAGGATTTAAGTCTCAAAATACTCCAGTGAGGCAGGTAATATGAGTATCCCGGGAGTTGTCAGTAAAACCCCGATTTCCTACTCACAACCCCAATCTGAAAACCACGTATTCCCCCCTACACCACCCTCCCTGTATTAGGAAAAGTATCTCCTACTTGCCAGTGCTAAGGAAATGGTGACTTTATAAAATGAGTACGCTTGCATTGCTCTCTCCTATTTTTTTATATACCCAATTTCCATTACACGAATCATAACTCTCACTAAAATCACAGTTTAAATGAAAGAAAATCTGCACGAACAACAAAAAATAACCGTAAAAGTGTGCCATCTAATAAGAAAGGATTTTTTTTTATCATATGTGGAAGATTAAAGCCACTATAAATGAAAGTAGAGTATGTAACTGGAAACACGCTTTCTAAAAAGGTGGCATATGTCAGCAAGCATTACAACAGCGTCTTTAGGTGAGCCTTTGATATAGACTGTTAACTAGTTCAGTGAGGTAGATGCAACCAGGAGAGAGTTTCACATCCTTGATTTGTTTTCCAGCTACAATTTATCTGAATAGAACAGAATCATAAATTACCTGTGATTTTTACATCTTTAAAAGGACACATAAAAGCTCATGGGATCACTGCACACCCTGGGAAGAAAAAGAAAAAAAAAAACCTAGGGAAACTATGAAAGATTCATTTTAATAGAATACAGGTTTAGCTATTTCATATTTAATAAGATTTAATATTTCATTTACTGCTGGGGACTCACCTTTTTCAGCAGAACGTAAGATTCAAGGCACTATAGTACATTAAGGTTTTATGTCTGACTATAACAACGTTGTAAAAGTTGGCATCAGAGCTGTTTAGCATGATGCAGAGACTGAAAACAAAGTTTTTCTGTTTTCCAGCAGTCAAGCAGAAAGAAAAAGACCTCCAAAAATACTCAAAGAACTGGTTCTCGGAAAGCAAAGACGAAAGACGTACTTTTTTATTGAAGCTGTTTGTAAAGCTGGCTCCTTCGGGTAAGTCATTTGCAAAGGGCAGGACCGGACGGCAAAGGGGGTATCTTAGGGAAAGGGCACAAAACACCTTGAACTTCAGGGAGAAGGCTATGTCATCACACTGTTGGGTGAGGGAAAAAATGTCTAGCTTGTATGTTGTTCCTCATAATCCTGGCGCTGTCCAGAGTAGTAGCATGACAGGGCTTCTGTTAGCAAATGTGACTACCATCCTGTTCAGCACGTGCTGCCGTGTGAGGACCTGCCCAGCACAGGAGGCCTGGGGGAGATCCAGGATGGGGTGCAGCTTTCTCTCCAAGTCATCTGGTACATGGAAGAACTGTTCAGCTTGCACCTTTACGCAGCTCCGCTAACACCCAGTAGCAGGTCTGCTCCACAGGCCACAGTATTAGTAACCACGAGTGTTAAAAGTCATGGGACTAGATGTTTATAGTTTCATAGTTTCTAGGGTCGGAAGGGACCTGAGCAGATCATCAAGTCCGACCCCCTGCCATGGCAGGAAAGAG
>NW_017729009.1:13753253-13755603 GCF_001723915.1 Gavialis gangeticus
TCCCCCAATGCCTGCTGATCCCCCCTGACTAATTTATAACAGGCCACTAGATCCCCCTCAGCCTTCTCTTGTGGAGGCTGAACAGGTTCAGGTCCCATCACCTCTCCTCGTAGGGCCTGCCCTGCTGCCCTCTGACCATGCGACCATGCACCCTCTCCATGATGTCCACATCCCTCTTGAAGCGTGGTGCCCAGAACTGGACACAGTACCCCAGCTGCGGCCTGACCAGTGCTGCATAGAGGGGGAGGATCACCTCCTTGGACCTGCTCGAGATGCATCTGTGGATGCACGACAAGGTGCGGTTGGCCTTCCTGACCGCATCCCCACACTGCCGGCCCATGTTCATCTCGGCATCAATGACGACTCCAAGATCCTTTTCTGCCTCTGCACTGACGAGAAGGGAGTTCCCCAACCTGTAGGTATGGTGCTGGCTCTTCTTCCCCAGGTGCAGCACCTTGCACTTGTCGGTGTTGAATCCCATCTTATTCTCATCTGCCCACCCCTGTAACCTGTCTAGGTCCGATTGCAGCCTACTCCTCCCTTCTAGCATGCCCACTTCCCCCCATTTCTTAGTGTCATCAGCACATTTGAACAGGTGCTTTTTACCCCCTCGTCCAAGTCGCTGATGAAGATGTTGAACAGCGCGGGCCCGAGGACTGAGCCCTGGGGGACCCCACTGCCCACATCCCTCCAGGTAGAAAATGACCCGTCCGCCACCACTCTCTGTTCTTTTAGAAGATAAGGGTTTGGAGCCAGAAGTGTTATTTATCTGTTGCCTTTTCAGTCTTTTTTGCTCACGTTTTCAAGATTGTCCCCATAATCATGAGGGCTACCGCCTTCCTGGCATTTTAATGAAGGCTGATAGTCTTACACAATAGCATGATTGCAGCAGCTGAGGTCTTAGGAAAGACACTAAATATCATGAGTTGTTTTTTTCTTCCAGTAACACCATGAATGCTGGCAACTCTTCTCTGCCTTCTGCAGATAGGAATTAAAGACTACTCAGGCTAGGGGGAACCTCAGGATGTTGCTTAGACCCACCCCCTGCTCAGGATAGGATCATTCCTGATGAAACCATTTCACCCAAGTGTTGTCTAACCTACTTTTAAAATCTTCTAAGCCTCCACAGCCTCTCTAGATCATCTACCCCAATGCTTAACCACCACCCGTGTAGTTAGAAAACTTTTTCTACCCAACCTAAATTTCCCTTGTGGCAATTGAGGACCATTATTTCTTGTCCTGTCCACAGCCGGCTCAGAATAATCAATCACTGTCCCCTTTACAACAACCATTTTTTGTACTGGAAGATCATCTTCAAATCCTCCCTCAGTCTGCTCTTCTCTAGACTAAATCATCTCCATTTTTTCTGACTTCTCCTCGTACATCATAGTTTCTAGTTCTTTAATCTCTTGCTCTCCACTGGATTCTTTCCAGTTCATCCACAGGAAGATCCCTGAATTAAATCCAGGTTTCCTAAATTCCTAGCACCCCCCTATTGAGGCATCCTTCCTCCCAATCGCTATTCATGACTAGGGTAATCTCTTCATGAGTGTGTGTGTTTTTGGCAGAGGATTGAAATTACGGCCAAGGGCTCATCTTTCTTTCCTTCCCAGCTGAGAAGGAGCCAGGTTGCAGAGGCAAAGGCATGCTGCGCTTTCTCTCTTTGATCGTGGGTTTTGCAATGCCACCCACGTTCCCTGAAAGCCCCAGGAGAAATTCCAGCTGACTCAGCCAAAATGCCTGCTGGGGGCTGCCTCTGCAGCACACCCCTTCAGCACGGGCCCCGGCTTTGGAAAATGCCGCCCATTTGAGTTGGTGGAGTGGCAAGCTGAGTCTCAGCTCTTGGGTTTTAGTTAAAGCAGCAGAGATTGCAAGAAAGCTGCAGAGTGCTGCTGAACTAATCCATCATTTTAGATCCTCCCCTTTCAAGCACAGAAATATTGTAAGAGCCTTGTTGCTTTTGCAAAGGACTGCTGGATGCATTGGGGCAGTTGTGACTCAGGCTGGTTACGAGACCTGCTCTGAAAGCACGTTTCCCTGCCTCGTTATAGTATCATCTCAAACAGGCCCTTATAGCAGCACATCGCTCTGCTGTATCACGATATCCTCCCCATCTGTACAGAGACCCCAGTTCTGGGAGTAACATCAGGGAACTTGTCTGTCTTGCTGTAGCTTTCAGTGGAAGCATTTCATAGGCAGGTATGTCCTTTTTCTCTATAAACAAGTGTGGAAACAGCCGTGTGTTCAGTGATACCCATGTTCTGCCGGCACAAATGCATCTTTGCATTTAAAAGATGCACATCTTCAAAAACCCTCCGCTTGACCTGTCAAATGACTCCATCAACCTTGC
>NW_017729009.1:13760603-13789624 GCF_001723915.1 Gavialis gangeticus
GGCAGGGATGTCCTTTTTCTCTATAAACAAGTGTGGAAACAGCCGTGTGTTCAGTGATACCCATGTTCTGCCGGCACAAATGCATCTTTGCATTTAAAAGATGCACATCTTCAAAAACCCTCCGCTTGACCTGTCAAATGACTCCATCAACCTTGCAGACCTGAAAGTGGTTTGTCTTTAATCATGCTGAAGGTGATCCCGAAGCCAGGCGAGTCTTTCCATTGTCATCTGTGAGCTTTGGATCACTGCCAGACTGCTCAGACTGCATCACTGTACAGCACAAGCTATTCACAGAGGACCCCACTGGTTCTCCGATGCTGAGAACCATGTACATTATGCCGAGTCTGGGGGGGGAAAGGCTCCTGTAAAACAACAAAATGTGTGAAAGCTCTTCATCCTTTCAAAGGTTGAGCTTGCGTTCCCTTTTGGACAGTTCATCCCTATGACTAGTTCAAGCTTCATCTAGGTTTAGTCTTCTGAAGCTATCAGCCTCAAATGGTCCAGAAAGATACCTAAAGGGTCAAAGTTGGAGCCCTTTTCTGGTTCTGATTTAAATTAAATTATTTTGGCTTCTCTTAACTCAATCAGTCCAGTTCCCATTGCAGCTATGTAATTATAGTCATGATTTTATCGAGTTCTGTCTTGAACCCAGTTAGGGGTTTTGCTTCTTTTGCACCTGGCTGTTCTAGAACCTATATGGATTAAATATATATATTTTAGGAGGTTTGACACCAAACCTTCAGTGCCCAGAATTTTTACAGCCTGAGCTACAGGAATAACTTTGTCCTGGGATGCTGTCCTGTAATGGACCCATCACTAGACAGGGACGCAACATGTACCCTGATAGAGGTTTATACATGAGCTCCATGATTTGACTCCCGTCTTGTATCTGATTAACAGAAGTGTGCTATGAAACCTACCCTCAGTAGCGGCCTGAGAATAATGGTATCTGATGAATATAGAAAATGTCACCATCCAGGACTGTGGGCTTTCAGGAAAAAAGGGGTATTTTGCCAAGAGAGTGAGTCCTTTCTGTCTAGCAAGTTCAGTTTGAGATATCACTAAGGAGTGCTGTCATTATGATACAGGTTTCCCTCACCAACCGCTGGCGAGGGAAAGTTCCCGGGGTTGGCAAAACCGTGGTTGGCGAGTCAAAAGGCATGTGGGAAAAATGGCGGGTGGCGGGCTGATGCGCAGCCATGGAAAACCGTGGTTATTCAAAACTGTATACCGTGGTAGCCAAAATGGTATACAGAATATTAAGTGTGGGTACTCAAAACCGTGGTTGGCATGGGAAACCTGTAATTACCCACAAAAACTGAATCAGTGTTTGATATGAAAGGACAAAAGCTTAGGTGCAGTTTAATATGGCCAAACCAGTAGTAGATCAGCTGACATCTTAATCCTATATACACATTCGGCAGCAACAAATTGTTTCACCCCACTTCCCATATCAGGTTAGCATGGGTTTTACACACAGAGATGTAAGAAATACAGTAGTCCGTCCTTAAGATCCCTTTCCAGAACTTGGAATACACTTTTCTTTTAAGCAAGAATGGTATTTTCAATTCTTCTTAAATAATTGAAGATACTAGAGATACAATCAAGAGTCAAACTCTTCAAGATGAAAATGTCTAGATGATGAATAAGTTAATGGAACTAAAATCCCAGTCGTGGCTGATTAGGGGGCCTGGAGAGTTTATCAGAGATGGGAATGTACAAGCCCAGTCACAGCCTGACCTTGTAACGAATGAGAGCTGAAAAGCAATTAATTGAGAAATTATCAGGGAAAAGAGAAGTTGTATGGTTGGTTAGGTAAAGCAATATGTCAATGGGCCAGGGATTGATTTGGCTGGAATACCTCAAGGTCTCTGTTCTGATGATTCAGGACTAGAAAGAACTGGCCTGAGCCAGGCAATAAAAATAAAACAGGGTCAGCAGAGAGAGTCATCAGTCAACATGGCGGCGCACTATTCATGTATTATTTAGGGGATAGTTAAGGAAAGTTCTCACACCGGCAGCAGCTCTCCAAGTTTTTAAGTTCTACTTTTGTGCATTAAAAACTGGAGACGGAGCGGATCATCCGTTGTGCAAACTATCATCTTCATTTAAAGCGCTGAATTAATGGGCAGTTTAAAGATGCAGCTTTAGGGTAATTTATGTGCAGCGGCCCCACGATTGCATACACAACCTGAGTGCTTGTAGGTCTTATCAGCACAAGGGGCTGCCCCAAAGCACTGCAAATGAATTGCATTGATTTCAATAATCTTTGGATCCTGCCCTAAATGAACATCTAGGCTGTGTCAAAAGATGGCCCTGTATCTTTTAAAGAGCTGGTTTTTACAGTAGTGTCTTCCCAGCTGATATTTTGACTCCGGCAGCAACCGGGAAAATCCAGACATGTGATTGATTTTTTATATCCTTATTTCACTCTGCTTTGTTTGTACATGGCACTGCTTGTAATCATTGGGAAATCATTATCATTAAGTAGGAAAGATCATTATGATGCCTGATATCAGAACCCACAGCCTTTTGCACATCCGATGACAGCCTTCTATGGAAAATATTCTCAGGGACAGGTATGCAAACATTGCTGTGACACAAAGGAAATGAAGAAATACTTTCTTCTTCTCCTTCTTGTGTCTGAAAGAATAGGGCATGGAAGGAGTGCAACCTTTGGTCTACCCATGAAACCTCAGCACTTAGAAACCATCTCCTGTAGGACAAGAGATGTACCATGGGTGCCTTCACCCCCTATCCGTCCCTGCCTTCTAGTTTGTGACAGCAGCCGATCTACTTGGCGATACACAAGAACCCTCAATACCACTGGGATTAAGATAGGGATAATTGAACATAAATTTAACCTCTTCACAGATAACACCCTTCTCCATATAACTGAAGAGGCTAAAATTGCTGAGGACAAAGCCATTTTACAATGGACAGATAGAGTAAACGGAGCAGGCTGTCATTCCTTAAGATGATATTAATGGGAAAATTAAACCCAGCAAAAAATATTAGCCTTGCTTTCTGATTTCTAGATGAAACATCCTCCAGAGAATCATACAAATATATGGCCACCCCAAATTTTAAAATATTGCTCTGAAATAATAGAGCATGCAGTTATTGCCGACAGCAGCTTCCACTATGACTTGTACTGTCATAATTTATAACAGAGGGAAGTAGCGTCATTTTGGGGATTGGTATCAAAGGATTTGTATTCCATCCTTACCTGTGCCACTGACTTGTTCTGTGACCCTGGGCATGTTATCTCACTCACCTGTTCCTCTGTTCCCTCTTCTGCCCATTGCTGGGATGTTTTCCTTGATTCAAGACCTCTCACTGTGTGTTTGTGCAGTGTCCAGCACAACGGTACTTCAGTCTCTGAAAGGGCCTCTCAGTGCTACTGTAATGCAAACAACCCAAATAATTAGCAAATAAAAGCCATGCTTAAGGACATGGAAGGTTGTGCCAGGATCCTCTCAATGAATGAAACTAGGAAATTGAGATGAGAGACATGTCTTTTGCCTCTTGAAGCCCTATCTATAATGAACTCCATGAGGCTTTGGCTCCCGTGGTCCATAAGGCTTTGACTTCCATCTCCAACAGATGCTAAAAAGTAATACTTATCCCGGCTCCATCTAACTTTCGCTCTAATGCAAAATCTCACCTGAGACTGCCTGTGCTTTTGTCTTGACATCTGACTGTCTTGCCTTCCGTGCATTTGGGAGGCTGTTCTGCCTTTCCACCACAGAGGTTACAGGTTTTGTTTTAAAATGCAAATTTTGTCTGTAAAATGGGGTCAATGACAGTTTCCCTCCTTTGCTGGGTGCTTTGGGTTGTAAAGATGATGCACAGCGTGTGAAATTAATGCAATGCAATAAACTCTGTAGCAGTTCGAGCACTCCTGGGTGCAGCATCTGCATGTATACCCAAGACTGCAGCAATTCCTGGACCCCTGAGCTAATAGGGACACATGGGGGGGTCAGCCCCGGGTTCCAGGTGGTGGCATCAGATGGCAAAGGGGCTGGCACAAGGGTGCTACAGTGCGGGGCTAGCTGGCAGGCAGCCCCTGCACTGTATCATACTCATGTCCCAGCCAGCCCCAGTCACCATCTACAACTGCGTTGCAGCAGGATAAATTACTCCACTGAAGATCAAGGTACAAGAAATGCTATCTTCATGGTACAAATGCTTTTGGAGAGGGCAACAGAAATGTGGAAAGACCTTTTCTTGTGTTTTATTGATTATACCAAAGCTTTTGATAGAGTCAAGCATGAGGAGTTAATGAAAATGCTGGAAGAAGTGGATATTGATGGTAAAGACTTGAGAATTTTAAGAAACCTCTATTGGGACCAAACTGCAGCAGTGAAGATAGAAAATGAACTAAGTGATTTCATCCAAATTAAGAGAGACGTGAGGCAAGGCTGTTTCTTTTCACCTGACTTGTGCAACTTATACAGTGAGAAAATACTGAGATTGAGGATTTGCCAGGGCTGATCACTGGCGGCCAGAATTTGAACAACTTGCATTATGCTGATGACACAGTCTTAACAGCTGATTCAGAGGAGAAGCTGCAAGAAAGTTGAGATAAAACTGTTAATGAAAGCAAGAAGAAGGGCCTAAGCATCAACTGTAGAAAAACAGAACACATGGTAATTACAAAGAAGAAGATCCTTCCTGTATGCAACGTCAAAAAAGATATGGAACAGATACGGCAGGTCAGTAAATTTAACTACTCGGGAAGCTGGATGACATCAGATGGCAAATGTGATCGTGACATAAAGCAGAGAATAGGGATGGCAAAAGATGCATTTCTGAAAAATGAAAAAGACAAATAGTAAAATTTCTATGGGGATGAAGCTAAGAGTTTTGGATTGCTGTGTTATACCAGTCCTCGTGCATGCATCAGTGCCGGACAACGTCACTAAGTATGGAAGAGAGAATTGAAGCAACTGAGAGGTGGTTCTTAAGGCACATCCTGAAGGTATACTGGACAAGGAAGACCGCAGATGAAGATATTTCATCAAGAGCAGGCTGCAGGAGGAAGCTGCTGATTCACATCAGGAAGAGACGGAGTTTCTCGGACGTGTTATGAGGAAAGAGGAAATTGAAAGTCTGGTCGTAACCGGAAAGAATGAAGGAAGGGGAGATCGTGGCAGACAGAGGTTGACTTATGTCAAGAGTCTATCTAAATGGATGAATGTATTGACACTGGACATTGTGTGTGCCGCAGAGAGAAGAGATCTGTGGAAGATCATGGTCACCAACGTCCTGTTTGGATATGGTACCAAGAGAGAGAGGTTTCCACTAGGATAATAGCAAAACAAAATGTCCCAAAAGTCCAGGTTTGAAGAGAGCACTGGGTGCATATATGCTCTCATGGTCTGTGGCAGAAGTGTTGCCTTTTTTTTCTCCAGCCTGTAGAGAAAATTTGCATGTATCTAACAGTAGAACAAGGGCCCTAAATATAGCATTATTGGGGGGTTTTCTGAACCAGGTACCTTGTCAGCTGTGACTCTTCTACTAGACCCTTTCCAGGGAACTTCAGCAGTCTTTTCTGTTAGGCCAATATTTTATGTTTGACCATCATTAGTACAATTCTGGCAGAGGGAAAATGTAAATATTTGGGCAATTACATGTGAGATACGCAGTAAAGCATTGGTTGTATGGCCTAAATTGGTACCAGGGCTAAAGAGTCCAGCCTAAAAGTAATGAAGTTAGCATATCCTGCAGAAAATTCAAGGGAAAATGTGAAATGGCACCTCTATAGCAACATGTTTCCCTCAGATCAGAAGCTGTCTTTTCAACCAGGCAGTCATTCTTAGCCTTTTCCATGCCATCACTCCACATTACAAGAGGAAAAAAAATGATTTGGGCTCCTTCTCCTCCGAGCTTTCAAACTCACCTTGGGAAAACCTTAAAGAAACAAAACTTTGGTTGCAGCTCCTTGAAATCTGGCAGGTTCAGAGGCCACGAACTAGACAAGTCTGTTCAAATCCCTAGACTGCTCCAATCACTGGAGTATCTGAGTGCTTTCCTCGTACAATAGTCCGTGGCATGATAGTCATCTGTCACTTTGGTTCTTGCCTTCGTATGTCCCTAGAGTGAGAATTGCATGGTGATTTGTTTTCGATGTGCGATGTGCTACGTATATGGATCAGAGAAAGCAAAGCTGAAGGAGGTTGCCTTACAGATGGACTAGGAGACCCTTGTAGAGTCTGCATTGAAACCTGTGGGTGAATTGCTGATTAAAGAGCTTTGCACGCAGCAACGTTTGTCCTGATCCAACCAATTTCTCAGGAAAAGGAAAGGTCAGAAATGCATGAGTTCAAACATAGCAGGAAACAGAGATCTATCTGGAAAACCCCATCAATCAACCACACTGGAACAAAAGTATGATTTTAGCTCATAAAAACTCAATATGTAATAAAGCTATAATTTTAGCCCATAAAATCTCAATATGTAATAAATACAAGCAACTCTGCTACTTCATTGTACATAGCCTTTATTACTCCCTATATATCAACCACAAATTTTACAAGGAAGTTCCGGCAGCTTGTAGCCAAAGCAGAGATAAAGGAGCAACTTGATTTCACTGCCTCTGGACGTATCTCAAGATATAATTAGAGAGACACATCTACTGTTTCTCACTGCACCTATCGAGTTTTGAATTCGTCCTGACGTTAGAGCTCTTTATGCTTGGAACAGATCCCAAAAATGAATTCACTCGGAGGAAGCTGTGGTTTCATGCAGCCTGTGTCCTAACTGAACCACTCATTATGAGTTACCAGATCAGTAAATCCACCTAACTCTGCAGTCTTTGGCTTGACAAATTCCAGAATAACATACTCCTGGTCTCCTGCACTCAAGAACAGAGAGGTGTCTCCAGTCTACTGTTGGGTAAATCGCTTTGCAAATGAGCAAGAAGGAATAAATAATGTAAGACGAAACAAGAAACCTAAAGGCTAGCTTCAGCTTTTCTGAAGCCTCTTTGCAAGACAAAGCAAGAGCGCCCAAGTAAGAGTTGGATCAAAGATGTCTCCAAAGGGTTGTATGTTTCAGTTCCCTTCAAGGGAAGGACGATCCTTGCCTTGGTTTAGTCAGCAGCAGAGGCATGTTTTCCCATCACTGACTTGGAAAGTATAGGAAGCCAGCAGGCCAGTGCAATGCTCAGGTATCACAGTGATGGATGTAGAAACAAGAACTTAATAGAATGGGCCTTTCGTTTTTTCTTCCCTGTTTTTCCCTGCTCTGGGCAAGGTCCTAGCTGGTATAAATCAGCACAGGGGCATTGGAGCTCTTCCACTTCATACTAGTAGGATGTATGGACCAGAAAGTTTTAGGATATGCCTGCAGCGTGTACAGTGCCTACAATGCTGAGATAAAGCAAGCTCCAAAGGAACTGGATCAGGTACCAGGAGCAGTATAGCCATGTTAGCTTGAAGCTCTGTGTAGGCTTATTTAAATGAATTCATGTTAAATTAATGAATTAGTTCATCAAACTCTCAAGGCCACTTCTGGGCCCTGAGCATACTCATTTACACCTAATTTAGGTCTCTGCATTGCACTGGATTTTGCAGTGGAGTTGTATCCTAAGAGAACTTCCTAAGGAAAACTATTAGATTTCTGTAGCAACTTACTGGCTTCCTCCCTATAAATCTTCTCCATACGGCTGTAGCGAGGCAAACTGAGTCTGATACGATGACAGCCAACATTTTTAAGCCAGCAGCCAAAGCCTATATGCAGGCACTCGATCCGGGCCAATCCTGTAGCCCTGGCTTGGGTGAATCTCCCCTTAGGTCCTGAGTCAGAACAATGCCAGCACCACTGAGATGCCTTTTTTCTTGCATCCTTTTTTTTGGATGCACTTGCTACTTTGTCTGACAGCAGTTCAGATGCTGCGTTCGTTCTGAGTGCAATCATTACAGCACCTCAGACGTACACCCTCACAATCTTCCTGGTGAGATAACGGTGCCCAGTCTCTGCACATAATGCCCAAAGCATCAAGCACGTGCTCTCTCTTTTTGCTTAATTCGTAAAGTGGAAATGGAGTGAGTCAGTTTGGGGAAGGTCCCTGGCCTGCCTTCTGCTTTGGATACTGCACTGAACACCGTTCATTGAAGTGGGACATGTGGAGTGACCCTAGCCATCATAAACTCACATGCACAATATGAATTAAGAGACTTTTAGAAACATTTAAAATTCTCTCTGAGTCAAGTCTGTGACCCCCTGGCATTTTGCATGCACAGTTTGTAGCTGGATGCATAATCTTGCTAACATGCCTTCTGTACATATGTCAGCAGTGGCTGTTAATGACCAGAGCAAGGAGTTAATTTCTAGCAAGATTTTTTTTTAACCTAAGCTACACAGATATCTGCAGTTCCTTAAAAAGCTGAGCACCCGTACAAGTCAGAACAGCAAAAATAAAATAGATGCACTCCTTCTCCAAGCAGAACAGCGGTGCTTAGTGAATCACACCGCTCCATTAAAGACACTTGGGACTTCTATTTGATCTCAGGTAGATGAGATGAAGTTAGATCAGAAGTGGCCTCTCCATCTTCTTGAGTCACACAAGGTTACGTTTGGCTTAGTGTGAATGAAGAGTCATTCTGTTAAGGTCCATGGAGCAACTTCGGATTTATGCAAGTATAACCGAGTGCAAAATTTGGACGGTGGAGTCCAGTTTCCAAACACAAGCTAAACGAAGCCACGCTGCTCAGGCTGGTGGGAAGGCACTAAGCATAGGCAAACAGGGATTTGGGTGGAACAACGGCTGATTCAGGAGAGGAATGAGAGCCAGGTGTTACAGGGATTCAAAACATCTGGGATTCTTCCTCATTTCTGCCTCTGCCTCCGTTCTCTGTAAAATGCAGGTCTTCAGCTTTCTCTTCTTCACAGGTGTGTAACGGCAGTAACTGGAGTTATGTGGGTGGCCCTCCAGTACGTTTGTGATGGGAGCCCTAGGTCACGTTGGCATTGGCTTTGCACTGCTCCCCAGGTTGCTCCCAAATAATAACCTTTGTGCAGAACTGAGGTGCTTGAGCCCTCTGCGTTAAACCCAACATTTTAACTATTGGGCCCAGACAAAGTCAAAACTGAAGAACAGAGAGGAAAATCATCCTTTTGGGTGCCGGTTCGAAAGGGTTAACAGATGCAGACAAACATTTCTGGGACAAAGTGCTGAGATTTAGCGCACTGAATTAATTCTTAAATTAAACTGGGGGATTTGTAAATGAGTTCTAAGGGGAATTATCTTCTGGGTAAAATTAATACAGGAGATGTGTCAACATCCGGGATAGCATTACTATGAGTGATCATTATGCAGATGTTGCTAAAAGAAAGCTATCGCAGTAGCCTTTTTCCCTTTTCCAATAACTCATTGCCTTAAAGCAAAGAATGCATTTGCAGAGGCACTAACGTGGTTTTGGAAACATGACATGAAGAAAATTCAGGTTGCTGGGGTACTCAGTGGAAAATGCAGTGTTATTCTACTGATGGGCAGTAACAAAAGTCTGTGCCTTTCCCTAAGCAAGCATTGGGTTTTAGTACACTTTGCCTTGGAGCTGTGCATCAGAAGAGGTGCTCAATGTGGTGGTACAGCTGTCCAGGTGTCTAATGTTGTGAGGTTAAAGAGGAAAGGCATTGGCAGATGTGACCTGGAAAAACATGCAATGCATGCATGACCAGTAGCCTGAGCATCTATCTTCCTTCCACCTAGGTAGGTTGTACAAAAGACCTAGCCAAGTACCTCCTCCCTCTCCAGCTTTTACATTTTTCTTTGCCTAAAAAATGAAAGCGGAGTTCAGAGTAAACCCAAAGAAAGGCCTGTTCGAGTTATTTTGTCAAAACAATCACACAACGGGAAACACTATAAATATTTATTTTGCTTCTGAGTATCTCGTTTTGTAAAGCACCCGAGTAGATGCTTAGTGGGGGGAAAGGATGCTGGTACCACGTAGGCTGCGTTTCTCTCATCTGAGAAAACACCAATGTTTAATTTAAAAGGGCATAAATAGAAAGCAAATGCCTCTTTACTTTCATGTTAGTGACTGGCTATTAAATTACACTGCAAGCACGATGCAGGGGACAAGGAGAGTACATGGTTATTTCTGTCTTCTAAACCAGAGTGCAAGTCTCAAGGTAATTACTTCAGATCCAAGTGTAATTACCAGCTGATCTGCAGGAACATACGCAGTGGTGACATGCATTCAAGGCAGCATTAGTGCCCAATAATAACATAGCATCATTAACACAGCTTAGCACTTCCATACATTGCCACGAGCCATTGTTTTCCCCAGGAAACGGCTCGCGCTTAGGTAACCTAATAGGGAGATCTCATCAAAAGTCACCTGAACTCCTGACGAAGGTCAACGTATCCCTGTGTGTGTGTGGGTGTGTGTGTGTGTCGCAAACATGACACCCGTCTCATGCAAGGTAAACCTGTGTCTGGATTTTTCATCACTATGTGTTTTCTTTTTCGTGTTGTATTTCTGGGTCCTGCTTTTGTGCTTGTCTTTTCAAAGCCTTGCACACCCTTGTAGTGTGGGTTTCCAAGAATAGCTGCACCTTTGTGCACAGCTGATCTTCCTGGAATCCACATGTATTTGTTCAGCTTTGCAACCGCACTGCTTCACTATAATAGCATCATGCTAAAAACTGGGATATTTTCTCTTCAGCTCATGCTTCTTCTGTTCCCCTTTGGGAGCTAGTTGTTGACGGCTTCCCCCCCACCCCCTTTTTCCAAGGCTACAAACATCACAGTAAACAATCCATTTATTCTGATGGTCTTGAAAGCTTTTTTACACCTCCAAGAAGATAAAAAAAAAAGCTTCAGAAATGGAGGGGGGAAAAACACCACCTTGTATTTTGAAGATCCTGACAGTCCTGTTACTGTTGCTTCTGAGCACTGCAGTTTTCCAAAGACAACACGTTTAATAGATGTACAGCATATTTCAGAAACCGTACTGTAGTTTTAAAAAAATCGTATTTGAGACATTATGCAAATGAATAATGAAAATAGCACCCACTTCCTCATAGGTAATAATGGATTCGTGTACACTCCTCGCTCAGTGTTATTCAACTAAGATTGGCAGAATGCCTAAAGTCTGCGGGTGTTTTCCCATTTTGGAAAACTCTGCTAGCAGTTTTTTGAATGGGCTGAGTCGCATGGAGAGCACAAGATACCTTCGCTCCCTGATCTTGCCTTTGAAATGAAAAAGAAAACCAGATCCATAACAGCTAGGATTACATCTATGCAATTTATCCAATGAGACTTCCAATCTCTTTGTACGGGTACCCTGCTGCTAACTTAGCAGTCAAGATCAGAGCACTTAATCAATCATCCACTGAGGACAAATATGCGTAATCTAAATTAGAACAAACCAAGGCATATTTTACATGACAACCATACAGATTTTTAAGAAAAAGCTTTGGCAAGAAAATTGCATGAAAACAAAATTGCCTTATGTTTTCTGCTTAAAGTGGAAGATGGCCTAAATTTATTGTAGGTTTAAGTAGCCTTGAATGTCATGGGTCACATTTAGTTCTTATTAACCTACCAGGTTTCTGTTAGGGGATCAAAGCTGAATGTTTCGCCCTGCCTCTGTGGCAGGAAGAATTCTTCCCAGTGCTGAATGAACAGAAAAGGTAAAGGGAGCGCAGGCTCCAGTATGAAGGCTCATGATATAGATTCAGTGTCCAAAATCCTCTGTATGTTATGATCACTGTTGATTCACTTATGGTCTATATTGATTCAGGTCCTCATGAATCAAATATTGGCCTACTGCATGCATCACCAGGTAACCTGTGTGCCTGCAGGTAGCAAAGGGAAATGGGCACACTGAAGAATCAAAGCGTTTATCCTGCACAATGAATCACCAGACTTTCTGGGAGGCAGTGTGGTCTAGTGGATGGAGCCTGGGCCTGGGGTTCAGCAGCCTTGGGTAATATTCTTGACTCAATCATTGTCCTGCTGCTTCCAATTCATTTCCCTGTTCTTCTACCTGAGATAATGATAGTGGCCATTGGGAAGGAGCTTTGAGCTTTCCTATGGTTGAGGTGTTACTGTTTGTATCTGTAGCATTAAAGCACTGCATTATTATCGGTGATTCATACCATGCATGTGAATAGAAATCCAGGTTTAGATCCAGTTAGGGTAACCACTGAAGGCCCCCTCCCCATCCCCGCTTACCCCAAGTGCTTGCACGAGTTTAATTAAATCAGCCTGTCACTGAGTGGTGCAACCTCTACCAGGGGGCAAGCCAGGACTGTTCTGGCTTTGAGTAGGACCTCATCCTTTTACTCTCTGCCAGCACTGCCTCCTGGGTTTAGAGGCCTTGTTAGATCTGCAGGGCCAAGTGTAAATCAAAGTCTGCGTTGGCTCTTGCAAAATATGTGTAGGGGCCAGTGTCCAGGGATTTGTGCTTGCAGAATTTGTATGTGCTCAGAAGGAAACAGGTGACTGTGCAAGGAGAAAGATAGTGTGCTAGCCAAGCAGTCACACACCTGGGGAGTCACCTGCTTTTATGCATCTGTGGGTTTTTTGGGTGCAGTTTTGGGTGTGCAAGCATGGTTTGCACATTTCTGTTTGAAAATATAGTCTTTAAATATCTGCAAGCAGCTGTTAGCATGGGTATGTATTCAAAACTGCCCAGCTGTCCTTTCCCCAAGACACCCAAACTTGGGATTTGGATGTACAGATCAAATAGGGTTGGGATTTTTCAAGGCAATGACCTAACACTGGCCACGTTAAGGGCAGTTGTATGTACCCCATCAAGGTCAATGAGTGCAGTGTTAGGCAAAAGGCAGTTTTGAAAATCTCACCTGCGTGTACAAAACAGGGATTCACGTGGCTACGTTTTACTTGAGCGAGTGGTATTCAGTGGAGGTACCTGTATGTCCTTGTGTGTGCATGTGTTTAAATTATGTATCTATATACATATACACACCCCAAATGAGTGGAAACCTCCAAGTTCAATGTTTGGAGGCATTTGAGGCCTCTAGTTTTGGTTTAATCTCTGTATTTAAAGAAGGAAGTGCTTCTGCATTAGCTCAGTGGAGTTGATGCCACTGGGGCAGTTATCTTGTAGGTGCAAGGATGCTGTCTAAAATGGGCAGGTCCTTCTCTTGGCTCTGTCCTTTCCTTCCTTTTATGTGCTTTATTTCTCCCTGTTTGATTCTGTTTCTGGCCATCTGACAGCCTCAGTACTTTACCCTACTTCCCTTTCTCCCAGCAGTGTTTCCGTGGCATGGAGCCCTTGTGCAGAACATGACCAAATATCCAAGGTGGGAGCTGCCCATCAGCCAAGGCCTGGTACTGCAATTTGGGAGGCATGCGGTCCCTTCCTGGCTCCTGAGTGATGTGGAAGTATTGTTCCACATTACATTTCCAGACTAGGATGCCTGGAGAGACATCCACTCTCCCTCTCTTTAGAGGTATCTGGAGTGGCCTGATTTTTTTTAAAATTCTGTTGTTTAGCTCTGCTGCCTTGTAAGACCAAGCTGCTTAGTTAGGTACCAGGAAAAAAAGGTTTAGGTTGCCATATTGGAGTGCTTGGGTCCCAACCTCTCTGGGCCAAAACGGATAATCCTTCTTTGCAGGGAGGACACAAGTCTTGATTCAGCCAGGCTTGTACAGTGCCGTTAGCTCCTTCCAGGGAACATGCCCACTATTATTCTGGTGCTGCAATGAGAGGCGCTATGGAATAAATGCAAACAAATCACGAGAAGCAGAGAAATGGACCCTTTTCACCATCCTGCAGCTTCTGCTCTCTCCTCCCTGCCTGTTCTCCATCACCGTTGGCCTCAAACAGTTAATTTACCAGCTCAGCATTTCACCAAGCTTCTGCAGCAGCGGACTCTTCGTCTCCCACGTGGCAGCCGTGCAGCGGAAGAAATTCCAGCTGAGTCTTGAGTGGACACCACCATTCCCTAGACACCCACAATCCACGTGCAAAGCACCAACGGGCTTCTTCAGTTCCCAAAAAGCAGGACCCAATGTCACCTGGCGCCAACATTGTGCTACAAGCACCCACTACCTCACAAGCAGCTGAAATAATGGTGCCGGCACGAGGCGACTACTGTCCCGGTGTCTGACATTGCATCGCAGCATCAGCCCTAGAGCTGGATGGTGCATCATTATTCATACCGCAAGCGCCGCTCAGCTATTTTGCCCCCTCCGTAAAGCATTGTGTTGCATCAGGAGCCGTTTCCTCAGGGCAAGAAGCCGGTGGATCAGTAAAAGGCAGGGAGGGTTGAGAGCTCTCAGATGGAAAGGAGAAATAAGGACAGCAAATGGGATAGAAACAAGAGGCCGGCGGCTGGCAAAGGTGAAGAGAGCCTGGGTGTGTTTTTCACATGCCTTTTTTCCCCCTTCCTCCTCCTCCCCTCCTCCAGTCTGTTGCACGGGAATTGCTGGCCATACTGTTCCAGTTCAGGGACTCTCGCAGCAGAAAAGATCAGCTGTTGGAGAACCCATGGAAGGCCCTTGGGGGAGCGCCATGGCCGCAAGGTAATCAGCAGGCAAAGTTATTATCATTATGCTGCTAATTAATTCCCAGCTCATTACGTTTCCTGTGGCTAATTTGTACTCGCCGCTGATTTGATTAAACTCATCTCTATGCTAATAAATGTGTTTTCCATTTGTTTTAGCGACTGTAGGAAGAGAGCCCGGTATTTACATATTTTGACGTTTATCAAATAAAACGTGGTGCCTGAATTAATTCTGCCCTGATTTATAAGTGGAGGGAGGAGCGTCATGGCAAGTCAGGGTCCCTGCCTAATTCCTCAAGTGCGGATGGGTGCATTTACACATGCATGCATACATACAAACACGTACCGCCATGCACACGTGCATACACGTTGCACATGCCGCTCTGCTCCCACAGCGGACTCCGCACAGACAGCGCTGCATGCCTGGAGGAGCCCAGGGGATTTCAGTACATCTCTGCACCGACACACAGATCCACTAGCAAGAAGCGCATTGTAGGCTATGGCCTGTATGCTGAAGGGAAACGATGGAGGTCTCCCTGCTGTAATTGCTGCCCCAGCCTACACGGGGGGCTGTCTTCTCTTTCCTGCTTTTTATACAGGGTGGCGTTTTGCCAGAAACCAGGTTTCTTGCCTGATCCGTCACAGGTCTATAGACAATCCCCACACAGAAAAACCCCTTCCCTATTGTCCTGTCCTGAGACTATCCCAGCCTTCATTGAGACACCTCTCTGCATTATATCGCTGACTATGAGTAGGACTTTGACAGTGTATTTGTTATCTTCTTCCTGTCTTTGCTAACGTCCAGCAGGGTAGCAGCTTAACCCCTTCCAACTGCGTTCACACAGCACAGTTCCCAAACACCTTGTGGAGTGGTTTTTTTGTTTTTACGCGGCAGCATCTTCTTATCAGAAATGGGCTTTGTTTCCAAATTGACTTTGGCGCAACTTGCTACACTGAATACTTGATTCCAATCAGTTTGGGTGTTTAATTATGTGGAGAGATGCATCAGTTTTATGATGAATATACAGACATATACACCTGTTCACCTGTTTATCTCACTTGAGAAAATGAGTGTGGCAGAAAGTTAGCTCTAACCCCAAGGAGACAGCTTCCGATGTAAACCGGCCGAGTTGCACTCAAGTCACCGTTCCCGGCTCCTGTCCTGCGGCACGATTCTGTGGCTCATGGCAGACCAAGTGTGGAAAACAAATGATCTAAGAGAAAGCACCCAAGTGCAAATCAGCAGGACGCAAGTCACGTAGGTGGCTTGGAAACCACAGTTCTCTTGTGCAAAAGGGCTGGACCCGATGATCTGTTAGGTCCCTTCCAGCCCCTAACATCTATGAAATTATGGAAGCTGGGAAATCACACAAACAGAAAGAAAAGAAGGGGAATGACTAAAACTCCTTGTGAAATGCAATCTAAGGTTAAATCTGGGGGTTGAGGGGAAGGGAGCTTTTTCCCTGCTGGCAAAAGGCAAGACGGTTGGGTGCAGACCTTGGGAAGTCTGGAGGCCCCTCCTAAAACTGGGGGTTGCTTCACCCGGGACCGGCTTTCCCCTCCCGTTCTCCTGCGTGTTGCATTTTGGTTGGTTTCTCTGGCAGCCAGGCCAGCTGCTCCTCCCCGGCCCACGCGCTGCAGGAGCAGGCTGCCGAGCACAAGGATACGACCTGCTGAGTTTCATATTGGCGTGTCTGCCTCCGTGCTCCACCGTGGCCCACGGTTTTCATTCTCACCCGCAACCCAGGTTCCCCAGCAAGGAGCAGCCCCCGCGCGCATTGTTTATCACCCGAGCAGTAAGACACCTTCTCTCGCCGCTTCCTCACTCCAGGCAAACTGGAAACAGCTTGATTGCTTAAGTAACAATTAACATGTCTGTCCCGCGGGAGTATTTTTGATGTGCCACACTTGTCTTCCATACAGGGAGGTGCTTTCTTTCCACAATTTATGAACCACAGTAGCAAGGACTTTTTTTTTTCCCTTTTAGGACCCCCTTTCTTGACTGCTAGCATCCTGTTAGCCTTTGTGCTGGTCAGCCCATGTTCTGCTGACAGTAAAACAGACCAACAGCAGTGAAAACCAACCGCCCGGTAACCAGAAAAGGAGTGAAATTCTCTCCATGCTCCTAAAGCGTTCAGCAGTTGCAATGCAGGACGGTGATGTTTGTTCTCCCTGCTCCCAACCCCAACCACCGTTCTGGGCACTGGTATAGAAAGTGCAGCCAGCTGTGCTGTTTGCATGGAGAGCCAGAGCCACTGGACGTACATCGAAGCAGGTTCCCAATCTCTCGCCCTTGCCCATCCTCATACCACCTACAGAGTACACGCAGTGGTCTGGGACCACACAGCCAGCCGGTCCTCGTGCATCCCCGTAGGAGGTTTTTATAAGAATGGTTTTTGTGCCCACTTGGAGCTGCAGAGTAGATTTTATCCCAGAAGAACTGAGTTGCTGGACTTAGAGCCAAGAGGAGGATTCCCTCTCCTCCTACGATCTGCAAGCCCATGCATTCATTACAGCACTTCTTCCAGCTGTTGCAGAGGGCTGGAGATGTGAATGGGCATCCTCTGACACCGAGCTGTGCTGGGCAAAGCTAGGGGCTTGCACAGACTCTTTGCTAAACCAAACTAACGGGGTGGCTGAATGGCCTACTGTAGAAGCACATGCCTCATTTTTTAAAAGCAAGGCCTTCCCACTTCAGTACAGAGGCTGGAGGTTTCTGCAGGTGCTAATCTTGTCTCTTCTGCACAGCCAGAGGGAAAGGCCGGGGAGAAAATAATCCTCCCTATCTTGAGTCTGGAACCAGGACATCCAGCCTGCAGCCGGGACCAACATTAGGTGCCAGGCCCTCACTTCCCTTCCCTCTTTAGTGAGGTCATGGTCTGTGGATCCGAAGCATGCACAAACAATTTTTTCTTTGGCACTCTTTCCTTGTTGCAAGGATATCTCTACATCAGCTCCGTGCAGCCTGTCCTATCAGTACCTTTGGGTACTGCTTCAGCCATGCTTTTTGGTCCCTCCATAGTTCAGAAGAGCTGAGAGACCCTATTGCAGCCTGGAGCTATCCTGGAAGATGATTCCTCTGCCTGACCTGACATCCATTTCTCTTTCCTTTCTTCTGTAGAAGAATAAAACGTTTGCAAAAAGGAAAAAAAAAAAAAAAAGAAATCCTAACCAAAACTAGATTGTTTCCCATTAATAACCTTTGTGTTTCCTCGATGAGGGTGGCACAATGGACACACGCTGCATGGTATCAGTGTCACAAAGGACAGGCCCAAAAAGCTTTAGCTCAGGACAAATAAAAGTAACATTGATCCTTTTTTCTCTGTTTTTTTTTTTTTTCCCCTCTGGCTGGTATCAATACATTAAACAACCCTGCTGAAAAACTGAAATTGATTCAAGGCCTTCAGTGCTCCCTGCCAAAAAAGCTTCCTGCAAGGATCTATTCTATATTGAATTACAGTCGGGAAAAGTTCAATAGGTTATTGCACAAACAGAGAGCAAAAGCCAGTCAACAATGGAACGCAGGGCGACTGTGCAGCCTCCATTGTGTTTGAGGCCTGAAAACCATCCCCAAACTCCTTGCAAGTGCTGACGTTAAATCAGGTTAATTAAAATGGTGGGCTTAAAATGTCCGTTCCTTTAAGGCTGTGGCTGTAAAGACAGGCAATACAGAATAGTCAGAACAGGCTGCCTAAATGTAGGCCATCCAGAGTTAGGTCCTGAATCATGGTGCATGTTCACAGGTGCCGACTACCTATGGCTCCAGAGATGCATACATCTGTATCTAGATATAAATATGTATCAACATAGATATAGACCTATAGATAGATAAATAGATAGCTATAGATAGCTATAGAGCTGTAGATATCGAGGTCTCTCTCTCTCTCTCTCTCTAGATATATATATATCTATATGCATCTCTGGAGCCATCAGTAGTCAGCACCTATGAACATGCACCATGATTCAGGACCTAACTCTGGATGGCCTACATTTAGACAGCCTATTCTGACTATTCTGTACCGTCAGAATATATAATATATATATATATACACACACACACACATATATATATAAACCTTTATTGCAACCTCAGCACTAGCAGATATTCCTGGCTGACCTGTACAGCTGTGTAAAGTGTTGCATCTTGATGGGAGAAGCAGAGGGGCCCAGTGACTTGAGAACAGGTGGTCTGTGTGGCACAAGCGTATAGTTAAAAGGTGTACTGCCATTTGGTAATCCCCTGCTTTTTTAAGGTGCGAGTTTGGGGGTGTCACACTTATTTTTAGAGTCTGTATACAGTCAGCTGTGGAGCTCCGCTGCTTGTGAGTATTTACATACCTCTGTAGTCCCATTACAGACAATGAGACCATTTGAATGAGCAAATGCTCATCAGTGCAAGCATCAGCTCAGCCATTGAGGCCTTAATATGCTTCAGCCTGTATATAAGGGATGTGTGTGTGATCACCTGGTTAGAACCACATTCCCTCTGCAAGGAAGATCCCTCTCAGGATGGTCGTGAACAGGGCTGCATCTATACCTGACATCACTGGATTGAAGAGCAGTGCTGAGTAGCTTGCGTGGTGGCATTTTTCACTCTCAGTGGCAGCCTTTGTCCTCATCAGGAACATGAGGATCTGCTGGAAGCATTACAGAAGCCAAAATGACCCTTCAAGTGAAAAAAAGCTTTGAAAGCGTGCAAAGAAAGGGTGGGTGGTGCCCACGTCTCCCTAAGCAGTGCATTTGGGGGCTGTGTCTGCCAGCCAGAAACAGAGGGAGGGAGGATGCTCCGTGCTGAGAACAATGCTCCTTGTCTGGAATCTACTAGGAAAATAGGAAACAAACCGTCGGAAGACTTGGAGGTACAGTATTGTCCCTGGAGAGTATTATACTTAACTCCCATCGAAGGAAATGTCAGCATAGAAGATGGATGTATTATGTGGAAAGTAACAATAAAGCAAAGCTTCCATTTCCTGGTGTCTTGTGCGCAGTCCTGAGGGAGGGTCTTCTCATCTCAGTGGGGTAGAAAAGCTCACAGTCTTCTGCCGCATCATGGCACTTAGATCTGCCTTTCTCTCTAATTAATATTCAAATTGGGGATAAAAATTATGTTTAAGTAAGACACTAATTATTAAAATCCTTGATTTCATAGACCAGAGACTAGAACAGCTTCTCTTGTAGATCTGTGTTTTGAATGAAATTGGTCCATAGTTCTGAGCCAATACTCTCCCAAAGTGACTAAAACGTATGGGATGGGTATTAAACATGCTACTAAAAATGAATGACTTTGTTGTGGGGGGACTATACTGCTTACACACACACACACACTTGGAATAACATCTGTAACCCCCGTGCAAGACAGGGTCTCGTACCAGTGTGTCCGACTGGTGCAGGGAAGCACAAGTTGAACTTCTCCATGCCAGTTGGTTAGATAAGAAGGTTACTGCATGAGATGGGGCTTTTCAGTTTTGGCTGATTTGCTCACTATTTGATAAGCCAAACAGTTATGGTGCATAGAAGCATGCATAGATTTTTTTTTGATAAGGCAGGTATCACATGGTGTGAGTGAAGGGTATGCTGAAATTTTAACCCCTTTCTGGACAAAATCTCTTACAGAATGTTACTGGAAGCTGTAAAGCTCACGGTGGAGGTAGCAAACCCAGGAAAGTGGTACTAATAATTTGAGAGGCAGGCAGAAGGATTCCTGAAACCAAACAGCGAAGGAATCGACTGAGTAAATCAGCTGCAGAACAAGCATGATCAACACAGCTCCACTTTGCAAGCGTTCAGGGAGGTGAACAAACCCATGGAAGACCACACGGGAGCCTTGGTCCAAAGTGGTGTAGCTAAGCAAGGGGGAAGCAGGGATAAGGTCTCCAAATAGGAAAAACAAAGAGGACGAAGGAGCTGCAGAAGAGGCAGGTCTACAAGAGAAGACGTTAGCTCTGAAGCAGAAAGTACAATAGCACATTGCACCAAAACACTGGAATTAACATCAAAGCAGTACTGGAGCAAATGAGATTACAGCATGCATGCTAATGAAGCAGCAGCGCTGATTGGGAAGGATGCCTTGCTAGAGGTGCAGCGTTGTCAGCTCTCATGATGTTTATTGTGAGTTTAGACTGCTCATCTCATGGGGTTTGGGGTTTTTTTCAGTACCCGTTCCTGGAATTCAGTGGTTTTGTGATGGTTTCAGGAGTGGGGGGAGGTTCATTTCATTTTCTAGTCCTTCTGATGCTGGAGAAAAACTTGAACTTGTGACCCCAGCGCACCTAAAAGCTGAAAGACGAGAAGACAAATTAACACTACTCAGCATTTAATCACCTGTTATTTAAATCTCTGCTTTGTTAGCCACTCACGTGCCTCCCAATTCGTGAGCTGGCAATACTGGTGCAGGGGGTGAATCCTATGGCATTGAATACAGGGGCCTGCCTCCGAGTCCATTTTGCCCAGTGTAACAGTGGAGTCACACCTTGCTGCAGTCACACAGCCCCTTTAAGAGCATATCTTGAGTCCAAGGTTTGAGTCCTTTCAATCCTGGCAGTTGTAATGCTTGGGAAGGAGACCATGACAGAGAAGCAGCCCTTGACTGGGAGAGGTCATGTGCTGCAGGCTGACAGCTGGGCTTGTATAAAAAGGGCAGCCTGTCTCTCACAGGGTGCTAGAGGTGGGGGCTGGGGCAAGGCCTGGGTGGTGGGGCTTTGCAGAGACTGCAGCAAGGATGCCTCCTTTGGCTGTTGTGGGTGACAGGGGCTGAAGAACCAGGGCAGAGAGTAGGGAAATGCATACGAGGCAGCTGTTCTGGGTCCCAAGGATATTAGTCAATGCAGAGGTTGGGCAGAGCTATCCTGCAGGTGAAGAGAAGGACTTACCTGGGGCAGGGCTAAAGGTTTTTGTGGACCCTTTGCTTTCCTCAGAAGAGAGGAAGCTCATGGGTTTCTGGTCCAGCCTTGCAGCAAGACAGCTGCCTGGAAAACAGGGTGAAGAGTTGGATCCGAGGCGGCAGCAGCAGCTGCCAGGGATGATGAAGGAGTTCAGCTCCCAGTTACACAGGTGCAAATCACAACTGCCTTGCATCTTCGCAGCTCAGCGTGGAACAGGTCCTTTTTGCGGTCGGTTGCAAACTGTCAATATTCAGCTATATTTTCATGGGAAATATCACTAAGGTCAGAACACGCTGAAGGAAGATCAGGCTCATTTTCCAGCTAACTTTTTTTTGTTCAAACAAACAAACAAAGCCCTTTTTTTCTGATGCTAAAACTGGCCTGGTTTTTAAACTAAGATGGAATTCATTTCCATTGGAAACAAATTCTTTGGGGGGGTCCTATGATAGAATATGCAGCTCACCAAAATTATTAATGCAGTTTAAAATGTGGGATTTGTGAAATTGCATACAATACAATGATAAAAACCCCACAATATATCTGTAGGAAAGTGGGGATGCAAACAAGGAAACTCCTACTTGGTGTATACCCCATGCTACCTCACTCTGCCAGGAACTATACTTTTATATGTGTTTATAAGGCCCTAGCACTGAGGACTTCCAGCTGACTGGAGTCTGCATATTGGGGTGAGCATAGTCATAACTAGCATCTGACCCCACTGTCTGTGTAAAGCAAGGCAGTGACATATCCTTTAAGAGGGTGGCAGGGAGGGACAGGCTACCAATAATACCCAGTGGTGCTGTTCAAAAGCACATCGGCCACAAAGCATTTGCCGGCAGCATTGATCTTAGAATCGATGTTCCAGGGGTGCTGGGCTTGCAAGTATAGGGGCATCAAAATAGCATCTGTAGCTGTGGGCCTCACGCAATCAAACCAAAGCATCCGTGGAGTCAGTGGGATATTACTATTATCTGTGGAGTCAGAGCCATGAAATAGGCTGTGGATATTAATGTCCATTGCTGTGACTTGACTTAGGTCATCGCATGGGAGATGCCTAGGGCGACAAGCTGGGTAGATTAAACTCCTCCCATGGTCCAAAACACCTCAATTAAAAGAGCAAAACAATTTTTAAAAAGAAAAGGGAAGGGGAGTGTCATTGCTATGGGAGAGACACCTTTCTTGTGGCCTGCTGAAGCAGGGATGCAGTAAAACAAAAGCCACAGTCAAAATGCCAAGCTATGTAGCACAAGCAGTACAACAGCTTCTATTCTTCTCATTAAGGCCCCTGGGAAAACCACTTCAGAAATAACACCAGCTTGTGTAGCCCAATTTCCATGGAGGCAGGCAGCATTGCAGGGCATTGCATCTATGCAGAGTCATCAGGAGCATTTACGCGTGTGCTGCTAAATGTGGCTCTATTATTGATGCCCCTTCTGAAGTCTCGGTGCCCTGCAAATCAATTCCCAGGGGCCTTACACAATAACTTTTGGAACAATATATTCCTCTAGTCTTCTTTACTTTGTGTTATGGTTTCATGTACTCAATCAGTTGCGAATGGTGTATGAAGTGGAGTCGTCTTGCCCACTGCAGAAAAAAAGATACTCAGGGCTTTACTGTGCTGTGCTGTTTGCTTTGCACTGTATACACAGAACACAAGTTAATATAGCAGCAGGCAGAGAAGCTTAGTAAGACAAGAAATCCAAAGGTAAAGGAGTCAGAGAACTAAAGACTTAACTATTTGTTGACCCCCAGAAGTCAAATCAGCAGGGTCTCACCCCCACTCAAACTGGGTTGAAATTTTTCCTAGGTGATTAGTAATGGTGCCTGGCATCCTGGGGCCCCTTGCAGGTAAATCACCACATTGAATCTAGTCCAGGATGGTGATGAGCAACAAATGATTATGGTATGATGAGAAGGTGGCCACTTATTTGTGGTCTCAATGCCATTCCAAGTGGATGGGTCTCTGTCAGATGCCATCCCACCTTCCCATTTGGTGATAGCGGGCAGCCTCGTTTGCATCCTAAAGGTCAGACATGTGGTAGGATCTTATGGTGACTTTGTGGGACAGCTTGACGAGACCTTTATTAGCAGTTATTGCTTAGACTTCCTGTAAAAGTGAATCTGTTCTTTGTCTCGAGCTTCCTTTTTTGCCTCTGTTGGCTGAGTGACTTGCGGTGGTTACTTGAGATGGGTTTCACAAACAGTTACTGCAGCGGTGTTCCTTATGTTGGAGAAGAGAGGTGGGACACAGATATTTCAGTACAAGGGCAAAGGAGGCCGTTCTGAGCTGGTAAACTGTTGAGGGACTCAGGTCTGTAGCTATTTGGACCCATTTAAGGACATTGCCCTGCTTTCTGTAACTGCCCACACAAGTGCAAGGAGGGTTTTACATGCATGGGTTATGGGGCAGTTTTGCTATGGGGCTGGCAGGTGCTGGTTTTCTGTTTGGGGCAAGGAGGCGGTGAAATGGAGGTCCAGTAGGAAGCATGTCACTGGTTCTGACTGCAGGGAGATGCGTGTCAAGGCCATTTCAACAGAGTTCCCCACTTCCAGTTATCCTCATGTTGTATGATATAAAGGCCAGGTGAGCAGACATTATTTTGCATAAAATCTGGGTGTGTTGATCATTTCCTCCCCCTCTGCCTGTATTTAATTCTTTTCCTGCAGTCTCTCCTAGCCAAGCTTTTTCCTGTGCGATGCATCCACCCCTCCCCTCTCCCCCAAAGTCCACGCGCTTCTGCACAAAGCAGGGGGAGGGGATGAGAAGATTGCCCCTGGGGCAGAACAGTCTGATGTCTCCCAATCCAAATAGATTAGATTTGGTTCACTCCCTTAAGACGATTCCTGACCCCTACTTTAATGGCGTATCCAGTTTATCTTGGAGGGCCCGGATCAGGGACCACGCTCAGAGCTAGCCTCACTTTCCTGAACCGCAGCACAGGGAAGGCAAGTTGAAAAGTCACTGACCTTTAGGGCTTATTAAGCTTTCTGAGCAGACGTAATTTGAGATCAACTATTTTCATCTCTGAGCCACATGTCATCAATAGCCCACACTGCCGAACCCAAAAGGCGAGAGCAGCTATTTGGAAATGATTGAAGAATCAGTATGAAAACAGAGCATTTGTTTGGGTGAAAGTATGTGACTTGTTTAGTGAGCTGGCTCTTTTACAAGAATCGTTACGTCCATCTCTAAATAGCTGCTGCTTGTTCAAACACAGCCGAGTGTCCGTGCCGTAGCATCTCTGGTCTGACGCTGGACAAAGGCAACCGATTCCTCGGAGAATACGCTGCTGCTCGTCGCACCGGTTTGGCACTCTGCTGAATGCTATATTCAAATTTCCTGTTGATTTTTAGGCCTGAAATTAGCAGTCAGGAAGCAGTCACATCGAAGAAAGTATTGCTCAGCTTAAACTTAAAAGGACAGAGATGCACGATTCCAGCACAGAGATGCAGCTCCTGGCTTGCAGCCCTTTCTTAGGAACCAGCTTTCACTTTGCCTTGGGCTTTTGGTCTATCAGTATCTAATGAAAGATGACAGTGCAGGCTCCCTCAGGGCCTAACGTGGGCAATTTCAGTTCTGGCATTTTAATTTATCTTTAACCAGCAGTTTTCAAAAGGGTAGAGCTAAAAAAGAACTTGGCTTGGTTACACACACACACAAAAAGGAAGAGCTGTGACATAAATGCAGGAGGAGGTGTGCTTCATTTTAACTCCTTGAGATCCTATCTCGCCAACAGAGGATCAGCAGCCTCTGCACCAGCGTCCGTATGCAGCTCATCCAGAATTAACCCTATAAACCTGGTGTCTGTCTTTATCTAGGTGAAGCGGTTTCCTCTGTTTTTTTAAGCATGTTAGTTTTGGTGCTGATACCATCTCACGTTATCTTGACAGCAAACGTCTCGACTTTTGATAGTTTACGAATCCCCAAAGTGACATTCAGATCTTGTAACGTTCACGGGTTCGCCTAAGATCACCAGAGGCAGCAAATCCACAATTAAGGGTGGTTTGTTCAGCTATTACCCATCTCACTGCACAGGCCCTCATTTGCTTTTCATGGGAGATCAGTGTTGACATACTTGAGAGAAGAGATTTTTTATTACGTGCAGTCCCCTGCTGCTTGGTGCCTAAGTGACCTGGGCACCAGGAGCAAGTTGCTTCCTCTCTTAAGGTTTAAAGCAGCGATTCTCAACCAGGGTGCCGTGGCACCCTGAGGTGCTTTGAGATCCTTTCAGGGGTGCTGCAGGAAGCCGTGCAACATTCGCACTGTTAGGTGTGCAAATGTGATTCAAAAGGCAATAAGAATCCATAGTGTCAGAACAAATTTCAGGATCTTGTGGTCTTTTTGATTTCTTCGCAACAAAAACCAAAAGGCTGTATTTTTTCCAGAGTCAAAAAATGAGTGAAAACTAAGAGCTGGCATTTGCTGAAGCATGCCTTCAGCCCTGAGAGGGGTACCTTCAGCCGAAAAAGGTTGAGGACCACTGGTCTAAAGCTTGAACCTTATTTCTAAGTGCATTTCCTGGATGTTGTGTGTGTGCACGAGTGCAAACCAGGAGGTCACAGAGGAAATATGGGAGCTGATGCAGCACATCCATTGTGACCCGGCTTCCAGTTCCTGACTGTCCCTCATTACTACCCTTCAAGGGTGAATTTGACTTCATTGGCTGCACCGATTTGCGCGAGTCCACTGAATCATAATGCACCAAACGCCCGCAATGGTTTCCGAAAGCAGGTCCAACCTGTGCAATACATCAGTCTGGGGCCGAGAAAGCTGTTTCCAGGCTTGAATGGGTTAAATATATTTTTATTATTTCCATAGAAGAATTTCACTTTGCCTTTTTCTCCCTGCTGCCTCTAGAGGACTAGGCGATTCTAGGCACAACTAGAGCAGATGGTTTTGGTGATGTGAAGCACAAGGGTATCGCTCCCAGGAGCTGGTGAGGCAGTTAAGTCAGAAATGAACTGAGGCATGCAGCATGCTACATCCCTTTCTTTGGCCTACTTCGAACTGTTTCCTTTTGTATCCTCACCAGCAAAAGCCCTGTTGTGTAAGCAGAATGCCACAGGCACATTTCAGCATTGTTCGATATTCTCTTCAATGCTTTGCAAGAGTCCTGCTTATCTGGAGCTTGGTCCAAAGCCCGCTGTGGTCAAGTGGAGCCTTCCAAATGACTGCACCGGGGGCCTGAATCAGGCCCTGAACTTAGACCCGGAGAGAAACAGCTCACACGAAGGCACGTCCAAATAGTCTTAAAGCAAATTAAACAGAAATCACAGACACATTTCCCGATTAAACACATCGTAGCATCTATGAAAGAGCATTTAGAATATGTATTGCCAGATACTACAGCAGTTTTAATTTGCTGGAGAGTTAAGAGAATTAAAAAAAAAAATGTATGCATATCATAATGTAAAACCTTAACCTGTGATCCAAGACAAATATTGCTGAAATGATTGGAGACCTGGAAAAGCACATAATTATTCTGTTGATATTTAATTTGATATACCGGGTTTGAGGAGAAAAAATATATTGCTCACAGCAAATACAAACTAATTACTGATATATTTTTTTAAAATGGTTCATTTCCTCAACGTGACTTTCCTTGCTTGTTTGAGTAAACTATCCGAGATCTTGATCAGGTCAACAAAAATAAATTAAACAAGATTTCTATCTAATATTATAGACCAATAGATTGGGTTTAAATATGGGGTGGTATTACATTTTAATAAATTCCATATATATCTTACTCATGAGGGCCTAGCTGACAATATTTTCTTTTCCAAGTTACTATGCACAATGAGTCTGCTTTGTACTTTCTGATGAAAATCTCTTGCGTAAACAGCTAGACTGCAAAAACAATCAGAAAGCAATCCATAAATTAGGTCTGGCTATAGGTTCAAAATCACAAATTATGACCTATTGACCTCCCATTCTGAAGGAAACACTGAGACATTTCTCTCAAGAGCCAACAATTAGGGGGAGGAAGGTTTAATCTAAGGCACAGCAGAAGCCCTGACAAAAAATAAATAAAATGCTGCATGATTGCATTGAAAATACATTTTGAAAAAGGGCTAATTATAAAGGAAGCTAGGTACATCAAGTTTACGTCTGTGAAGGGCTCTTATAGACTGGTTGCTTTTTCCTTCCTTTAGCGATGCTGTTTAAGCATAAAGAAAATAATCGTGTTCTCACTGTATCTTTTCAGATCAGTCAATTGTAGGTTTTTCCCCTTCAAGACAATTATCTTCTTATTAATGATCTTAAAAACAATTAATAACGGAGCCACGTTTGCTCATTTAAAGCATCCCAATGACATTGCTGTTTAGGCATCATGTCATGCAGAGCACCAAGATGCATTGTGACAACTGTCTTAGGAGTTAAGGTTTTATTGACAAACCTCAGAAACAGATCAGGCCCTGAATGATTTCCTTTTCATTTTCATATTTAAACCTCTTTTAAATATACATTGATAGTAACTGGTATCATTTCTGCTGACATTTTGACGTCTAACTATCAAACAAAGACAAGTGATATAATAAAACGCCAGCGTTAGAAACCACAATGATCCGGACATCATCACAAAGAATATTGAACGGAAATCCTTAGGACCCAAGGCATCCCTGATGTGGTTCAATTAGAGACAGTGATGTTACACTGACAACGGGATTAGGTTCAAATCAAGATTTTAGCTAGTGGTCCACACAAATCACTGGACCTCTTGACCTCACAGGCAGGGTGAAGAAGGGTTTCTGACTACAATCGTAATACCTCTCGCTCTCGCCCTTCGCCCCTTCCCTCTTCTCCATACGGATCTCCCCCCACGGTGCCTAGAAACCTGCCAGTGCCTCATATCACTAAATAAGATTAACACTTACACGATTTACAGCATTAAAAGTATTTCCTGCAAGAACTACAGGAATATGCTACAAAAAGGACTTGAACCAAAGCCCCTCCTAGTCTGAGATGTGGCTATATGTTCCATTGTGTATCCCTATATAGATGGACAGTATACAGTATTTGTATGTTTGTGCAAAGATTGTAGGAAATAGGTCAGGACTTTTTTTTCCCAAGCATAGGCAAGCTACCTATTTTTTCCTGATCCTTGCTCTGAGAAACATCTGCACTATTTTTGTTCCTACTTCAGGCTAATATTCATCAAAGTTATAAGCAAATGAAAGCGGAGGGTAATAATGGAAAGTGATAGGCAGCCTTGGCTATAGGCATTGTTATTGTTATAGGCATAGTTACCGCCTATAATACTCCCAGCAGTACATAAAGGGTTCTCCTCTCCGTCAGTGCTATATTGGGTCTAATTTCACTGCCTTCTGATCTATACAATTTAAAAAAAAATGAGAATCCCACCTATACCATACAGTTGTTATGAATATTAGAGCTGGCCCAACATTTTCACATTTTGAAAATTCATTTAAATTTTGAAGTTTGGAGAAAGCAGATCAAATTGTGGGGGGTGGAGAGGGGAAGGGGGGAGGGGGCCGGACCTCTTGGGCCAGAAACTCTGAAGTCAGTTGAAATGCTTCAAATTTAGAAATGTTGAATTTTTTGTAAGTGGGAAAATAAAAAAAAAATAAAAAGTTGTGAATTTTTTCCTGCCCCCCCCCCACCCAAAATCAGAATGCATTCAGTATAAT
>NW_017729009.1:13789641-13803831 GCF_001723915.1 Gavialis gangeticus
ACCCAAAATCAGAATGCATTCAGTATAATAGGTCTATGTAAGGGCAGCATAATTAAGTCCAGATCTCATAGCAATTTGGGCTCTTTCCATCCTTCCAGAGTTAAACAAAAATTGGGAAAAACTTCCCTTAGTAGTACTCCTAGGTCAATCAGACCTCTCCATTGCAACTGGAACTAACAGGAGAGCTAAAGCCACAGTTTTCCCTTTATTGTCATTCCTCTTGCCACACATTTTTTGGTTCTGATACCTTGTCTCTCCTCCCAGAGGACAGGCAACAGAAGAACTGCAATTAAAGAAACAATGATAACTTCTAACCATTTCTATGCGGCAGGGTGCAGGTAAAGAATAGTGATAATAAAAGGGAGAGCTTTTAGCAATTAAACTGGTCAAAACCACCCACTGCTAGAGAAACTACAACCAAAAGCACTGCCGCCTTCTTCAAGGCATCCTGAGTTTAAAAATATCAATATTCGTATTGTTTACCACAAGAGTCTCCCAAGGAGGGAAGAATCACTGCAAAGTCGTATGGCTGACTGCAAAATAGAAGATTAACAGTTAGGTCCTTATCAGAAATGGCAATGAGAGCCTTTTGTTTAAAACGTCTACTTAAAAGAAAGCTCTTCTGACTGATTACTGCATGTGTATTTAAAAGGAAGACAACTACTGACACGAACAAGCTAGCGGTAATTGAGTGTGCTTTAAATAATTATATTACTTTTCTACGAGCAAGGATAACAAGTTAAAATCTTGTGTGCGCGTGTGTGTGAGAGAGGGAGAGAGTGTGAGCGGGTGCATGGACATGACAGATTTCATGTTAAGGAAAAAAAGGCTGCTGGGGACAATTGGTAGATAACTAGATTTGGTTGCATCTTAGAATTTCCTCTATTTAATGTCAGCGTTACAACTGAAATATCATGTGTGGTGTAAACTGCCTTCTTGTACAGTAACACATTTGCTACCACTATGCCTCTTATTTAAGCATCTGACTACAGTAATTGTTTTATACATTAACTATACTCCCTGATGGTTGGTCTATTATCTTTTTCCAAAATGGTGCTTGCAGATATTAGCAGCTTGATTACTTGTTTTATTAACAATTTCAACACTGTGTCAGTGTTGATTTGGGGAGCAGGGTGGCATTGTTGGTGACAAGGATTTGATGGTGTATTTTTAAAAAATGCAGCGTTCCTTAGTTCATTGATTTGTGCTAACCGTCTTTGCTCAGGTAAAGCAGTTGTTAAAGTCAGTGGGACTCTTGAATTTTATTTTAGTTGCACACTGGAAATATCTGTGAGCCAGGCAGTTTGTCGAGGATAAGCATTTGCATTCAGCTGGACATCAGGACCAAAGCAACGCGCAAGTCATTGGAAGCAAACAGGAGTGTAAATGCTGGATTAGAAAGACAGACAGCGCCACACAAAATGTCAGTGCTGCAGTGATGCACATCAAGGCTGTTTGTGTGTTTGTGTGCGTGTGCACCAATAAGCATGAATGTCTACAAAATGCTCAACCTCCCCGGTTCGTTTGACTCTAACTGTGCAGTGATGCATGTTATAGATGAGCAATTATTATTGTGAAGTCAAGGTAGATGTGAGTCTGGACATGGAGGTGTTAAGCAGACACAAGGATCGAACCTTTGAGTCCAGATGTTCTGCTCTCACACCCCTGCATGTACAACAGTGCACGAAGGGCTGCATCTAAAGCTGACCGAAGTTGATGGGAGTCTTTCAGTTGACATCAGATTACAACGCTGGTTCTTAAAAATCCTTCCTATGGATTTCCATCCTGTTGACTTCCCGTTTGGTTGATCCTGGTTGTTTTGTGTTAAGACCTGCAAGCAAAGGAAGCATTCGTAACAAAAACGACTGTTTAAATGCCTCAAAAGATATGCAGCGTCCCCTTTCTGACTGATAGATCTGCTATTCAGCCAGGCCACCTTAAAGGCAATAAATATACGTACTGTTATGGGTCATGAGTTTAAAAATTAAATCAAATGCAGAAATTGAGTCTTGACAGACTCTGAAGGGATAATGTCTTAGCTTCTCCAATTATGCACTTCAACATTTGGATAAATCATATGAAAGTAAGTATTTAGCCCCATTTTTCATAATCGCTATTAATGAGAACAAAATGGGAGTTGAGGGCAGAGGGAAAGAGTTTTGACAAGATAAATAGCATATGGGGTGCTGTTGTCAGCCACAGAAAATCAAGGCTGCTTAAACCCCCTAAACAACAGGAGAAAAAAAACGCTAGGAAAAAAAATAGCAATTGGTACTGTGTCCTTATTACTGACAATCTCTCTTTTCTGTGCTATGGAATTTAGAGCTGGTTCTGCAACTAGGACTTGGGACCCAGCAATTTCTGGGAAATCATTTCCAAGGAGTCGGGTGAACTGCAGTGAGCTAGCAGGTTATTAATTACCACTGATTTTTCCCTGCACTGGGTTGTAAGTGGGGTTTAAAAACATGCTAAACAACCCACTTGGAAAAAAACCCCCACTCATTGCCCCAAGCAAGATTATATACTTGCTTAAGGACAGAAACAACCTGGAAGAAAGTGACCCGTTTGAACCACAAGTTCGCATTTTGTATTGACAGTAGGACATAGGACTGTGAAGTGCTTAAATGAAAGATGGGTAGTATAGGGTCTGCGGTCCTTTTCTATCATCCCTTCTCGTCTTGTTCCCCTTTTAATACTCAAGGATTGAAAGCAGTCTCTTAAGAAATGAGCTGTTTTCGAACGGAATTCATTCCCAGTCCGTTTTGTTTCTAGCTAATACAAATTTAACCAAATCCTGCACTAATTGGCTTTAAGATCCGGTCCCTCTTTTTATGTGGAAGAAGGGCTTCACACTCCTGAGTTCATCCTGCATCCCTGCTTGTGCGCTGTGTATCTGCGTCTCAGGGAAGTATATGGTATAGGCAAGGCAATATCCCTGCTCAGATATAAATAGCCTCTGAACCTTCGTATTAGGCAACAGGGATGTGAAACAAGAATTCACTCGAGCTGTAGCGCACGTTGCTTCCTATCTGGAGATGTATTCTTAGCACACAAACTGCACGTCACCTTTTTGCCTGGGATTAGAACCGCAACATCACCTTTTGTCAATGCGCGTTGTTTTGTAACACACGCATGCACACGCGCGTAGACGCACACGTCCCGGGCTGCTCTGAAAATGGAGGCTCTTTTGTAAACCTCTGCATTAAGCTGTAAATACCCTGGCAATCTGGGAGAGAAGGGACCGTTCTCATACCTCATGCAACATTAGCAGCTAACAGATTAAACGCGTGCGGCCTGGGAGATTATCTCCTTGAATCAATATAAACTAGGGAATCAAACAAACAGCTGGCTGGGTCCCCAAAAAGAAAAGCATTTGATTGTGGCAAGCTTCAAAGTGATGGGTTGACTCGAGATGGGTTGGGTGCTTTCTCCTGCTGGGTTAGAGATGCAGAGGGCAAAACGAACAGCAAAAAAAAAATTTTTTTTAATTTCCAAGAACAATTGGGAAAGCAACTGAAACCGCCCCAGAACATATGGAGGAATCGAGTAAGGGATCCCCTGTAGGTTTCAGTTGTAGAAGTAAATATTAATCTGGGGGGGATATTGGGGGGTTGAGATCAAAAGAGCTGTTTCCATTTCTATAGGGAAAAGGAGTGCTTTGATGTCACAGATTCTTCCCTGTACTGCCTAATGAACTGAAATTGTGACACAGTGACATCCTGGAAGATTTGAAAGCACTTAGCACAATGACACATCTTTGGGTTTGCTTTATTTATTTTTCCAGCCTCTTGTATAACCCAGCCTGCAAAGAAAGAGGGTGAGGGAATGACTATCAAGTTAAAATATTGATGAGGGAGACAGAAAGGGCTTTAGGAAGTGGAAGGCGAGTAGTTTATTCTGGATCACTTAAAGGATGTTACACTCATGTGCAAGTTAAAGGACGCCAACTCCGCTGCAAATCTGACTCGGGAAGATCAGACAGAGATGTAAATAAGAAGGGCGGTGGCGTAACCTTTCTCACCAGCCTAATGCAGAAGGCGACGAGGTTAAAAAAAGTAGTCACAGGCATTGGACTGGATAGCGGGCCAAATCATGCACCTCTTCCTCGGTTCAAAGTTGTGTAAGATCAGCATGCACTTTACATTAAACATCGCGTTCTTTGTTTTCTAGCACCCACCTCGAGTCACAGGAGCCTTTTGCTTTTAACTAACACGCACGCACGCAAAATGAGCTTTGTCCGGTGCCTATTAAGTCTAGAGCAAAGCTCCTATTGACCTCAGTGGTACAAGATCAGGTACAAGACGAATTTCTGCTTAGATGGTCAACTAGCTGCCCAGCAAGCTGAGAGCATCTCCTCTTGTTTGTGCTGAGACTGCAGGGGTGGTGCTGTGCATATTGCTCACCTCCTTCCCGCTGCAGGGAGCGTGACCACACAGGATATATTTCTCCACTCACTATTCACCACTTCAGCAAAGATTTAAGCTCTAGCTGCTTTCTGATTGCCTGCAACAACCCTTTTGGCTCTGTGTTGGCACCACCCAGCCTCCGGCTGGTTCAGTGGAGGCAAAGCCCCCATCTCACCCCCAGAGAAGGAGGAGGGAAGTGGGAACAATGAGATGTCGTCTAGGAAATATGCACGAGGTTAGGCAAATGTTTGCTATAGGACTCTTCCTTGCTCAGGTTTTCACCCGGGCCCATGCAGTCCGCAGAGGATCTGTGCATTTAATGGCGTTCATCAGAAACAAAATGCTGCCAACAATACAAACCACTCTGCCGTCCACATCATTCTCCTGCAGGCAAGGGATGAGAGAAAAAGGAAACATCACATGACAGATGTTAGTCCCCTCATTTACGGCACCAATGGAAGGTGCTCAGAGTCTCCGGCTTTGAGGGGTATATAAGAAAACCCATCGGATAAAACAGGACCCTGCTGAATTTCACAGCAGACAGAGGGGGAAAGGATAGGGGAGGTTTGATTTTTTTTTTATTTTTATTTTTGTACAGGACACCTTTCCTGGCAGCGAGGCATTTCTAATTCCTTACGTATAGCAAGAAGATGCTCAGTGCTATCATATTCTAGTCTGGGGGACTCCTTTTCTTGTATCCACCAAGCGAGGCTTTCAGTCCGAGTAGCGACAAGTCACCAGTGACACAAAATCAGTGGCCCATATTCCATAATCAAATCTATAAATATAAAAGTCAGCCTGAATCCATCACATCTGGTGGGGTCCCTCTGGAACGGCCCGAGCGTAGTGATGAACCTCTCTGGTATCACTTGCTGGGGGGGAGCGGGGGGTAAGGTTCATCCTGCTGCACTGAGTGTACTTCTATACCTCTGCGGAAAGCTCCTCACTAGTAAATTAGCAGGCGGTGGAGTACGCTACAGTACTGTAATATGTAAAACAGGCTCCTTGGTACAGCAAGGTTAATCCGCTAGATTTACTCTAGAGTAACCTAGCGGGATTGAAAACGGCATTTGGCCCTTTGTAACGGGATGGGATTTCAACGGCAGGGAACAGACTGATAGATTTACCTGCTCTAGGATCATGCTGAGGAGCTCACTAAAGCCAAAAGTTGGGAAAAGAAACAGGCAAAGAGGGATGTTTTAAGGCAGTCTGGGGATGTAAATGCTCTCCGATCTTTACATCTTTTATAGCTAATTTGTTTAATCTCTTCCTGGGACGGACTTGTTTTGTGGATGCTCTGCGTAGCCAAGATTCAGAGAAGCTGTTCCAAAGCAGTCAAAACCAGAATGACCTACATTAAAATGCTGTACCTTTTATTAAAAGAAACTGCCACCGAGATCAACTCGCATTACACCAGTAGAAAAGAATAGATGAAATCAAATCATATGAAGGAAACAAAACAGAAATGGCCACACAGCTTCCTTTATTAATCCGAGCTTCTGACTTGATCCCCCTCTCTGCTGTGTCACTGAGATTACAAAAAGCACTAACTGTTTTGAAAACATGCCGGTTTTTAACAAGGCAACATGACATTGCTTTGCCAAAAAACCCTCCCATATACATGAATATATATATATATATGGGTAGAGAGCAGGCTTGTTGCTCTCAGATCCACAGGGAAGGTTTGGTGGATTTAAATGCTGTCAGTATAAAAGTGTCAGTGTGGGACTGAACTTCTAAAGGCTGGGGTAGAGACATGTGCCTTTTATAATTTAATCTGTTGCAGCGTACCTTGAGATTTTCAGTATAGGCCAAGCTGCTTTCGGTGGCTTGTGGATAAAGGTGTTGTGTGTGAGCCCAGCTTCACTAAATCTTTCCTGTTCTATGCAAATGAGAGCGAGGCATACAAGATGGCTTCTACAGCGTGTACAACCTGAGCTGTGGGAACAAATTACTTTGAACTCAGAAAAATAAAATAAAAAAGCACAGGATGGAGGGTATCAAGCCGGACACACGGGCACGGACCAGCAGGAATAATTCCACGTTCAAGTAGCCGAGTTTATTTGGTGATGTGACGTGTGTGTGGATTTGCATTTCTCTGTGTGTGCATACACGGATCTCACACACCCGATCCTCAGGGGGAAAGAAGTAAATTGGAGTGAATGTGTTTTACGTTATAAACCCTTTGTCCTCTCCCGCATATTTCTGCAGCGCCTGATATAATAGGGCTCTGATCTGGCTGAGGTTTCTAGACGGTACCGCACTAGAAATGTTTAATAGAAATAGTAATAATTCACCGGGACTGATCATTCACTTAACTGTTCATTAAGAGAAACCAATGCAACTTAGCTGCAAAGGGGAAGATGATTGCCTGTGGTTTGATCTGGCATCAGATTTGGTGGCTCTGTGCAGGGTCACACGCGAGGCATTACTCTTAGCTCTACATACATGTCAGCACCCATGTGCAGGCCTGCTGGAGGGGCTGTCCATCTGTCATTGTCACCTGCTGGAAAAAAGGGGAGAGAAGGCTGAAGTAAAATTAGCAAACACTGCGTAACGGAGTGATAAATAATCTATAGGGCCTAATACAGCTCACTGGAGCCGGTTTCCCTTTGTGGATTACGAGAGCAGGCTTCCAGCAGGGAAGCTGCTGGTGATGCCGACTACGCGCTCCCCAGCGTAGCGCAGCGCCTAGAAATTCAAGAAGCAGAAAAGCCCAACGTGGGAGATTTCACGACAGGCCGCATCCTGCTCTGCTTAATAGGAGCTCTTCCTTGTTGGCTTCAGCAGGAAAAAAATCGGCTCTTGACTCTAAGGAGGCGAGCAAATAAATAGGTGACTTCGGTAGCTTGCGCTTCGGTGCTTCCAGCAGGATCGAAGCCCATTTCAGGGCACGGACTGGCTTTCTGTGTACGAGGAATCCCAGAGGGAGGGAGGCCAAGGTTGTGTGTGTGCAGCGCCTTCCCTGTCCAGCCCTGCGCAGGGTCTGCAAATACGGGGTCTGTTCCCACCGCTGCGTGCAGAGAGCAAGGCCCCAGATGGCAGAGGCTCCTCTCCTGTGTCCTACCACTGCCCTTCTCCTGGTGCTGCCTCTCTGCGCTGTTACACAACCCGGGCTCTGTGTAGGGCAGGTCTCCCTTCGGAGGTGCCGTTCACCAAATCCCACCCAATGGAGATTGCATCTGAGCTTGGTTTTATCTTTGAAAATCACCCTGATGCAGATTCCCCTCTGCCTGCTGGTTAACCCACGCCATGCCAGCGTTCACCAGGCACCTCTCCAATTCTCCTGAAGCTGCAAAAACTTTTAGCAAAACACAGATCCTTCCTGGTTCCCAGTGTGCTTATCAGTTATGACTTGTATGGCGTTACAGGACATAACTTGATGCTGTATCGCAGTCATTCCTCCCCTTTTATTCCTGTCGTGAAGTGTTTAACAGTCCAATTAAGAAGACATGATTTTATTTTGGGTCCTATCGATCATTAAGAAGAAAGTATTGTTTCATTGCTCCTCATCCCCACCCCCACAAGAACAAAGCAGCTACGTTTATCAAATAAAATCAGAAATAACAGGAGGCCAACATCCAGTATATCCATAAACCTCTCGAAAGAAAATAATCATGCTTACCCACAGGTTTAAAGCTGATCTGACACAAGATTTGACGGTTTCCTTTAGCAAGGGAGAATTGTTAAAAGATGAAGGGAAGCGCTGTTTTTAAGGAGCACTAGTAACCAGCAGCATGAAGTATGTCCCAACACCTGCTAAATCCACTTCCTTCCGCTTGTGACCTTTGAATTAAATCTGGATTATTATTATTTTTTTAAATAGAGAAGTTTTAAAAAATACTTTATTCTGGACCTTGCTAATGGGCCTCCCTGAATCAATAAATAGATGCTCTGAGAGTTTTGTGTAAATTGTGGAGAAGCACCAGACTTTTAACTGCAGATATAAGGAGCTCTGGCCTCAGATGCCAACCCTACTGAAAACCCGTGTTGTTAAATGGATAATGCAGTTGACTGCAGCAAGACCATTATACATGAGCCCCCAAATCATAGTCCTTTAACCATAATTGTTGCTGCAACTGTCTTTGCTACCCATTAAAGGAGCACACCCTGGCATTTGGAGAAATGGAGTTGTCCTTTCAGACACTGTTTGGTCAGTCAGGAAATGAAATGCCAAGACAGCTCTGGCTTTAGTGAGTAGGCAAGAGGAGAAAGAGTCCAAAAGAAAATAAAAAATTATAACTACAAAGAAAAGGGGCAGGGATCCAGACCCAACTTGCCACCGAAACAGAGTTGCATCTGCCCCCTCTACGGCATCCCAATGCACAGGGTACACACAAATCTATGTTAGTCCATTAATAGATCAGACCTCACATTTCAAGGTAAATGTTTCTAATTTGGGTGATATTCCTTGCTTCTCTTCCCCCCCACCACTCACTCAGCAGGCCTAAGCTGGTGCTGCCCTCTCCTGGTCCAACTAGGACAGGGCAGGCATGACGAGGAAGAGGAGGGGGGTTGAATTGGGACAGTGTCAGCTCCACTCAGCATCACCACTCCGGTTGCCATGGGAACGGGAAAAGGGGGCTGCTGCAAAGGCTTTTGGGAAGGATGCGACTGCAGAGGTGCAGCTCAATGTCTCGTTGCCTTTCAGGAGGATGGGGAGGATGCCGGGAGTGAGAATGGCAGATGAGGAGCGGAGGGAGCGTTGGGATCGCAAATTCTCACCCACCTCCCAGCCCCGGCCACAACGAGGTGCTAGGCAAGGGAATGAGAGAGTGCCAAAAGTTAGAGAAGCCAAAAGACCCATGAGATCCCAGTCCCCTGCTGCCTGGGCAGGTTGGGTCCCTGCAGTAGATGTGCTAGTGCTTTGTCCAGTCTGATTTCGAACGCCGCTAGCTTGGAGTGCAGCAAACTGGGAAAGCCTCTAGGTAGGAGGGATGCACCAGTTGGTCTCCCACTAACCCTTCCCCCTCTGCCCAACAGATAGCCCCAGGAGAGGCAGCGGGGCTGTCACGTGGCCAGAGGGATGGTGCGGACATTAATAACGCTATTTATATTGCTACAACCTAGGCTTACCAGGGACATAATTAGCAACCCCATTAATTCCACCTAGGCTTAGGCTTCCTAATTAGCTTGCTTCAGACTTCTTTCAGAGCAATATTTCTACTATTAAGCATCTGTAGCAGCGTAAACCCATGTGCTCCACTATCAGGGCTCACTTCAAAAATAATTAAGTGCCTTGGAGATGACTCGTACAGTACAACAAAGCAGGGGGGGAAAGGGAAACAATTCCACTGCAGTGCTAGCCAATAGCCAGTGCAGAAATGCAGTCCTCCGCAAAGTGGGAATTGGGTATTATTATTTTTTTTTAAGCATTGGTTCTTCGGACAGAAATTTGGCTTTTGCGAAGATTTTTGTTCTTGTACTAGGCAGCCTCGTAAAAATGTCCCATTACAGAGAGAGATCACCTGCCAGCGCCAAAATGCCACTTGATTCAAGGTGATTTATTTGTTTGTGTTTTTTTCACCCCGCAGCTTTTCTGAGCGTTGGCTGGCGGGGCTCAGCTCTTGCTGAATGCACACGTCAAAACCGGGGGGTACGAAAACTTACGGATCTGCTCCGTTAAGTCTTGCCCCCGAATCCCTCGCCCGGAATTGGGGTTACTAGAAATAACAGCAACCCATTCTGGTGCCTGATTAGTATTCGCTTTGCATCCAGATGGAGGAGGGGCATGTATCCCAGCATGCACCTGGACCAAAATTGCAGACCATTGCTAGTGCTGCAGTGGCCATCTGGTTAGAAAACAACAGGCCAAACAGTTTAAGCATAACGTCATATATTCTACCATAGGGGGAGGGGAGAACGCAGAAATGCCAGCAAGAAAGAAGAGGGGGGAAAATGGCTTGTGTTGTAGGACATGCTCTGCAGGGGAGCTCTAAAAGGTGCAGCACATCCCCACTGCAGTGGCTCTGTGCAGAGAATACGGTTATGCGTTGCAACCTCCAAATCCCTTGTAAGGTGAACGTGACCCGCTCAGCCACAAGGCTTGCAGTTTTGTCTCATTCCAGCACTGAGATTTTCTTATTACGGGAAATGCTAACGGCTCCCATCACTCATTGCTGGCACAGAGAAACATTAAGGTTTGCAAGGATTTCCCCCTCATAAATTAGTATCTTCCAGCTGTTTCATTCGACATAAAATCTCTTACATTTCTTCACTTATTGCTCGACATAAACTAACATGAGAGCGACTCGTTCTAAATAAAGTTATTGGGTCTATGTAAATTAATATATCATATTCTCTCCTGAAATATAGTTATTTGTCTCTAGAGAAATCATGTTAAAGACTGACATAGTATAACCCTATTCATTTGCATATGCAGATATGTCTAATTATTCAACTTGCAATTAAAGGCTTGTGTGTCAGCAAATGAGACTAATTAGATACATTTATCTATGATAATCAGCTTTATTACAAACAAAATAGATTCCCCTTCAGTTCACAGGGAAGTGATGTATACTGGCTCGATGGAGCAGGTCAGAAGAGCTTGTGGACATGGGATGAAACTGGAAATTGGTAACTGAAACTTCAGTCTGAGTCAGACAAGCGTAAGGGAACAGGACCTACAGTCTCCCTGTTTGTGTTTGTGCTAGAAGCGGAAAAGGTGGGAGTTTTTATCATCCTCTGCTTTTGGAAATGTTTTTCAAGAGCTAGGCTGTCTAGCTTGTTCTTTATTATAGAGCAGAAGACAAATCCACAATAGTTCTGAGTAGCATCGCGCCAACCCATTGAGTTACTGGGCAGCGTTTTCAAATGCACCTAAGTGATTTAGAAGCCAAAGTTTAAAAAAAAAATCCTACCTACGATTCCCATAGGTTGGGATAGGTATAGAATAGCCATAGGCATAACTGTGTCCCTTCATTTATGATAACTGTAAGATAATTGTATTATGGACACAGATATGGATCTGAAAGATAACTCGATTATGGACACAGATATATCTGAAAACATAGCAGCCTCCAGCCCAGAGGCACACAGCACCGCCCAAATCAAAGACCTGGGCAAAGCAGTCCTGAACTTTGCTACCTGTTTCATAGCTTCATAGTTTCTAGGGTCAGAAGGGACCTGAACAGATCATCAAGTCCGACCCCCTGCCCTGGGAAGGAATGAGTTCTGGGTTCATAATACCCCAGCCAGATCTCTATCCAACCTCCTCTTGAAGACCCCTGGTTTGTGAAGAATTGCGTGTCTGTAAAGAGAGGCAGGAAAAATGAGAGAAACGGGTGCCACTGATGCTCTAGACCTAGCAATGGTAGCGTGGCCTGGAGCAAAGATTTCTACGTGGAGTTTCAGCTGAAAACAGATGCTTCAGTCCCAAAGAAGGATCCCCAAAAGATACAGAAAATACCCTCTCCAGCAGTATCATTTGGGGACCCAGTGGAACAAACTGCTGCTGAGGTGCATGGATCTCAGTTTAAGAGGCTGGCAAGCAATTTTTTTGTTGGTAGGATGGACTGTCGCAGGATGAAGTCCATCAGGATTTTATTTAAAAAGAATTAAAGTTGGTTGATTTTTTCTTCTTTAGATTCGCATGTAAAGTGCGTGGACTAGGATGTCATTTGTTTCATGGGGGTGGAGGGGTTGTTTTAATACTGCAGGTTCTGGACTACAGCTTACCCAGGCCTACCCCAAGAGGCTGTGGCTGCAGAAGAGGGTCTAGTGAATAATTTCTTTGGAAGGTCTGGGGTCCTCGGGGAGTTTATATACAGCTCAAGGGAAAAGCTGTAGATCCAGAGTGTTTCAGCAGGTGTGTTCAGTTCCTGGGGATCCACAGCACCTGTTGCAGCCCAGCAGACTCTCACTTGCATGGGTTGGTGGAAAGGGGCCTATTGGAAAGCATTTTCATACAACCCAATTCCTTTCCAAAGGGTAGCAGAATGGATGGGTTGGTGGTGTTAGCTAAGGGCTTAGGATTCAGTTCTCTCCTCTGCCACAGCCTTCCTGTTTTCTCTTGGGCAAGTCACCTAGGCCCTGATTCTCACTGGTGTTTCAGTGCTAATTCTCTTTGAAATCAATGGGAGCTGTGCACCTGAATACCTTTGAGGATTTGAGCTTTAGATTCTCAGTTCCTCCCCGGCAGGAGGGCAACAGTAGCACTACCCTACCTCATATGGATGCTGCCTCAGAGGTCCTTTCCACTCCTGTATTCACATAAATAGTTTCAAGGTTGTTAGAAATTTGGGCACTGCTTACAAATGTTACAGGATTTCTCTAAAAGAAGCAGTATGGTGTGGGTTTCCTCTGGGCAACAGGTATAAAAACAGAGCATACCCAGCATACACATAAATGCTGCGGTGAAATGAGAGTTACATACATAGCATGTGAGCATATAACTCCACCAGGCAGCAAACAGATTTGTAGGAGGAAGGCATCAGTCAGTCTACCTAACAAGTACCTTAAGCTCAATGCCCTGCAAGATTTGCATGTAAAGTGCATGGACTAGGATTTCATTTGCTTCATGGGGGCTGAGGGGTTGTTTTAATACAGCAGGTTCTGGATGCGAAGACCCTAGACATTTCAGAAACTGTTGAGCCTCCACTTTATTCAGTAATGAGTGGAAATGCCACAGCAGTGTTTGGTATCAGTCACAGCACAGCCATATGTTTAGCACTCATGCAAAACTTAATGATAAATTTGTTCAGGAACTATTGCACAAGGTAAGTTTGTAAGGTACTTATGCACTTTCAATAAGTCTGATGTTTTAGGGAAAAAAAGTTGGTGCTTTATTAAAAAAAGTAATTACATTTTGCAGACACAGATTTATGCTTTCACGGTATTCAGATAGCCAGGGTGACTGGGTCCTAGGAAGGCAGCAGAAAAGCAATTCATCCTTTCTCATGTCACAGTGTGCAAGAGGGAGAATTCATAGGGGAGATGCACATTTTTGATGCAGCTGTACTTCAGTAGAGACACTTAAATGGTGTAGTTTCCTGGAAATCCATGGAAAGTCTCTGCATCCAAGGGCATCTTCACAGAAGCAAATAGATAGTGGAGACAGTGAGGACTGAATGGACATTGGGACAGAGCTAATGTCTTACTTAAAGAGATCGCTCCCTCCAGTCAGGCTTCAGATACACCAAGTATGTCTGATAGAGAACCAGGTGTTTTCAAAGCTACTTTCTTTGTTGTACCAGTTCTGTAGGAAGGAGTCAACTTTCTTGAAGGTTTGTCAGTGAGAGACCTTTCATGAGTCCTTGATTTGCCTTAAAATGTAAAGGATGGCTGAAAAGCTAGTTCAAAGACCTGTTGTTTTCACTGAGATCACTTGCTGTGTGGATCTCCACATGCTCATAAGCCCTCTCACTCTATCATATATCCTTACTGTGCTGGCACTTCAGAATAGCCCTCACATGTACCCACTCCAGGTACTTCTATAGCCCTCATCACTATACCGCCTATGCACCTATTTCCTGTAATCTTTTTATATTACTCATAATTGCAGCTACCTCAAAATCAGATGAATAACTTCACAGCAATAAATTAAGGCAACAGTTTCAGAATCAAGCTCTGAAACGGCACCTATGAATCTGTGCTTCCTGGAATTGTATTTTCAAGATAAATTTTGCATGCAAGTAAACTCCCCTGGTAGGTCTCTTGAAGGTAGAGATGGAAGAAACTTTTTTGGACAAGAAGTTTATTTTCCAAAAGGTACAGTTTGCGTCAACTGAAAATAGTGTAGAATTCAGGCTGAATTCGATGGGTTGTTCTGCGGGGGGGGGGGGGG
>NW_017729009.1:13803928-13812861 GCF_001723915.1 Gavialis gangeticus
GGGGGGGGGGGGGGGTAAAAAAGACAGGAGAAAGAGTTGATGATATTTAGAAATAGCAAGCTTTATTTCTCATTTTGAAACATTTCAAGACTGAACTTTCCTAAATTTAATTAAATAGAAAAGAAAAGAAAGCATTAAAAAAGGAAAAGGAAACCATGCTATTTAATTAATATGAAATTAATATTGCATGTATACGTGCATTTTGTCGAGTAAATAAAAGACCTTTTCATTTCTGGTCCACATAATATAGATAGATAGATAGATAGATAGATAGATAGATAGATAGACAGATAGATAGTATATTTGATCTCTTTAGAAAACTGAAAACCAGTCATTCACAGTACTCGCTATGAAAGCCTGAGTTTTGCTAGACACAGAGATGTTTTAGGGTGAAAAAAATGCAGATGCAAAATGGTGGGAGCAGTTACACAACAGAGCTGCTAAAGAAACCTGGCTACAGAGGGTTAGATTTTCACAAGAGCTTGGCTGCAATTTAGGGACCCAAATAAAGGCTGAATTTTCCAAAGGGCTTAAAACCCAGCAGCACCCATTGTGACTCCTGGCTGGATTTGCAAGAGCTTTTTTGAAAGTCTGGGTACCCAGGAGCAGGAAATACCTTTGTGTTCGGTGTTTGTGCATCGCCCGCTACAGGGTCTCAGTCCATTACAGAGGCTTCTACGTGCTCTCACAATAAAAATAATAGCAGCAGTTAATATCTGTCCATCTTTTGCACACAGGCTGTCAGTCACAACTATCAGGCCAAATCTGATGATCTTTATCCAAGCAAGACTCCTGTTGCTCTGTATGTATATGCATCTGATTAAGCCACAGTGTGGCCAAATCATTTTTAGCATCTTGGAATAAGAAGCCCTAACAGAGGTAAATAAGCATGATATAACCCTCCATAAAAGCATAACCAAATAATAACAGGGCAATGAAGTTAAATGAAACTGTTTCAATAATGTTAGAGGGCTGATTTCAATCTACGAAAGCTGGGAAATTCAAAATCTTTAGAGCCTGCCTTTCATTTTAGCTCAGTCTGCTACTGTAATCCTTTTTCACAAAGCCACGAGTTAAAGGTATAGTGGCAGACTCATAATGTGTCTGAAATGTACTTTTTGTGTTTAATATTCACTGAAATGGTTGACATTGCCGGGTCCAGTTATTGAGAGGAATAATAGTTTTCAGTTTCATTGAAGCGTATGATATAATTCCATTATCTTTTTTGATAAAATAATCTGGAGGAAGCAGTAGAGCAAAATGGGAGGAAAGGTGATTCTATAGACTCTGTTAATTATGCATCCATCATATAACATAGCAATAATAGCATAATAATTTTTCATTAAACAGGGCATGTGACTATTTGCAATCTCCTGCTCTCAAATAAGAAAGGGCTTTAAAAACTCTACTCACTCTACTTCAGTGATGCTAACTAATTTTAGGGTAATTAACACTAAATTGTAGTGTCTGCTAACTGGAGCCGTGACAATTCTCTAATTCAGAATCGATTCGTACATGGACTGCACAAATTCAGAGTCTTTGGTGTCATTGATTTCACACGTTTATGTTAAATACACACAACACGCACACATCCAAAGCACAAGGACTGGATTACTAATTAGCAACAAGTAACATCAAGTCTCATCTTTGCACGTGCAGATCAGGGAAATGCTCATTTATGCATCTCTCTGTGTGCACGGAAGCTGAATGCAGGGTTGCAAACACAGGGCCTTACCACGCAGCTCTCACTCACGTGGGGAAATTCAGGCCCCTAGGATGTGAAGCTTTGTGAATAATTGCGGGTGTGTCTTTCCGTATATTCATGGGCTCAAGAACTGAGTTTTGAATCTGGACCCTTCTAAATGTCATGGCAAGACTGCCTTTAAGTCCCAGAATCTGGACCCACCCAGATCTGGTTTTGTTACCAGATGCCTCTATGTTTCAGCTCTGATTCAAATTCAATGAAAAAATAATAATCTCAAAGGAACAGTTGCTCTTTGCTATTTTAGACCAATATAGATGAAATCACACAAGCATTCTGCTCCCTGCAAAGTTGGTAGGAGTTTAGCTACTGATCTGGATGGCTGGCAGCAGGATCAGACTGGAATTGAACTAACATTTGGGATTTCCAGCATTTGGGGAAGATATCTCATAACAGCAGTTCTAGATTTACTACTGTTATAGACTCTGCATCTTCCCCACTTCCACTATGATTCGACTTAAAAGTAAAGCCTTAGCCTAACCATCAGCCATCCAGACTTTTGACATTAAGACGGCAAAGCGGCAAGGCTCTGAGAATCGCAGGGCAAGGCTGCTGGCTGAACAGAGAGATGGCATTTCCTTGGCCTGTCTTTCTGTGCAGTATTCCAGCAAAGGGAGTTATCCACTTTAAAGTTAAGCAAACAGCACGAGGCACCTCTGAGACCCCTGAACTGCTTCGCCGCCTTGCTTCTTACCCACACATTTTCCTTGCGAAGCCTCATTCTAGACCTAATCTCTTCACCCTCTATGGGGAAAGTCCAGCCCAAAAACAGAGAGTTTCTCCCTGCTCAGAGCTTTGACCCAGGCCTGTCCTGCTAAACCCAGGATAGCAAGGCCTCAAACTCTTTAAGAGGCATCATTAAAGGAAAAAAAAATCAGTGACACATTGATACAAACATGGATAATTTGATAAAAGACACAAGGGGAAGAAAAAGAGCTGCTGCTGCTTTAAATTAAAATGCTGCATCAGCCGGTCCCACGAGAGTTGATAGAAATCTAATTAGTCAGACAATCTGGTACCAAACGTCCTAATTTTCCCAATCCATGTGGGATTTGACTATTCTCTTATTCACTGCAGTTCTAAATTTCAACCTGAGCCTTTGTAACCTCTCTCTCCTCCTGCGCAGACATGGGACTCAAGAGAAGGTGATCCCTATCAAAACCTAATTGTTTTTCATAAACCTTTAATTAATTAGACTCTGGCTCAGGAAAGATACTTAAAATATTAACAATTTGTTTAGAGCTGCGCAGTGGATGAGGATCGCTGCTGTGTTGTATGCTCACAAATATCCAAATGTAATTACCACGAATGGGCACATTTTTTTGCACGAAGCTGAGGCTTGAAGAGTCTGATTTTGTTCCACCAGAGCACACAGAAAGCAGGACTAGAAATGTTATCCCACTGTAAACTCGCTCTGCTTGACCCTGACACTGCAGCAGTCTGAGATCAGCACGCAGAGCTTCACGTGGTATGTGTTGCGGTACCACCGGTACATACCATTACGGAAACAAGGGCTTGCTAAAGTCCTGCTTCTTCTGGTTGTAAGAGATCTAAATCAGACTTATTCCATAATTGTGATCTAACATGGGAATTGCCTTTTGTTGAAGCATTTTTAATGAGGGTTGTAAAAATAAAGTTGGGGGGGAGACTGGAAAAAAGGCAGAAAACCCCATAGGAAGGTTGCTATCTAGAGCACGCCTACAGTCAGCAGATTGTGGATGCAATTGGGCTCTGTCCTAGGAGACACCGAGCATATCCTGTGAGGTACTGAAGGCCCATGAATTCCCACGGACATCAGCAGGAGCAGAGGATGCTCAGCTTGCACAGGATTTAGTACGGAGGGAGTAACGGATGTTGTTGCACTTTGGGTTTTGTCACGTCAAAGCTTTCTATCCAAGTCTCACCGTCCCCAGCTTATTGACACGACGGCTTTTGAGGCCCACACCAGCTAAAGGCTGCCCAGTTTTGTCAATGCAGGTTGAAGGCATTTAAATTTGCAAATTATTGGCATGCAAGCCCAGGAAAGGCTCCTGCACAGTCCTGCTTATTGCATCCGCTTAGACGTTAAATATACAGACTCTTGGCTTGCCCCAGCACGTGTGCATCCCTTGGGAGGGACAAGCTATATTACAAAACAGTTCAAAGACATGCTACGGCACCGTGTCTGCACGCGGACCTGCTCGAAAGAGGACCTAAGAAGTATATTGTAACTTCTAGTGGCAGTGGCAAAAGTTCAGGATGTCCTGCATCTGGCTGATTTGAGCCACAGGGAAGGGTGATTCAGGTTGCTTAGCTTTTTTTAACAGCCAAATCAGAAGAACCCTCGAAAGATAAAACAGGGCTAAAGGTGGTATTTCACAAAGACCTTTGCATCAGTGCAGGTGGGGTTCACTGTCTCAGACAAAGTCCATACCACATGGAACACAGATTTTTTGTAGCCTGGAAGGTAGTTGCTAATTAGCCTCATATTTGATGAAGAAAAGGCTCAGGCATCTGTTGTTCTTGAGCCTTTTAACAAGCCCTGCACTGTTTATGGCAAATTTTAAAGCACGTCAGATCCTGAGCACAGTGAAACTCAGAGAGGTGTGCTGTTTCCTTTCTGCACCTGATGTCCATCATTGTGAACCAGCTCGAGGTGCACAGACCAGGGTCTCCCTCCCAGCCTCTTTCCATCTGGCCGTGCTCACACACACACACCTCTGCTCACTTATTCTCTTTGTTCGCTTCAGAAGCTGCAAGTTTAAGGGGCAGCTAAGGCCTGCCCTAATGCTTGAGCTCCAGGTCAGCTGACACCTTGCATCCTGCTCATCTCATCCCCTGAGAACAATTCATCTAAGGCATGGTCCTGACAGGTGCTGTGTTTCTCTGCTCTCCTTGGGCAAGATGCTGCTCCTCTGTTCCTGATGGAATAGTAAACGAGTGGCAGGGTAGATATACACCTTTGCAGGCTAATTAAATAAGATCCATACTGCGTGCATCTACACGTGCATTTACTGTGCAATAACTTACTACGCAGTAAGCGGGTTTTAGGCCAGCATCTACACATGCAGCCATTAAAAGAGCAGTACCGCTGTGTGCGGACTGACTCGGGACTAAAGTTAGCCCCAAGTCAGTCCACACACATAGTGTTACTGCCCAGTAAGGCGTCTATACATGCGTTACTGCGCAGTAACTAAACGGGCGTAAATTTGATACCTGTATGATGCAGATATTAAATTTACACCCAAGTCGGCATAAGTCGCCATAGTTACAGTGCAGTACATGCATGCCCATACTGTGCAGTCACTTTCGGTTACTGTGCAGTAACCTAAATTACTGTGCAGTAAATGTGCGTGTGTAGATACGCCCATTAGAGAGCGGACTTATGGAATAAGACCATTGAAAAAATTGATGGGACCATTTGAAAAGGAAAGGATTTCTGAGCATGAGGGAGGGTGGCAACAGACGGGTGTATCAGAGCCAACGGTGCTGAGACACCTGGGCTTCAGACAGCAGTGGGCAGTTACACCTGTTAAAGTACACCTGCCTCTTCAGCAGGTTTGAACAGAAAAGCCACTAGGAACATGATCCTTCCAAGCTCTGAGTGTCCCTAGAAAGATGCTGAGCCCCCTCCGTTCCCACTGAAGTCACTCATTGTGTCAGCTCTACAGTATATCATAAAAGCACACTCGTGCCATGATTAGTGCTCTCTTATTAGTATGGTGCAGTAAACCAGGGGATGCTTAAAACGTTTTAGTCACATGGACTGGCTGCAGCTGATTCCTGTTTTCAGTGCTTGAGTCTACCCTACTGAAATAAAAAGGGAAGAGGATCCAGTGATTTGGGCACTAGCTTAGGACTTGGAGGCTTGGCTTCAAGTCCATGCTCTGCTACAGGCTTCCTGCATGGCCTTGGCCTGGGCCCTTAGTTTCTTTGCACCTCTCTTTCCAGTAGTGTCCTAATTCTCAGGCACAGCATGAAGTTAGATGGACTGGGTATGTATTGTTAGCAGTGTGTGGTAACAGGCAGGGGGATGGGCGGGAGGAGATGGTGCATATAATGACTTAAGCTGGGTAGGTAGAAATGTTACCACTGACTTTCATAAGAGGTGGATCAGTACCTTAAACAGGAAAGATCAAAATAAAAACCTTCCAGCCTTTTTATCAAAAAGCAGCACCTACATTTTTTTTTCCTTAATGCTTTCATTCTGTCTCATGAAATTCCCTTTGATTTTCCTTTCTCACATGGAAACACCCCTACATGCTTAATATTACCTGTCCCCTCTTACATTAATCAGAAAGCGGAGGTGCTACAACAACCACAGAGGAGGAGAATGGACAGACGGGGTAATTTACTGATACACAGCCCCAGTTCAAGAGGTTGCAACCATCTGAAAATTACCTTTGCTTTCCAGTTCCCAAAGTTATTGGAAGTGTAAATCAGGAGGGGGATTCTGTTCCATGAATCATCTGTCAGAAGCAAAGCTTTTGGCAACAATCGTCTAGTGATTCATGCTTAAAAATGATAAATAAAGGAGGGGAAAATGATTAATTAATTGAGCGCAATAATTAAAAACAGCGCCTGCAAAAACCCAACGTGTTCTTACAGCATTTAGCATCCTAAATGAAAGGGGTGAGAATGCCTCCGGGATTCTCCACCAGTTGGTAATTGGGCTGCTGTTAAGTGTTAATATAAGGGACAGCATCATCCAGCCGCACGTAATGGTATGTGTTTTCAAAAGACACAATGGCGACACTGTCAAAATACAGATCTCCAGCGTGCCAGCCAGAACCTGCATTTGCAAGTACAAGCAGGACTTTACGTGTGAAAATTGTGTGTATAATTAACAGATGGACCTATCGGGCTGCTTTGCATCTGCTAATGTAAGTCACTGCAGATCCATGGTTGTGTCTTCCAGCAGGTGCAACAGGAGTGGTGTTCCTGCGTACTGGAAGTGCAGTGGGTGTGCAAGTGGGTGTGCACCAGAGTTCACCATTTCAATTCTCCTGTGAGCAAGTGGGTTGACTCAGCAGGAAAACGAACAGAAAGAAGCTGCAACAAGCCAGGTCTGCTCTCAGGGGGATTGCACTTAGCATGAGCAAGGTAATAAGGCAGCATAAAGAGGACAGGAAATAGAGGAAGCCAGCCCCCTCAGCACAGGTGTGCAGCCCTCCCATCCCCAAGCTTTCTGTTTCCCAAAAGCTGTCCTCCCTTGAGCCCTCACGAAAAGAAGGCAAGGAGGCCAAGATGAGATGAAAAGAAATGCAAAACTCTACAACTCTGAGTACAGAGATCATACCTTTGATTAGACCAACTAAGACATCACAAAAAAAACCCATCGTTCTTTGCAAGTTTTTGGGCACACGCACCCCTCTTCAGGCTGAAGACAAATCCAAGATGGTAAAAAGCTGAGATGAATACTGTTTTTTGTGAGGGACCAGCTATTTCCACCTACACCCTGTGAATGACATGGTATATGGCTGACAAGGTTCTTTGAGTAAATGTGATCTCTTTTATTAGCCCCGCTAAATAGTTAGAAAAAATGTTCTTTGCAAGCTTTTGGGCACAAACATCCTTCGGGTATAGGGAGAGTCTGGTGGTGTTTTGTGCTCTCCTGGATGCAAAATGCAGGTCTGTGAAAATGCATATGTGTGGATCAGAGGCCATGGGAGACAATAGGTGTGAGACAGGTAGGTGCCAGGTTAAGGGGGAATGTTGACCTGGTGCTATAATGTAGCTGGTAAAATGTAGAGAGGTTACCTGGGATTATCAGATGGCAGGCAGGTTATAATGTGCCATAACCGCAATCTCGGCCCAGAACCAAACCACGAGGTCCTGAGCTTAGAGAGATCCACAAGGTCCCCCCCAAGGGAGGCAGATGGCAGGGACAGGCATGTGTCTAGCTTTGGAGGAAGCCCCTCTTACAAGATACTTCTGTAAGATACATATATATCAGGGGGGCTGCAGTGGCCTGGACAACTCTCATGATGTGGTTAGGACCTGAGTAGGGTCTAAAACCCATTGCATTTAGGAGAGGAAGGCTAGTGCAATTTCCACCTCCCAATGTTTCTATCCATAATGTTGCTGTATATGGCACTCAGTGTGCAGGTGGGATGGAGCAAAGGAGGCATAGGATAAAAGCAAAGTATGCTGTCCCATTACAGCTCCCCTGTCCTGCACTCACCGAATGCACAAAGCACCTACCGCCATTGCTAGGACCTACGTGTGCAAATGGGTGAACAGGGCTGACTTCCTTTTAACGTGCTGAATAAAAACACCAGCCAGTCTTGGTTCTACTTGTCCTCCAAGCTAATACACTCGGGATAAGATACTAGAATCAGTGTGTCCTGCATGCCAAATGAACCCATTTGTATCCACTTGTTCCCCCCATAGATTCAATTAATAAAGGCAGCCAAAGAAATACAGAATGAATTTCCTTTCAGAAATCTCCCCCAAACTTGGTGACATTTGGAATCGCATAAGACAGCTGTGCTGCGAGATAAGTTAGATGATGTATTCAGAAATGGCTTGGTTCGGAAGGTTGCATCTTTCATAAGGGGCTGGCACTGAAATCTGCGTTGTGTTCTTCAAATGTGAAATAACTCTTCCTCCTGGTTTACATAGATTGATGAATATGTTTGAAAGATGGCCAGATTTCTATACAGTGCAAGCTTTTCTTCCCCTGATGCATGGAGCCGTGCTGCCAAACATCACAAACCTGACTAGCACTCTCTTATTTCTATTTGCCTGCTTCTAAGTACACAGCACCTTTGCTTGAGCCTATAATGACTTGCTGCATAGAGGCATATACTGTTTTGTTACGGGATGAGTTGAACCACACTGAAACTGTTGGGCACAACATACGCCTTCCATTCAGGATGGTAAGGAGAAGTTAAATGCCCCTTTGTTTTGTAATAGCCAAAATGACAGAGGCCTCTCCCCAGAAGGAAGCCTCCTTACAGAAGGTATAGTCCCTTCTGTAAAGGGAAAAAGAACAGACTTTATGTCTCCAAAATGTGTCTTTTCCAGACCCGATTTTGATCATAATGTCTCTGCTCTACGTTCTCCCCCATAACCCAATTGACTTCAATAATACCTGTGCCCTACTGTGCATAAACCAAGCCCATTGATTGCTTGCTGATCTCAGAACAATGTGGCTAACTACAATCAAAAAGCCTGAGGCTGAATCGAT
>NW_017729009.1:13817861-13823113 GCF_001723915.1 Gavialis gangeticus
TTCAATAATGCCTGTGCCCTACTGTGCATAAACCAAGCCCATTGATTGCTTGCTGATCTCAGAACAATGTGGCTAACTACAATCAAAAAGCCTGAGGCTGAATCGATTCATCCTTTGCAGGTTAGTCTAAATTGCATAGACTGAACCGATAAGCAAGTGAACAGACATTCACTTTTGATTGCAGAAATGCAACCACATCCCTCCGATAGCCCAGGCCAGAAGCCGGGGGGCCACATGCCTCCCTGCTGAGCTGGAGCAGACAGCTTGGGCCAAGACTAGCACACCCACACTGTGAGAGGGGGTTTGCAGGGGAGGTGCAAAGCATCCTGGGATGCTGGGGGACTCTGAGTTAACTTGAATCTGGAGAGGATCAGGGACAGAAGTTAAATAAACCAATTTAATCTAAATTCGTTCAGTCTGATACTACATCCATTCAGGTTCATCTTAAACTGGTTTTGACCGTTTTGAAAGAGATTAAGTGCACTGAACTTCTGTTGTGTTACAGATTTGAACCAGTTTCCAATCACTTATACCGGTTTCTGAGTAATTTACTCCGTAAATCTGGAGTAATTCATTGAGTCTAATGTCACTGTGTTGGATTTGCACTAACACAAAAGCTTGGCTGGGCATCCATATTTGTGTGTGTGTTTGTATTTATATTTCAAAGGTTGTTCTTTGTATAAACAACTTATTCTGAATAAGTAGTACCTTTACAAATATTTTTCCTTCATGTGCTGCAGAGTTTCCCCACCTCCTTCCGTCTTGGAGTAACTCAATGCAAGAAGCACAGAAGAATACCTGTATGGACCTTTCAATGGGAGTCTAGCAGAAACATGGGTTCCTACAGTCAGTTCAGGCAGCAGCATCTCTGGCAGCAATGCAGAGAGATGCATACATGTAATATATAGTGTTTAGACTGTATGGTGCACATGTATCATGTTCAAGTTTCTCTAATAATTGTGGGACCAACAGCGTTGGCAGCATCAGCTCTAAGTCGCTGCGTACTTAGGAATCAAACTGTTTAAAGGGGGAGCCATGTGTTTTGCATCTACAACATGTAGACAAAGGCAGAGGCACGGATGAAGCAGAGGCTGCCTTTTGAAAAATTAAATTGTAATTTCTCCAGGCCAAAGTAATCCCTTGTATAGCTCCACACTGAAGTCAATGGTGTTACTAGACAGCAGGAATGCACCTGACTCTTTCTGCTTCAGCTTCCCCATGTTTGAAACAGGGATGCTAATGTTTCATTCGCAGGCTGAGAGGGATAGCGTCGGGATTGTTAGCTAGTTACAGGAAGGGGTTGTATTGATGTGAAGCTTTATGGGTTTGGATCCATGTAGAGTTTCTTGGGACGAAGCCGATGGCGCCTGCAAGAAAATATTAAGATGTGGCAGTACTGTAAAAATTAAGCAGGAACTGACACAACAAAAAACCCTCCAGAAGAGTGTGAAATTCACCTGGATCTCTTCTAAGGGGTTTACACATTTGAGCGATTAGAGTCATATTTATAGGAAAATCTTGACACCTTTCCTCACACTCCGTAAGTCTGTAAAACACATTCCTGCTGTTCACAATATTTCAAAAATCTGCTGAAAACAAAGAAGGTGGCGTCTGCAGGAGGGACTGGCAAATTATATGGAAGGCAATGAGTTCTGACCCAGATCCTTTCCCTGGGCTTTTTCCTTCTACAGGATACAGATAACCTCTACTGACCCCAATCAATGTGACTCAGGTGCAGAACATTTGGACCAGGACTTTGCATCACTTCATTCATGTAAACTCTATTTGGATAGTTTAAGCTGGATGGTGTGAGCCATGTGTGATGTGTGGGCCTCCTCCCTCACTCTCAACATGCGGACAAGGCTCAGTTGAGAGCCCAAAAACTGCTGCAGATTGGGCTGGACAAAGGAACCCAACATCATAACTGTGCAGCGAGTTTGCTGGCAGGCGCTGCCGGTTGCCCAGGCTCAGAGACTTGCACGGCCCAGAATAATTAGCAATGCCCAGCTGCTAGGGAGATTGGAGAGGGGTATGCACCGGGGTGAGGAAGAGCGCAAGCACACAGGAGTTCAGCTGAGTGAAGGCACTGCACAGAATAAAGCCGATTTGGACCGAGTCCCTGAGATGTCGTTCAATTATCAAAAGAGAGGTGCAGTTTAGTGGTCTGCTTCACAGGATGGGAAGCCCGGAGCTGCTGTATTCTCAGCGTGACTCTAGCAATGATTTACAGGGCCACACCACTCTATCCATGGAATTATTCTGCATTTACTTAGAAAACTGAGACTTTTTTTTCAACTTTTTTCACCTCAATAATGTATCTATCCATCAGGCACAATAGCAGCATTTCCTGTTGGCATAAATCCTTAAGAAAAGAGCAAGGGTTCCTCTCCAACCCCCCGCAAAAATGTGGGTTGATTAAAAACAACCCAGATCCTTCATCACTGGCTTCCTTAACATTGTTATAGTTTACATATGCATCAAAAAAAAATCTGCAAGTTCTCCAAAAGAGTTGTCACGGAGGACAACAGTTGCTAAAGTCAAAGATTTCCTAAGCAATGTGTGGTTCTAGCAGGGGCACAAGGGGCAGTCTAAATAGAGGGATGTAAACTGAGAGCTGAGAGAGCCTGAGAGCGAGAGAGCATATGAGCAGGTTTTCTGATTATAATCTTGCCTGTGTGTGTCTAAACTGATACTTGATTTCTAAGCCGTCCACAATGCAGCAGCAACAACTCTATTTCTCCTGCATTGCTGCAGATTTCAGGTGCTTGGTGTTGCATGTTTAAACATCACCAAGCCCATTGCTTCCTAACAGGAGTTCCTCAAGGAGAAAGAAGAATATTTCTTTTCTTAGTTGCCATGGGACTATGCTATGCTGTTAAAAAAATAAAAAGGCATGCAAAAACCAGCCAGAGCTCTGAACCAAAGATAAAAGCCTAAGCAAGCACACTGAAGTGTAAGGTTAGAAAGAGTGGGGGGGAGCTGTAGTGCTTAGGGAAAGAGTAGAAATAATTTTGGGGGAAGGAGAGACACTTGTAGTACTGTTAAAGACAAAGCATCAGGAGTTATGAACACTGAGAGTTGCCGGCAGGATGCAGGAAAGGGTGTGCAAACAAATTCCCCCGGGTCTAGACTGACTCCCGCCAGCAGCTCTGCCTTTGGAGTAGGATTATATCGCTGATTGTGTGCTGCCTGGCAAAGGCTGGCTGCCTGGCAAAAGTAGAAGCAACCATGTCATGGAAAAATAATAAAACACAAGCAGTCATTTTGTTAGCTTGTCACATATTATAGCTAATTATTTAATTACTCTAATTTAAAGTTTTACTAGATTCAGCATCAAAACATAAAAATCTGGTGATTGCAGTGTCAGAAAGGAATAATATAATTAACGTATTTAGTAGTAACATATTAAACTGTTGATTGCACTGCATTAATCTGTAGAGATCACACATGGGAAGACACACGAAAAATATGACTACATGGGCCTGCTGCTCCTTCTGGCTTGTGCTGTCGTTTCCATTCAAACCATTCAAACTTCAGCCTCCCACATTACAGTGCTTCTAACTTCAGTTGACTCAACTCAGGTCAATCAAGAGGGTGGCACAGGGCCCTGGTATGCACCAGCTTCTTCACATTGCCAGAGAAGCGTAAAGCAAGTGGAGTGCACCAGTCAATCGGCTCTATCATTCGAGATTCCCGATTACATACATGCCCTCTTATGCCATCCCAACACTGCCAAAGTAAGTTTAAATCCTTTTAAGGACTAATTTATGCACAATGGATTTCCCCAGTGATTTAGTGCAAGGTTTTCTGCACCTGGAACACAATGGGTGCATCTACAAGTGCAGTTAATTTGAAGTAATAAGCCCCGGTGCATATTGCACTGGAGTTTGCTGCTCCTGGGTGCCGCGTTTATGTGTCCAGGACTGCAGCAGGTTGAGCCAGGTCAGAGCAGCCCCAGCTGGCAGGGAGCCCAGGGGGTTAGCCACCCAGCCCGGGGCTGCTCTGACCCAGTTCAATGTGCTGCAGAGGGGCTGGCAAGGGCACGAGGGTACTGGCAGGCAGTCCTCTGCACTGAAGCACCCTTGTGCCCCAGCCATCCTGCCATTGTCTTCACATACACTGCTGTGCAGTAAATAATTCTGCCATAGGATAGTACTTACAAGTGTTTACAGGTACTATCCTACAGCAGAGTTTATTCATTTTCTGCAGCTTAATAGGACTGCACGTGTAGACGCAGAGACTTTCCTGCAGAGCTAATTAGGCAGCTGCACAGTAAACATCTCATGTAGATGCACTCAGTGTAGGGGAAGCTGAAGGGCATATTTGCAGTGGGCCTGGACGCAGTAATTAGGACAATGCTTTGCTTCCCAGTGGCCGAAGAGGTTTGTAGAAAGAACAGCAGGAGTTAGAGTGCAGTCAGGATTTACAGCGAGGACTGGACTATGCCCTTAGTGGCCCCACAATAAGGCACCGCTAAGGTAGCTTAAAGCTGGTTTCCACTGCCAACATATGCATTTCATCTCTGGCACAGCAGCAAGGGAACTATGGATCATACGTAGTAACTGTGAATCTGTTCTGATGTCAGCTCCAATTCTATAAGATACGGGGCACCCACAACACCCTGATTTCGATGGCCAATGAGGTGTTCAGTACAATCAGACCTACTCTTTTGTCAGTGGTCTCCAAACGTGGTCTCCCTGTCACTAGTAAGCTAGAGAAAGAGCTGCTGTATGTGCAAGACACTGCTTCAAAGGCAACAGAGTGAGCACAGAGGGAGCTAGCAAAGCCTGCTCTAAGGACTGTCTCCGCCCTATAATGCTCCTGGCAGATAAAGAGAGAAGTAGCAAAAGGGCCACTGTTTCAGGACAGCATTTGTACTTAAATCCCCTTCCTTCCAGGGAGAGGTGAACACAGCCAGCTTCACTGAGGGCTCTTCCCCCAAATAACAGCACGGATTTAAAAAGTATGAATTTTTTCAAAAAACATGGGCAGGCAAATGCTAGTTTTCCAAGAAGGTGAATAGGAAGCAATGAGAAAGCATATTTATTTTGCAAGCTTAAGCAGGCATCACACACGATCCTACAGCATGAGGACAAAAAGAAAGCAAGATAGAGATTAAATCAAATGAAACTCATACCAATACATGCACACACCTATTCACCAACAAATATGCACGCACAGTGAAAACTATCGCGGTATATTTTCCAGTAATCGTTCTGGGAGCACTATAGACTGCATTTTTTTCTACCAGT
>NW_017729009.1:13828113-13831247 GCF_001723915.1 Gavialis gangeticus
CGAGATAGAGATTAAATCAAATGAAACTCATACCAATACATGTACACACCTATTCACCAACAAATATGCACGCACAGTGAAATCTATCGCGGTATATTTTCCAGTAATCGTTCTGGGAGCACTATAGACTGCATTTTTTTCTACCAGTAGGCACAGTGGCCTGTCTCACCATTTAGTGAGCACACATGTGCGCCCTGTGTACACACATGCATGTGCACACACATATACACACATCAAGGAAGATGTTAGATCAGCCCAGTCCTTAGCCCCAGATTAACAAAACCCCAGCCCTGCATTGTGTAGGCACCTGGGGACAGCAACATACCTGCTTTGTATGGATGCTCTTTTTTTATCCCAGCTGAAAATGCCATCACCCTTGCTTTTAGCTTTTAGTTTTCATAGAATATTTATTCACAGACATTTCCAAGTGTGAACTTTACAGACATGCCTCACCTCGGAGACACCCTAACAGCTATGCAGCTGTGTCAGTAGCTAAGCAAACTTGGTGTCATTTCACAACACTAAAAAGAGTGAACGCTGAATTTAGACCGTAGAATGGGGCAAGGCCTGTCAATAGCTGGTTTTAGCTGCCGCGAGATAAATTCCTCTGATTGTATATTACTTGAGATGCCAGGCATAAATGAAGTATCACTGCAATCCTAGCATGATCTATATTCTTCAAATTAAAATAAAGTATTTACTTTAATTTTTTTTTCACTCAGTAACCAAATTCAAATACATTATTTAAAAAAATACATTTTCTTTTTCCGCCCCGGTGCGTTCAATGATTGCGGTGTGATTATTAAACACTTCATAAATAATAATGTGACATTTTCAGATTGTGCATCGGATTAAGCAGCTATTCTTCCCTCCCAGCCGGGGACCATGGACAGATGAGATTGCTGCAGACAGGGTAATCCTTGTGGCCTCCTCCCTTGGGATCGGGGATCAGAAGTAGCCCCTATAGCCCAATTAAAGCCAAGAGGATATGAGCTGATCACCTGGGGCCGGATCCAAAACTAACTGGCATCCATGACAAATCTTTCCATTGACTTCCATGGGCTGGGGATCAGATCCATAAGTACCATTTGATTCATTTTCTGGAGAGGTCATTCTCTGTTGTCAGATACTTCTTCTGGGACGAGCCACGTTTTAAGTCTGTTACGATTAGTATTAGTGAATCTGCTTTGACAGCATGCAAACAGCTGCAGAGGAAGAAGGATCATGGGTTAGTTTAAAGCTTGTAAACCACATTGTCTTTGGGGGAAGCGGGTTGGAGGAGGCAGGCAAAACTGACAGACAAACTCAGTCAAAATCAGAGTCCTGTTGTATTACATGCTGCCCGGACACACAGTAAAAAGACAGTCCTTTCCCATGAAGTTTGCTTAATGAGCCCATAAGAGGAAAAGGTAGTCTGTAAATGCCATTTAGTAAATAAAGTCCTGTGGATTAATGCTGCGATGATTCTGCTGCCTGAGAATCAGCCATGCTCGTAACCTGGATGCCCCCCTTCCCCGCATCCCAGATTTGTAATACAGAGCAGTGCAGATGTCAGCGCCGGAGCAATATTCTAACCCAAATTCTATCTCGGCTTGTGCAGCATTAGGACGAATTTAATCCCAGTTGGAAAACCAAAATATTTTTTTTCTGAGCACAATCACCATTGCAGAAAATGACCAAAGCAAGCACAGCCCCTCATCATAAACTCTCCCCAGCCATCTGTCGGGATATTACTGACCTTTAATATTATGCGGGAGGGGGGTGGGGGTTGTCATTGCTGTAACAATGGCTTACTGCATTCAGATAATCTCGCTTCTTTTTTTGCCACTGCTAACGCGGTAATCTTTCTCCACCTACTGTATGTCAATAATGCAATAATCTCTCTCCCCCTCTGCATCAGTAACACAACAGCCGCACTCTGCTTTCATCGGTGCTGAGGGAGTCGAGAATTGCAACAGCTCATATGATCCATGCTAGCTCACCCCTACCTCCCATCCTCATCACATTTTAATTTCAGATTAAAAACCGTTGCTATCAGCATCATCTTGCTGTGGCTTTTGCAAAATAAGGACAAGAGAGTTATGAAGCTGCATTTGAATGCTGGGCTCATGGTTGATTTTCAGTATGCCTGATAGGGGTCTTGTTTCTCGTTCTGCTTTGGGCATGCCTTTCTCTCTCTATATCCTCACTTGAACAATTAGGGTTAAATTCTCAAAAAACCTCAGTGGCCAACAGCTCCCCATATTCGAAAAGAAAGCTGTTGGGAGCTGAGCATTTTGGATAATGTGGCTCTTACATTTCTGTCTGCAGGCAATGGGTCAAATTTTCAGCTGGTGTAAACGGCCCTGTCTCCTCAGTAGTGGACAGACTGGTGCTGATTTACACCCAATGATTATGCTATAACCAGTCCATTATGATTATTAATGTACCAACTACCCTTGTTTTAAAGCATGAACATACACAAGGGCTCTGCTTGCACCATGTAAAATATGTTAAGGTTAAAAAAACCCACAACACTGATATAAAAAACCCCACCGGATAAGATATTTATATAGCCAGAAGTTGTAACATCTCTAAAAAAAAAATTAAGAAGAAGGGAGATCTAAAAGCATAATCAAGTAAGCATAATATCAGAGTGCATATGGTGAAATGATCTTGTAAAAGAAGCCTTAATAATACATTGGCCCTCACACGCTGATTAACATCACGTCCTCTGTATATTCTAGCATGGATGGAGGCTTATCATTTTCAGAAATGCAGCTCCTTGTAATGATAGAATATGAGGTTTTGTGAGTTATGTTGAGAATTATTGGCAAAGGTTAGGTGATTTCCCACTGGTGCTAGAGGGAAAACATTGCTTGCAAATTACCCGCATTTGTCAGTACTAATACCCCATCCCCCCCGCCACCTAAACTGTCAACATTAATAGGCATCTTTACAGCAAAAGGGGGCGAAAATAATCAGGCTTCAACCGATCTTGGAATGAGAAGAGTAGTACAATGCAGAGAAGAAAGAAAGATGAATAGTCTTGGTGTCCCTGTCTCCGCTCATGTACCCCCCCCATGCAACTGCATGCATGCCCTGCTTACCAAGCTCTGCTAGCGTCCATGCTTGTTTCCCTTCTCTGTACCATA
>NW_017729009.1:13836247-13843693 GCF_001723915.1 Gavialis gangeticus
GTAATGATAGAAGATGAGGTTTTGTGAGTTATGTTGAGAATTATTGGCAAAGGTTAGGTGATTTCCCACTGGTGCTAGAGGGAAAACATTGCTTGCAAATTACCCGCATTTGTCAGTACTAATACCCCATCCCCCCCGCCACCTAAACTGTCAACATTAATAGGCATCTTTACAGCAAAAGGGGGCGAAAATAATCAGGCTTCAACCGATCTTGGAATGAGAAGAGTAGTACAATGCAGAGAAGAAAGAAAGATGAATAGTCTTGGTGTCCCTGTCTCCGCTCATGTACCCCCCCCCTGCAACTGCATGCATGCCCTGCTTACCAAGCTCTGCTAGCGTCCATGCTTGTTTCCCTTCTCTGTACCATAAGTGTAGCCCAGTTTCCCCGCTCCTTTGTCCTGAGCTTTCTCTGTGACCCACTGTGCTTTCTCTATGCCCCCGTTCACACTCCTCTTTGCTTGGAGCTTCTCCTTTGTTAGGACCAGACATGACTTCCTTTCCTAGCTCCATGTCTCCATGCCTGCATATCCCCCGGGCTATGTCTGCGGTTGTCCTTCTCCCTTCCTTCTTTCTCTCTCCCCACTGATGCTGCCCTATGAAGATCTCATCCTCCGGTGGTACCAAAACGTGTGCACTGGTAATAGCTCAGGAGACAGACTAGACTGGAACGGAGGAGAGATGGGTCTATACCTGACTCCACTTGGGACTTGCTGTGTGAGTCTGGACCCATGACTTCTCTTTGCTTCTTTTGCCGCTCCAGCCCTTCATCTGCCTTGTCTGTTTAGACTCAGGGTATGTGTGAGGCCCAGGGCAATGGACCTCTGATTCTAGTGAGAAACTCCATACTTGCACTTAATTCACTCCTACTAATAGATTTATGAATGAGAAGGAGCTAATAACACATAGGCCAGAGCACAAGCCTTGACAACAAAGGCCTGGATCCGATTTCTCCCTCAAAGTGCAGAGCCATTCAGATCCAGGGCTTCATTTTAGGTTCGCCTCTATACACAGTGATAAAATACAGACATCTGCTCCTCAGCATTTCTCAGCACCAGCGGTGGCATTAATTTAGGTGGGTGACAATCAAGACAGAGGTAATTTTCCCTCGACTCCTCCTTCTGTCAAACCGAATAAAATGTAGCTCGCTTATTCACCTCATCTGGCCCTTCCATGATTAACACCAGCAAATGCAATCAGCCGGTAGCCACATAGGCCCCGACTATATTAATGCACCATCCGGGAGGGCCTTGTCCACTATCAGCAAGAAAAAGAAAGCCCTACCTTTCAATGTGCTCATTCTTCAGATGGCTGCTTAGTGATAAAAGAAGCCATCAAAGCAGACGGACAAGCTGGCCCAGGCAGAGATAGAAGATTTCTGCTGATTTCTCAGGGAAAAAAAAAAAATGTGCATTGAGCACTGTGTACATTCTGAGCAAATACTACTTAAGGAACAATCCAAGGTTTGACAGGGCCCCAGAGAGCAGTAAGCTCAGCAACATGAACTTCATTATCATGTGCATTAGTGCAATCCCATTTCCTGTCCCTCCGTCCCCCGCTCCACGCAGCTGCCCTCAGCGGAAGACGGGCTGAGTTTGCCGAGCAGAGCGGATCCACAGCAGATCCCACTGTGGAATAATGCACGGGGAAGGAGGCGCAGAAAAGTGTCTCTGCTGGTCCGGGCTGGACTGAACTGCAGTGAGGCTTTGGACTCTGCCAGCACGTGCATGCCGTGGTTTCTTTTGATAGCATCAGCTGAGGCTCCTTCCCCTGGAGGCAGGTTTATTAGGGACTTCAGACTAGTATTTTTAATGGTTTATCCTGCAGATGGCTAATATACCATGAAGTGTTGAATTAAAGGCCCAGAACCATTTCCCCCACCACTCACTAGCAGTTAGTGGCAAGCTGACCATGCAGCATTTTTAAACATGGATGTTTAAACAACTTATTTTCACACAAGTGCATATATTTATGCCAATGGCACATTATGCACCCCTAGGGCCAAACCCCCACCTAGTGTAAACAGAGGCTACATCGATTTACCCGTGCTGAGTATTTGACACTTGATCTTTAAGTGTCCAGATGCTGATGTAATTAATAATTCAACTGCATATTAATTTAATTTAGAATAACACTTAATAACATTCTCCATGCCCTGATAGACAGTGCAGCCAATGATCCTTTTAGAGTTAAAAATAAATCTATGGAAAGAAGAAAGCTCTTCCCAAACTTACTCCCAAACAGGAAAGTGGAAGCTACGCCTTATTATTTCTAAAAATGCATTCAAATTTGCATAGCAACCAGCAAGACTCCATATAACGACGCAGCAATATTTATTCTAGTGCTGCAACTGTGCCTTCATTTATGGCTCTTGATGATGACCCAGGACACAGAAGATTTCCTTTAACTACAGCAAGGGGCTCAGATGTGCAAGATCTCTATTATGCAGAGCCAGAGAAGCAATGGCAACTGATGGTATGAGCCAAAGCAGGTAGATAGTGTGGGAGGTGCGTGAATAATCGGAACGCAGCTCTGAATCCCAGGAGAAATAATAACCTACCGTTGAGGTATATCAGAACAAAAGAACAAATCATTAGAAGTTGTGGATGTTAAAGTGAATAGATACCAGCGTATACCATTTCTAATGGTGTTGCATACACAGTATTATTTGCTGTCACGGTGCATGCCAGTCTCATGCAAAATATACATCTCGCTGATGCTCATGTCACTGGAAATATAAGGCCAGATTTTCATCTGCCATAAATCATTGTAAATAATCAATGAAATAATGGAGCTATGTCCATTTATACCAGCTGAGAATCTGGTATCTACACATAATCAAAAAGGGTACAGAAAGAGAAAAAAAAATGAAGGATAATTTTACCTGGACCATATCTTTGACAGAGGTGGTTTAAAAAAAATAATTCTTGGAGCACCGATTTCCCTAGGAAAATGAAGTTTTGTTGCTATCAAAGCACTTAACGGGAACATAGTAATTCTTGTGAATGTTTTGATGGGAAAAGTTCAAAATGCAGTATCCAGGTTTTTTTCCTTTTTCAATATCCAGTCTTCTGCTTTACTTGACTCTCCCCCCTCATTTCAGCTTTCTCGTGTCAAGTCAGTATTTTACTTCATGTATACTCTATTAAAATATCATTTTAATATTTTGTTTAATGTCTTGGACAGTCAGCTGACTGGCCAAACATTGTCAGTTGACTGCATATGTTTTGATCAGTCAAAGATTATAACAATTTTACAAAAAAAATAATTTTTGTACAGGGGAGGGGTTTACAGAAATATGATTTTTTAAATCATTTTTTGAGACATTTCTTAGTGGAAAGTGTGTGTTTTTTCTGTTTATTATTTGGACTTATTGGCATTTTTTTACAAATGTTGACTGACATTTGACCAGTCAATTGACCAAACTTTATTTGACCAGTCAAATACCCAACCCCGTTTTGGACCAGGGATGTCAAGTATACAGCCCACAGACTGGATCCATCCAATGGGACCAAATGAATTGTCAGTTGACTGCATATAATACTCCGCTGCGTTAGCCCGTACAAATTTAGCAGTATCAAAATAAACCATGATGGCACTTGGACATACCACTGGTTCTGAATTGAAAGTGATCAGACTTTTCATTAAAATGGAAATTTTAAAAAAATCAGCTTTTTGGTTCCAATTTAGAATGAACCATGAGAATTTCTCACAAAACAGGTTTTCCATTTTCCAACCACCCATAATACTTCATGTCCTCAGAGACCACCTCCGGCTGCATACAGCACACCAAAAGGCCTCTATCCCAGCTTTCCAGAGGACAAGGACCATTGTCCATATGACATGAATGTGACCAGCACATGACAACTGGATCTGAGAGTTCAATCTGCAGTGCTACCACAAATAAAAACAATTCTCTGTACCTGGATGTTTGTATTTCTAACTCTTTGCACAACCTTTATTTTTTTTCATACTGTGTTTTCCAGCATCTTATCATAAGAGTTTACTCTCTCTTTCACAGCACAAAAAGGACACTGCTCTCAGGTCAGTGCCCAGCATCATCATGGCCCAAAGCAGCAATAGCGTGGAAGGTCTGACTTCATCTCTGGTTTCTAGCCTTGAATCAGAGAAAGGATTCAGAGTTGCTTCTGGGGATGGTGAATGCACAGCCCAGTCAACACCAGCAGCTCTGAGGGCATGGAGTAAGCTCAGGAAGAATCAAATCTTCAGAGATTTTAGCTGTTAAGCTCTAACACTTCCGTACCAAGCAGACAAACATTGTGATTTTTCCAAGGATTTATAATGGGGCCAGATATGGGTACAAAGGGCACATCTGTGACACAAAGGCCTCCCTTCTTCCAAATTTCAAACCTTTGCAAGGGATGGTAGAGCTTTTCCAAGAAAAAGTTGCCAGAATTTTTTTTTCTTAACATTGAGAAACAATGTACTTTTCCTACCTCCTTTTCTAGCAACAGCTAAAACAGGTCAGCTACAATTTTCCAAAGCAATTCAGCCAGTACCAGATGCCTGGCATACAAAATTTCAGCCAGAATAGTTAGAGTTTGGCAGAGTTATAAGCCACCAACCACAGGTTCTTAGAATGGCAGAGATCAGGCAACCGTAATAACAGTGGATGCAACCAGCTCCCCCTATAATATTGAAGCAGTTGGGTAAATACCATCCACACTATAATAAGTCTCTACTATTCTAGGAGGCATCAACCCAGCCCCTAAGTACCCTGTTCACCTAGCATGAAAGTCAGTGGTATAGGATGAAACTAAATTTTCTACCTATGATGCCCTGTCCATGCAGAAACCGTGCTTGCATTGTTGTGCAGAGAAATCCAAGGCCACACGTGGAAGAATTTCCTCTAAAAGTTACTGCTGTGATCCACTCTCAGTTAACTGAAGGCTGTTTTTTTTATGTGCAATTGCATTAGGTATTCTCCTACAGTGGCATAAAATGCACGAATACAATATACCACTCTCCTTTTTCCTTCCTTTTCCTTCTGCTTTTGCAAGCAAGAGCTCTCACATCCCTTCTGATCAGTGATAACCTGGGCTTTATCCCCTCTTGAAACAAGTGAAATTTCTTTGACATCTTAACTTTGCACAAATATATTTTAATGAGAGAATATCACCTTGCCTTGAGCTAAGGGTCTTCTTTTGGAGTTGCAAGCGGGTTTGTAGTCATTTTCTTACAAGTTTGAGAACATAAACGTTCAGCAGCATGTTTGAATGCTGGACACCATTTCCCCAGGAACCGTGTTTAGTCACTTCAGACTGTCACAGGAGGGACACGATTTCAACAGCCTGCTGTAAATCATGGAAAAGGACATCCACTGGAGCTCTCCATTGTCCTGATTCAGCTCTTCGTGTCTTTGCATCAAACTGGAGAATGGCACAAAGTACTTCTCGTTAGGTGCTAACGGGGGTGACATAGCTAATATGAAGATGTCTTTGAAACAGTGGTACATTCACCAGGGACTGTGAAAAGCCCCACGTACAACAAGACTGTCCATCGGTAGGATCATAGGAGTATGGTAGCCAGATACAGAAAAGAGAGTTTAGCTGCCCGCGTTACCCCACGTGCCCAACTCGCAGCATACGTGATCGTAGCTGAAAAGCAGAGTAGAAGCCACCCAGGGATTACACATACAAGCGGGTATTCTGAAATGAATCACAGCACCTGGAGAGAGGAAACATCTGCAAGCCTATTGAATTTCGCTCCATGTCAACACAGGACTGATTTGCACAGAATAAAAAGTTCCGGGACGCGCGGTTACGGCTGCTCCAGATGGTAGCTCTATGATGAGCCAGTTTAGCAGCATGTTAGCAGCAGCTCTCTAGACTGTCATTTTGCAGTGGGCCCCCCACCTGGAGGAGGAATGAGGAGGATGGAGCCCGCTCGGGGACCTCCGTCCTCTCAGCTAATCAGTATTTGCATTAGGCTACGCCAATGACAAGCAGGCAAATCCTAGGCTGAGCTGAAATGCCGTGTGGCTCTAGCGAGTCCACGGATGCTATTCAGCTGTCCTTCTGCAAACACTTTTCTTTGTTGTTAATTTGCTGTAATTAAACCATATGCAAGGTTCTCTCACTCTACATTAGAAGCAGAGACCTTCTGCTGCCCATATGCCAAAAAGACAAATGAAGGGCAAAGCTCATGTGAAGAAGGCAAAACCTGGCCTTTGTGACTGATAAGCTGTAAATGCAAAAGGCCTGCTATCAGTATATGCACAGGAGCCCCCACATCCCTTTGGGGGGCACAGAAAAGAGGTTAAAAAAAAAAAAGCACCAGACTTGATCCCTGGTGCTGATAGTTTTCTCTCTGCATGGTCTCAACTGTGCTGGTCCAGTTCTGGCCATTGCTCGGGTATAAAGTAGCCCCGATGAGGGCACACGGCCCTATGCTCCCTTTGCAGCTGTGCAGGACAGCTCATAACAATTCCTCTATTGTTGGCAGAGCCATGGCATTTCTTCTCAAACACTAATAAACATAGCATCGTGTTGCCAGAAATGTCAGGAAACTTGGAGTTCTTCCTTAAAGCACCAAGTCTTAGAGTCATGTGATTATATGAGCATCTCACGGGGGGGGGGGTTGATATCAAAAGTAATTTTTTTAACCACAACAGCTCTGAAAAAATGCTTGAACATGTGTCTTGAGGACACCATATATACGCAAAAGGTAGGAAGCAAGTACAAATGTATTTTTCTCATTTCATGATGTTTAAGGCAAAAATTCATGATCGGGGGTGGGGGCAATACAGTATTTTGTTCATTTGGGATTGGCAATATGGAAACTGTCCCAATTTCTTTAAGAAATCATGGTTCTCCGCTATTTATTTTCTTATACTCACCAGGCAGGAGGTATGAATTTTTGCAACGTAAAGAAAAGCCCCCAAATCCTTCATGAAATCTGAGTAAATTGTAAGTCGATATGTTTAAAAAACAAAAAACAAAAAAACCCAGCAAATATATAAATTAAGGCAAGAATCTGGAGTTTCATGTAACAGAAACAGAAAGCTGATTCAGCAGAACAAGCTGTAGTCATAAAAGATTTATTACGCTTTATCAGCAATATCCACAATCTTTCTGTGATTAGAGTTGCGTTGTGTGTAATTATCTTATAGAAGTTCTGCTCTTTGATGTGCTTTATCCACCATACTGAAATACAGTTCAATTCTAGTAGGTTTTCATGGTTGACTGGAATTTACATTAATTCCTTTGGGCCTGCGGGGCCCTGCCTGGTCTGTCACTAGCAAACTCTTCATAAATATTCAGATATATATATATATATATATATATATATATATATATATATCCCACTAGCTTATTCTTTTTATTGCTCTAGCACAAAGGAGTCCAAAACATTACCTGCAGTCCCATTGTTTTAGGTGCAGCATAAACTAAAAGAAAAAAAGAGACCACCTTCCCCCAAAGATCTTGC
>NW_017729009.1:13848693-13863032 GCF_001723915.1 Gavialis gangeticus
AGGAAACAAAGAGCCTGACTTCCCAGTAATGATCTTTAATTAAATATTCACGCTCTGTGTTTTCATCCGTTTTCCCACAAATTAGGCAATGATTGAAATATTTATGGTAATTTGCAAACTGAGGTTATTTTCAGCTTTTTTTAATATAAATGTCTTGGTAAAGTGGGGAAATAATTCCATCTCATTTCATTAAGTTTGATGTTTCCCAATTACAAAAATATTCTTTTTATTATTATTATTTTAACACGGCAGGGAAGCCAAAAAGCTACCAGCATCCTTGGTTTAGAGAGTGTTGCTACTTTTGTCCAAGCCATCTACTGGTGTTTAAAGGATTGTCTGTATAAGCTGCTCCAATGCTCTCAACTCCCAGAGACCAGGGGCTTGATTCTGCTTCCCTGGATTTCAGGGGGAGTTTTGCAGGCGTCTTCTGTTGCAGCACAACCGAGTTTCTGAATAGCCGCGTGATCCCTGGAGGATGCTCAGTGCTGTGCAGGATCAGGCCTATGCTGTAAGAGGATCCATGCCGCTTGTGGGAGCACGCTGCCATCTGCATGTGCCCCTCCTCCCTGCAATGGCCCAGGGAGGTGGGCATAGGCAAGGAGGCTCTGCTTCCAAGCAAGGGTCTCCAGGCTGGAGAGGTGCGTCAGGGTGTCCTCCTTCCGTTGCCTGATCGCATACCGTGTTTGTACTGACTGCAGAATGGAAGCGTGAGATTGCATTGCCCGAGCAAATCTGCTCTATCATCTCTGACTTACAGTCCAGAAGAAAGCGGCAGTCGCTGGGATTGTTTTGCTCAAGGAAGGAAGAGGTGGTTGTTGGTTGGCGTGTTGGCGAGTTCATTTTAAAAGCTCTTTCGGTTCCTAAGAAATGTATATTTGAATGGAGACCACCGAGATTAAGCATGTCAAGAGGAACTTTAGTGCTGTGCCATTTGAAAGGGCTGATAAAGTTAAAACAGAAGGGGGAAAGTTGTATTTTTGCTTGTTCAGCTTGAGCCCTTTCTGTGCTATCCTGCTGTATTCACCCATGCTTCTGATGTGCACGCACGTACAGGATATAGCTCGGCGCCGTTGGTTTGCTTTTGCTTTTAGTAATTGGGGAACTGAAATGACCTCGAATTTCAACATTTTAATCAATTTGCATCATTTGCTGGGGCTAAACAAAATAAACAATCAACTGGCTCTGTCATTGCAGACCAAATGTTAGTCAGAACTGAGTATCCACAACACTGCAGAGAAGTCAGTAGGGAGTCTCGAGTGCTCAGCACAGTTCAGGATGTGGCCCACAGTAAATAGACAGGTAGAAAAACAGGTCAGGATCCTGTTCCCATAGTGAATTTTGCTCATTGATTTCAATGAGAAAAAGAATTCTCCTTTGCTTTGTCCAGCACAGCTCTAAATACTTCAAGCTTATGGCTGGAGAAACTTTTCCGAAGTCCAACCTCACCATCAGGAAATTTTTCCCAACATTTTTCTTTTCACTTCTGGGATCTCTGCATTCTTTGCCCATTGATTCAAAGGTATACATTGGATTAGACTATATCGCACTTCAGTTCATTGGAGAGGACATCCACATTATCGACTTGACAAGATCTTTACCTCTTCCCCACTGCCCAATCTGGGGTTGCTACTGTTGTTCACATTACAAATCTCCGTAAAATATCCCAAATTCATTTATCAAAGTCTGAGACTTTATTATTTTTGTTTGCAAAATCATGGATTCCTCCCTTTTTTAACCCCATTTCCTCCATGCTCACTTAGACTGTTTTGGAAGGTGGAGGGGATACAAAAACCTTTCCAGGGTCATAGCGCTAGATAAGAAGATGTTTGTTTGTCTCAATGCAAGTGTGCCTAATGAATTTAAATGTAGGGAGAGAAGAGGGTGAGAAGGATTGGCGTATGTACATACAGGTTTGGAGGGTGTGAGGGAAAATGCTAGTGCAAATCCTTCTTGTTGAGAGAGGAAATCAATACATTTGAGTAAGAATTGAAACACGTTAAGAGCGGTATGCTTATTAGCTCCTCACAGCAAAATAATCTGCGTCTGAAAGCAGACAGGGACAAATATCAGAACGCCTGTAATGGAACACAGATTGGTTGAATAGTATCAAAAACTCTTTTGAAGGCAGATGTGTCTGTCAGAGCAGGTGGGTACAGCGTAACACGGACGACTATCTCCAGGTAGAGACTTTGTTAAAGGAAAAGGAGGAGGAGGGGGAATTGAAATTCTGTTGTCAAGTAACATCACGCTTTAATTTCATGCCACATTATGACAATCTGGTCTGTAAAGCACTCCCAGTGTGTGGCTGCAGAGCTGCTGTATTACAGCTTCTGCTGGCAAAGCTGATAGGCCCAGAAGACCTGCAGCCCTCAGCTAATTGTAAACCCGATTAAATAGCAGTGTGAAGAAGTTTGATTAATTCAATCTATGCATCAATCTCCATGCATCAAGACCAGAACCAGACATGACGAGAGGCCCACATCTTCGGCGAAACCCATCCTTTGTTCTTCTCATTTAAAAAAAAAAATGATGTGTGTGTGTGTATGTGTATGTGTATATATATATATATATAATGTGTGTGTGTGTGTGTGTGTGTGTGTGTATACACACATATATATCTACACACATATATATACATACACACACACACACACACACACACACACACACACACTCACATATATATAAAATGATACTCTGGGAAAAGGATGAAATTATGAAACGCAAGGAACAATTCCACTGCCGTCCTTTATGACTCCACCTTTAAAAAAATAATACATTAAAAAGATCATTTCAATTAGCATCTTTATGCGCTTACCCGGATGAATTACCATATTAATAAACTTCTGATAGACTTTCAGGGGCTGCTTAACCAAGGGCTTCTGATCCAGCTAAATTCATGGTTTCTTGGACAGGAGGAATTTGGACTTCATTAATTTTAGTTGTTTCAGTTTTGCTGAAATTGTCGACTACCCCGTCTCTGCCTAGTGCATGTGAAGTGCAGGCAGAAAGATGTAAAGAGAGGGGCTAGAAAAGAGGGGTTTCTGTCAGCTGTACCTTTTGACCTCTTTACAGCTACTGTATTCAACACGCGCTGCAACGAGCAGCATTCTCCAGCAATAAATCGTCTTCTAGTGTTTTTATATGATGAATTAATATTTATGCTATGGCTTTCATCTATCTGAAGTGCTAGTATGTTGGTAAAATGTTTATCCAACTCTGAAAATGTCAGAATAGCAGTGAAAGAATTATGTTAATGTGTTCCTCTGAATTTTTACCTTGCATGCAGATATTACAAGTCAACCAGTTCTGTCTATGGTATAATTGTTGGTTATTTGGGGCAGTAAACAGGGACCCCAGATGACACTGATGTGCTAATGCTGTGATGACAGTAGAAATGCTTATCATTTGTATCCATAAGCCAACTCCAGGGATTCTTCACAGACAGAGGGACTTGTACCAGAGGATCCAGATACAGGATCAGGGCTTTACTTTGTATAATGCCCTTCATGCAGTATGTATCCAAAAATGTTTTAGAGTTAAATAACAGAATGGTGGCGGTGGAAGAAGAAGAAGGAGACCAACCCGGGGCTGCGAATCCCATTCCCCCGCACGACAACATGCCCCCATTGCCAAAGACTGCATGTATCCAGAATCGGGCTCCTCGGTCACCCGAGGGCTCATCAAGCCTGATAGACGTCATCCTCGAATCCGAGGGACAGCCAACGATCCAAAAATGTTTTAGAGTAAAATAATAGCACTGATGGAGAAAACAATCACACAGAGGGAGGTATAGACAATGGAGAAAAGACTTGTTTCCATCAGAGATTTGAAATTGCACAGAAGGTTAGTGAAGCAGAGAGATAAATAAAGCTGTTGGGGTGCTAGGTTCCCCAGAAAGGGAAGTTCTTGCGCCTACAATGCGAAAATTTATGGAGAAATAGAAAAAAGATTGAATGGTAGACTCAAGGAAACCCATGGAATAGCTTATGTATAATGATGGCAATTTTGAATGTGATCCTTTAATGAATGGGAAGCCCATAGGATTGCTTAGGGACTAAAAATGATGTGGTCACCCTTTGCAATTCATATGGGAAGCTTGGCCTTGTTCAAGGCATATGGATTCCAAGGAGCCAAATTTGGGGAGTCGTAAGGAAGAGAATTACACACTATCAAGCAAAGAAGAGATGATTGCACAGATGTCGGTGTGTAAGCCCATGTGTTTGATGAAGATGTGACTCGCTGACTTTATGTAATCACTTGTGGTTGCCCACTGATGTAATTAAAATGTCCAATCCTAATGATGCTACAAACGGTCCCAATCCTCCCTATCATTAGAATGGATAAGGTCAAGAGCTCATTGAATAATGGAATTTCCCTTCCATAGCAAACTGTGGTGTTTTGAAATTTGCTTTCGCTGCAGTTAGGAACAAACCCCAAATTGAAACATTTTTCATGGAAGAAAAATTTAAACATACATATGAAAAGGAGAACCATGAAAATGTTTAATCTAGGTAAAGTTAAATTGTTTTATTTCAATAGAAACAAAATAGTATGATAAACTTTCAAGTGTTAGACATATCACCTTAAATGTAATGCAATATTAAAATTGTATTTTAATATGCCGTTAATATCAAAATTGAAATTACAATAAATGACTTGAAACTATGAGGTCAAACAAAACATAGAAACATGACCCAGATGAAATGTTTCACACTCGCTAAATGAAACAGAAAACTGCAATAACGTATTTCTGTTTTTCCCATCAAAATCACCATGTTCCCATGAAACGTTTTGGTTTCAACAAAACTTCAGTAAAAACGGTTCTGACAGAAAATGTTCCACTAGTTCAAGCAATGGCACCCTTCCCAACCTGAGGGACCCACTCTCCTCTCAGTCTCATATGGGTTTGGAGTACCATCAGCAGAGGTTATGTGAGCAGCTCAAAGAGACAGCAGCATCTGATGGCCTTGCCTCTAGGACTCAAGGGAGTTTTTGTCACTGACTTCATTGGAACCAGGTTATCACCCAATAAGTGCCCCTCTGCTTTTGTTTCCCCCACTTTGAATGTATGTTTCCACCCACAAATTTTGTTCCTATAATAGTAGATAATATGAATAGTGGGTTTTTTGTGAAAAAGCACTTTAAATACCCATTTTTAGGGACTGATCCTAAATGAATGCTGAAAAAGTCCTTCAGTGGTTGGTTAAATATTGTGTTGATGCCTGAATGCATTTGATAGGCCAGTGTTCATTCCTTTGTGTTTTTTCTGCAAGAGTTTTAATAAATGAACTTTACTGGCATGAAGAACCCCAGAAGCATATTTTAAACTCAAATGGTCTAATTTGTCAAATGCAAATTTCCCCACTGAACAGTGAGGATTTCAAACAATAATCCATTAATTTTCCTCTCAAATTTGAGTGTGAAAGGGGTGTTATTGTTGGTTTCTTACTGGTCAGTCATGGAACAAAAATAATACCAAATGATGTAAGCCCACCAACCTACCAAGAACTGAGAATTTCAGATATTCACAATCAGCTGTTTGCAACTGATCTGCAAACCAAATTACCTACACGCACACACACACACACCATAAGCTGTACAGAAGGATCTTGCACCATATACGTGTGTGTATGTGCATGTGCATGTGCGTGTGCGTGTGTATGTGTTCATACACACACACACACACACACACACACTGTCTCAAAGAAATAGAGAAATCAAAGAAATCAGGGGATCTGTTTCATGCTCATATTGCAAAGAGAGATAAAGTAAAATTGGTAAATCTGTTCCTTTCTATAGCAGGGACCTGGCTGAGCCTGCACTTACCAGGGCAAAGACCACCAGCATGCTCCGCAAGTGGTGGACTCCCAGTCAGCCCTGAGGAAAAGCAGTGAGCCTGTGGACTGACACTGTGCTCCACCATGCCCCCACACCCTGGGTGGGATGGGCAGCTGGCGGGCATCGCACTCTCCATGGGCCCATGCCTTGGGCTGGAGGGAAAGCCGGAAGCTCGGCTTCACATGGGCCCAGGTCCCAGATCAAGAAGATAGGCAAGCGGCTGGCACAGCTAGTGATGCCTAAGTCCTGGAAGCTGCAGGTGCAGGAGCTGATGAGCCCTCTGGGGCGCTCAACATCTGGTGGCAGCCATAAGACACATAGTGGCAGGCAAGGATCTGGGTTGGCCCAGGCCAACCCAAAACCTCCTGCATAAGGCAGCACCAGCTTCAGAAGGTGGGGAACGCTGGGGTAGGCACTGGCCCATGCCACATCCCTACACCATAGCCAAGACCTGTGATCAAAAAACAGCTTGATAGCACCTCTTCCCACAGAACTCAGATTGTCATGCAGCTGCTGAAGGTCAGGTACCTTTAGGGGCAGCATGGGGGTTCATAATAGCCTGTGGCCCCAGGCTACCCAAAGGACTTGGCTCAAGACAAGCCAGCCCACTTGGACTGGGCTCGTAACAGTGGGTGAAACCTGAAGAGCCCCAACTGCCTGGAGAAAGGCAAACAAGGTACGCTGCTGGGCTGAGGTAAGGCCTGCAGCAGCCACAGACACTGTTATTTAAGTTGTACTAGCTTATTCATTTTCTTACATGGGCTGGATGTGCTAACCGCAGACCTTTACCAAGACTCCCGGGCTCAGTCAATTTATGCTGATCCCAGGCCACTTGGTTTCCTTCCTTCACACACCTTTCTACCTAGCATACAAAGCCAGACACCTAGGAAGACCAGGCGCCTACTCTGATCATCAACATAACACCCGAGTGGAAAGGGGTTGGGTGTAGGGGAGATGGACCCCCACAGAAGACTCTTGGACATCGTGACCCACTCCAGTCTCAATGAACCCTATCTGATCAGGTATTGCCTCCTGACATCCATTATAGTTACACTAAGTCATGGCAGGAAAGATATAAAAATAGGAGAATAAGACACCCGTTGAGTGTGTGGCTGCTCAGCCGGGTCCCTCTACACCTATGTATTTCTACATTATCAACCAAAATTAACAATCCCAGCAAAGATAACAAAGAATGAAAAGACTATGTTAAGACATATATGCCATTAAGTGATTCCCACATACGTATTTAACTATTGCTGCTTCTTTATTGCAGCTGATTTCACTTCAAGTGGCGTCGTTCTTAAAGCATCAGGTATTAATAGCATTAGTTATAATACCTCTGTTAACACAGCTGTGCAAAGAGTAAAATGAAGTTATTGCTTTACTCATCATCATCATGGCTTGACAGGATCCTTTTAAATCCACCTGAAGTGGCTTTCTATAGATGCTGGTGTGTTACTCTCACCACACGCGCACACACACACACACACATATATATATACATGCATATAGCTTCATAGCTACCTATGGGCTTCCTCCAGTGTGCAATTATGAAATACTTGCATGACCCTCCTAAATTGAAGCTGATTTATGGTAGAAGCTGAGCGACTGTGACACTCAGAATGCTCAAATATTTCAGAAACCACGAATTGTAGACTCCCTCCCCTCCTAGCAGCAAACATATTTGAAGACTTTCCGGCCCCCCCCTGCACTTCTGGAATGTGTTTCTCTCAAAATTCACTGAACCTCACATTATGATTCTGTGGCGAGAAAAGCAGAGAACAGTAGGAAATTATGGTTTACACAAATGGATGTGAAAATGCATTTTCTCCTGTACTTAGAGAAATAACAGCTTTCAGAAAAGATCTAAATCCTAGCAACAAGCATTACATCAAAGCAGAAAGGTCATCCCTTTGTTAGAGGAAGCTTAAAGAAGGTTATTTCTTCTGTACAAACTCATTTAAAAGTAATCCAATTTATCCTGGTTTTTAAATATATAATTTTGAGGGTGTTAAAATAAGGAAAGTAAGTGTGGTAACATTTATATCATGCGCACACACCTCTGTATCCCACACAAACACACAAATAAATTTAGTATTAGTTAATGGAAGAAGTGGAAGGAGGGGAGATTCTTTTGTTTTGCTTTGCTTTGTTTTTTGCACCTTACAAGTTTCTTTTTCGATATTCCTGTCAAAAAGAACCAAGAGCACATTTGAAATGAATATATTGCCATCACTAATATTATTTAAAGGCACAGACTCTGTTATTTAAAGCAGTGGTCTCCAAAGTGGGGTGCACGCACCCCAGTGGGTGCTCAAGATGATCCATTGGGGTGCGGGAAGAAAATATTAGAACTTTTATTTATATTTATATAAATATAAATATATTGGGGGTGCATGCTCAAAATTTTTTTACTGATAGCGGTGCACGATCAAAAAAATTTGGAGACCACTGGTTTAAAGGATACTGTTTAAACACAAGGGGTGAAATTCTCTAGCTCCATTGAAGTCCAGGGCAAAACTCCCTTTGACTTCAACAGGGTCAGGTTTCCAACCCATGATAAAAGCCAGAGCTTCCAGTCTGAACAGACCAGAGAGACAAAAGGGTGGAAAGGGAGATGTCCACCGAGAGAGGGGAACCGCTTGAACCGTGATTCAGGAAAATGCTTATGCATATGATTTAATTGAGTCCTCAGGAAACCAGTCTGTCTGAAGCCTTGGCAAACTAGTTTTGCTGGTTTGGCTGTGAGGAGCAGCAGAAAGTTATCAAAAAAAGCCTAGCATTGAAAAGGGAAAAGGTCATATGTCTAATGGGAAGCTACAGACAGGCTTGGGAAGTCTTGGACCAAAAGGGTCTCCGCAGTTGAGAAGACAAACCATAAGCTGTACAGGAGGATTTTGAACCACTCCAGAGGACATGCTGCAGACCTGGGGAAAACAGAGACAAAGAAAAGTGTGTGGGTGGGGGGTTTCTCTTTATCTCGATCTGTATCATTCTAATGCCATTAAGTAAAAAGCAATGGTGCATTTAAAAATTTTGTACGAGGTGCATCTCTGCATTTGGTTGTGTCTATCACATGCTGCCTGAGAGCTCAACTGTAACCCCAGAACATGCATAGAGCTGATGCTGGGGGAAGCATGCGGTAGCCTGAGAGGTCAGCATTAATCCCAGCGAGTCCGGCAGCTGGACAGTGAGGCCTCAGCTCACAAGAGACGGAGCTAGATAAAGGGTCTGCACAGGACATGGGCTTGGACTGTGTTCAGACACCCGAGTCTCAAGGTAGATACAGGCAATTCGGCAACTGGATCGTCTCCGAGTGTCTAAGACGAAAAGCTTGACCAAGTCTGTGACACACTTGGAGTGCTTTCCTGAATCACAGCTTTGCCTAGGATGACACAGTGCAGCCTAAAAAAAGCAGATGTTCTGGATCGTGAATAAGTGCCTATCCACTGGATCAAACAAAAATCATCAGACACTACCATAAGCAGGCCAACTTAAACACAGAGAAGCAAAACAAATTGCCTCCAGCTCTTCTCTGCAATGAGTGAAATCCTGGCCCCTTTAAAATCGATGGGTAAAAATCCCATTGACTGCAGAGGGGTTAAGAATGCAGGGGTCTTTTGGAGAAATGGAAAGTAGGGTTATTTTCACAACCATACAAGAAAAGGGACTGGCATGTATGGTCAACAGAAAGCTAAATCTAAGAGAATAAAAATGGCTCTGTGTCACCTTGGAAAGAGCAACCTCCTTTCCCATGTAATGTTTATCACGTAGCACACCCCTGGCATTTCTGCTTTTAAAAGGAAATAACGGGAGGAGGTGGGGGTCTGTGCTCGGGAACGTGCTGCCACTCCAGCCTGCTATCATTAAACCACATCAGAACTTCATAATCATGGTGTTTAATTAAACAACAGAGGCATGGGTCTATGCATTAATAATGATGCCTAGCACTTTAGCATGTCAGGCTAAATACAGTTTTAAATTAATAATGTAGCACCGCAGCATTAGTGAGAAAATGAAATCTTATTAACAACTTAATAAAGTCCCTTATTTGCTAAAGTTCTACCTCGGAGGGAATGGTGTGATAGAAAAGCAGTTGCTTTCCCTAGGGGGGTGGATGGGAGGAGGGGCTGTTTTTTCACACCCTCTGTAATTCTATTATATATAGCTAAAATATCCTCTAAATATTGCTTGGCATCTGCAAAAAGATGCCATATGTTGCTTCTAAACCTAGGTGTGACGTGGCGCATAATCTGCATGCATTCTTTTTATATAGCTAGGGAGGGTGTTTACTCACAGTTTATTATTGTGCCACTTCGCTGAACAATGTTGGAAGCTATTTATGGGGATCTATATCTATCTAGGTACTTGCCGTCCTCTCTGGGTACTTCACAGTCATTAATGCATGATCCTCACACGCTCCACCCAGGAGATCAGGACTGCTGCGAATCCCAATTTAGAGATGGGGAGCTGAAGCAGCAGGAATCTAAGGTCCACATCCTCCAAGGTATTTAGATACGTAACTCTCTTTGAAATCAATGGTCTGGACTTACGTGGCCCATCCAAGGGAGTGGGAGAGAGCAAAGAATGAAACATCAGTCCGCTAACGCCAATGCCAGTGTCTGAAACAGAGGGCCCTTCTTCCATTTGCACATTTGTTTCATGTCACATTGTCAGCGATGGCCCTTAAGTACAGAGGGAAAAAAAATCTGGCTGTCCTCCTTCTGCCAGTTAAAGTTAGTCAAGAAGCTGGTTACCTGAGTCAAGGCGAAACAAAGTCCCATTTATTCCTCCTTAGCTGAAAGCAAAATGAGAAAGCAGGCGCCCTCAGTGATAGAAGTACCGTGGGGAAACAGAGAAAGACTGGCCTTAAGGCCAAAGCCCACCAAAAGCAATGAGAGCCCTTCTCCTGGCATCTGTTAGCTTTGCGAAGGGACCTTGAGAAATGGGGAGCTGCATTATCTGCCATTCAGTGCTGAAATCTGCTGTTGTGATTCGGTGGTGGAGTCCTTGTCTGCCATGCAGATGACCTGGGTTTGATTCCTGGACGTGCATATGGTTGCAGCCATTGAGTCGAATGTCTGGATTTGGTCTGGCCTTTGGATTCTGTCTCAATGGACTAAAGGAGATCTGGGCAGCCTTAACTTCTCCATACCACTGCCTAGGCATATGTGTCGAAGGTTGTGGTGACCTCTCATGTATACATCATGATCCAGAAGGATTGAGGGCTGCCTACTACTAATGCTGAAAACAATTGCTATCCTAAAAAGATAAATAAAGGCACAAATATACTGGGTGTGATGGAAAGAAAGTAGCTTTAGGTTAAAGCAGTGCAAATCTATAGCCATTCCACTGAAATCAGTAGCTTTGTGGTGGATTTGCACTGGTGTGAATGGAGATGGAGTTTGACACCCCCACTCCCCTTCCCATTTGCTCTTTTAATACAGGAAAACACTATTGTCTGGTGGAAGCATTAGAACTTCATCATCTTAGTTTGATCATTAACATTTCATAGTGTCTTAAGATTGGGGGAAAAGAATTATTTAAAAAGGAGAGGATATTGGGAGGTGGCATGCTGCAGGCCAAGGTTTAGAAGATATTTCTCCCATTTGTATGGGTGTCCCAAACTGAAGAAACAGGAGTTGCAGGCAGTCGGGGAAGAGACGGAAGGGTGCCTCCTAGGCCCCACCTGGGAGCCCCTGCATGGAAACACATGGGGGACTGCTGGTATATTTTTTTTGTTAGCTAATGCATAGCAACAACATCAAGAGTCCTCTACAGTACGGGGGGGAAACCCGTCAATTTGGGGAAGTGGCCCACACACACGCACGCACTTGGGATAGGGCCCTACCGAGCCATTCTTTTAACGGCCGAGGCTCCCCAGCAGAACCTGCTTTTCTATATTTGGCTCTTTCCAGAAAAAAAAAAATTTTTGCATTTTCCATGCAAGTCCCACAGCCGGGTGAGTATTGAACTCCCGCAACTCAGATGGGAAATGCACTCTGCCAAGCTCCCATCTTATTAATGTGAAAGTCCGGCTCTCCTGGGGGTGGACTCTGCAGTCCCTAGAAGAGAGCTCCAAGCTGGGAGCTTTTCCTTAGCAACGGGTTTCCTGACGAGGTCTGCATACAGCAGGAGTCCCAGTCCTCCATACAAAGACCGCCAGCTCTCCTCCTGCAGCAAGTGGCTTTCATTCACTCCCAGTCTCCGAGGGAACCTTTGGAGCGGCAGAGTTCACGAGGAGTAGCAGCTCTCCTCGCTGATTATTGCTGGTGAGAAGTGAAGCATCTATGACATAAAAGTCATCCTAGGTGCTCTTCTCTCTCCATCTCCCCACGTTAAATAATAAATAGGCACCTAATGGAACTGAGTCTGACTGCAAGATACAGTTTTAAGTGAGTCCAGAAGAGCAGACCTGCATCTTCCCCCTTAGTTCATCCTCAGTGAATAAATGGGTCACAAACAGACTGAAAGTAAATCTCCATCTTTTTGCTCTGTGCTTGAAAGCGCCTCATGTAAGGGAGGGGATCTGGCCCAGAACTAGAGCCTGGAGGCTGCTCCTGCCACACAAATAATAAAAACACTAATAACCATCTCACTGCACCGCCGTGTTGCTACATCGTGGCGCATAAAACTTGAGAAAACAAACTCTCACATTATAAATATTATTCATTTGCTTTTTAATTGTGCAGTAAGCAGATGCCTGGGGATCCGGTCTTTCCTTATCCCCCCCCCCCTCTTTTTTTTTAATTTGCTATTTATTAATATTTAATCTCCACATGGGCCAAAAATCATTTCTGCAATAATGTTGGAACGGAAAGGATAGAAATCAATAGCTGGGCTCTCGCAAGACACATTCAATCCTTTCCTAATCCATTTTCAACTGCTCCCCTGTCTTATTAGAACAACCAAGTTTTCCCACACTCTGCTAAAGCGGAGATGCGCGGGTTGTAGCAGAGCAGGAAAAGCGCCTCGAATAAGGTCAAGATGCCCCGTGTGAAATGGGGGAAAGGCAAACACGGTACTTGTCTCTTCCCTTGGTGCAACTGGAAAAAGCTTTTCACTAAGGGTCTAGGAGCCCCCCGGTCACAGGCCAGACCTCATTACTGTATGTGCTGTACAAACAGAGAGAAAAAACACAGACAGCTAACTGTCTACACTCCCAGGCCAGCTTCTGCTCTCAGTTATGCTGATGTTGCTGATAAAATATGCCTAAAAACCTCCCATCAGGTATCAGCATACAGGCTCTCGTCTACCCTGGGTTGGGCACTCCTCTACTTCAGGGTTTACCTGGGTGCTATCAGGCATTGAAGAGCCCCTGCACCTAGGATCCTGTCTTCATTGGCTCCCTTAACTTGTACCAGAAGGAACTGAACTGGCCCCTGGCAGGAGAGATGCCAATCAGCACCCCTTTAAAACGCACTGTCCTAAATGGAGCACGATCCGGACACATCTCCCTCCCTCGCTGCTTCAGGAGCTTCAATTCACCGAGGAGAACCCTTAGCCTCACCCCTGGGAAAAGATGCCAGGTCTTCTGTTCCCTGGCTTAAATCAACCCGACCCTATTTGTATTCAGGCTTGAATCTCCCAAGAAGCATGTAATAAGAAGGCACCACAATTTAAACCAGGGAAAAAAATCAACCCACCTTTTCCCTGCAGACTGCTCTCATAGCTGTTTATTGTTTTTATTCTCTGCAAAAAAAGCAGCTAGCCTCTGGGCAGGCATGCAGACCCCCTTCTAGAGGATGGCAGCAAAAGAGTTAACTCCTGCCTTTTGGCTGGATCTCAGGTCCAGCTCTGATTTGGCCAGGCCTGGTCAGCTGCAAGGCATTAGCCTACACCCTTCCGCACTATAAGAGAGTTGCTGTGGGAGGCTGAGGTTGCTGGCAGTGATTTCAGAGGGGCTTGAAGCAAGGGGTGGTGGCGTAGTCTAGAGTTATTGATGCTTAAATGTGAGCTGAGTTAGACCCCCTTGCTTTAGGGTCAGCTAAAGTAAGCCAGGCTTTCTGCCTTGCTTTTAGACTGCAGTTGAGGGAAGATCTGTTACATTAGCACTTGGCCTCTAAAGGGCGGGGGTATTCTTTATGCTGGGTTTTCTGTTTTTCAGCTGAGCTCTCTTCAGGCTGGTTTAGGCTTGTATATCTGTGCAACAAGCCACACACACACAAGTCCATCCCTTCCTTTAGCACTGGTAAGGACCTATCCCCAGAGACTGCAAAGGCAAATGACCAGTGTTAATTTTTTAACAGGAGCACCCTTAGGTTACAGGTAGTGCAGAGCACATGGCAAACTCAGATTGAAGAGCATGTAGTCTGAAGTGAGCAGGCAGAGTTCAGGTTGGGAAGGTGAGGCAGGACACAACTTCCTCAAGGTTGTGCAGCAGATCAGCGGGAAAAGACTCTCGGTCTCCTTGGTCCCAGGGTGCTGCCTTTGGCCCCTGGACTAGTTGCATTTAATCAAGTTGCATGCTTGCTTTCCTCCTCCTCCTTCCCTCTGCA
>NW_017729009.1:13868032-13868879 GCF_001723915.1 Gavialis gangeticus
GCCCCTGGACTAAGTTGCATTTAATCAAGTTGCATGCTTGCTTTCCTCCTCCTCCTTCCCTCTGCACCCCCGCCTTGCCCTCACCCTCCTGAAACAGTCAGTCTTTTAGGGAAGACAAAGAGGCGCCCCACCACCAGCACGGCCGCTGTGAGCAATGGGCATACCTTTGCCCATGTCACCATGACCTTCCAGCCCAAGGAGACCTGTGCAACAAATCGCTCAAGAGTCCCCTCCATGCTACACCTTGCCAGACACAATCTCTCTTCAGTTCCTTCAGTCTGAACGCCTTGCAGAACCTGTGTGTCTTCCCACACTTGCTCCCCATCTAAAGCACCAGCTGCTTCTGAACTCCGTGCTAATACAACTAAGTAATTAGCCAGCAGAGGGCACTGCAAGACCAATTAATCTGCTGCAGGGTCCTGAAGTGTGCACTGAATCCCACATCCATGCTCCTCTCAACAGCCCGTTCAAAGAGTGCGTTGCGTCGAAGGTCCCCGGTTAGATCTAGATGTTTCATCAGTTAGTCGGGGGCCTGTAAGGGTCCCCATTGCTCGTTCTCTCAAGGGGAACCCATCCCAAAAAATAAAAGAAAGGGACAAACAAGTATGGACTCTCTGCACCCTGTTGTAAAAATATGCAATGTTCTCATACCCATCTTTCTGCTGCCACCTAGTGAGGAGAAAATAAGTGTAAATGTCCAGAGTGTTATAAAGGGTGAAACAGGAGGACCAGGCTTATCGGGAGGGATGTGGGCTCAGTCCTCGGGCCTGCACTGTTTAATCTCTTTATTAGCAACTTGGACAAGGGGCACCCTGTTCAAATTTGCTGATGACAATAAGATGTGGGG
>NW_017729009.1:13869454-13875563 GCF_001723915.1 Gavialis gangeticus
GTTCCTCCCAGCACTACTGGGGGTAACAAGGAATAACGGCCATAAGTTGACAGGGAGTAGGTTCAGGCTGGACATTAGAAGGCGCTACTTCACGGTCAGGGCGGCTAGGATCAGGAACCAACTTTCACGGGAAGTGGCGCTCGCTCCTACCCTGGGGGTTTTTAAGAGGAGGCTAGACAATTGCCTATGTGGGGTCACATGAGCCCATGGCAGGGGGTCGGACTTGATGATCTACTTAGGTCCCTTCCGACCCTACATCTATGAATCTATGAATCGGGTTAGCTCCTGCTATAAGGGACTGATCAAATATATTTCATAAATTGGTGTGTGCTCTTCTGCTCCTCTTTTTTTGCAAGGGTCTCTCAAGAAATCTATCTTCACTAGGACATCTATTCATCCCTTAAGGGACTGCTGATGACTATGTCCAGCACACCTGTCATCGGCTCTGAGCAGCATCAAAACATTCAGCCACTACAGCAACTTGTCTGAGATATTTCAAGGTGCTCTGCAGAAGGCTTTAGGGAACTTGTGCATAAGTTTATAGGACTAAACTAACAAGCGGATAGGAGGGAATGATTATAGTAGTGCTTAGAGACCCTAAGTCGAATCAGAGCTACACGTGCTTGGGGCAGTGCATTGTACGAGAGCAAAAGAAAGTAGAGGAAGAGTCTGATATTCCTACGTTGAGCTCGCTCTTCCACTGGATCAACAGTAAAGACAAGCCACAAGAGAAATCAAGTGATTTGCCCAAAGGTAACCAGTTGGGGTATATCTACTCTGCAGGCAAAGCACAGAGGCTTATATCATTATTTACCCAGCTTCTCAGGCAGGTTCTTCAGTTCTCACCGGGCTCCACCTGTGCTGCCAGCAGTACACAAGCCAGTTAAGTTAAAGCATCAGCTGCACTCATACCTGAATTGCAGTGTAGATATGCCCCAGAAAATATGTAGGAGAACTAAAACAAGAAGCCAAATTTCTTAAAGTCACAAACCGATAGCAATTTGACCCAGTTTCCCTCAAAGTGTCCTTACTTTTCAAGGGTTTTAGAGAGAGGACATCATGCAGCTGTAACAGTCCATTTAGAGGCAGGAAGGCCAGCGTGTGCCCTGGCAGGGGTCTGGGCTAGAAATGACTCCAGACAAGATGCTGAAGGCTGTTCAGAAGGAAAGTGCTGAAGGTTACAGAGCCAGAAATGGAGAGGAGGATTCGCCTACAAAACTTGACCACGTTCCTGACCCCATGTCTCTCTTTCTCACATCTGCTCATTTACTCTGGAGAACAAGACAGGTTGCCAGACAACCCAGATTAACAGCTGCCTCTCAGACACAGGAAGCCGATTCTTGGATGGTGTTCGTGGTTCTGGGTGACTCGCACTAAGAAAAGGATCACTCGTAGTAGGGATGGAGCACTGCAAGAGGGATCCCTGGGCCATCAAGTTCAGCCCCCCTGGCAGTGTCAGGCAATCATCAACCAAAGGAATCCCCAAAATTGCTACTTCAAACCCTTACCCAGAACTACAAGAAGCAATAGCTTCAACAGCAAGAGGATCCTATAACATGTCGCAAATGAAAGCAAGGGAGATGAGGGCACTCAATGTCCTGCCAGTGCAATAACAGGGAAGGAAGTTATTCTGCTCCTTGCCCTTTGGTTCGTCTCCATTTTTATTACTTTATAATCTTGTACATCCCTTCCCTTAATGACAAGGATGTGGTGGGTGTCAGGTTAATTTGTAAAGTCTGAAAATTCACAGAGGTCACCAATGTGAATTGCCTGTAATATTTCATGTGCAGCAAAAGGTGCCATTCGCTAAATGGGCGGTAGGTGTCAGCATCTGACTTTCACAAGCGTGTGCCCAGCGCCCAAACAACTCCTGTGTGCTCACTGCACACTCCTAGACTCCTGGAGAAGTGGGGCTGGAAGGGACCTCCAGAGATCACATCTAGTCCAACCCCTGCCTGAGGCAGGATCAGCCCCGTGCAAACCATGCCGTACAAATCCAATGTCTTAGCAAAACTACAGTCAACTGACACAACACAAGGCATCACCCCCCGAACCTGCCTTGGTAAAGAGGGGGACCACAGCAGCCAACGTCCTGCTTCTGCAAAAGTTTGTTAATACATGCTCGAGAGACACCCAGACAAGGGCCACCCTCCACTACGGAGAATGGAAACCCCCCCCCATAGTCCATACCAATCTGACCCTGGGGTAGAATTTTTTCCTGACCCCAAATATGTAACAACCACAGAAAAGATGTACTCAGGTTGAATACCATACATACATTTTTAATCCTAATACAATAGAAAAGCAAAGAGTATTTTAATTCATGGACTGGTTTGTGTCATTACAGTGCATAATTTAAATCCTTTTATATTCATATTTTGTTCTCTTCCTTTCTCATAAGAGTGGTGTTCTGTTCATTATGCCTCTTAAACTCATCTCCAGCTGCTGGATTTTCCTTCCTTTTTCCCACTGCCCATGAGCCTAAAACCTCCCTTAGAGATTTCATAGGCATTCGAGCTGGAAGGGACCTCAGAAGATCATCAAGTCCAGCCCCCCGCCCCAGGGGCAGGAAGTCAGCTGGGGTCAAAGGATCCCAGCAAGATGATGCTTTGACTCTTTCTTTTTAAATACTGTGGCAGGTCATCAACTTGTTCTGATTTGGATAAAACTTTGGGTCCAAACACCAATGAACTATATAGAAACTATGACATTTGGATCAAACTTGAGATTCTGTGGCTCTCCTTTAGCTCATTTCTTTAGACTTCTCAGAATATCAGTAGTGGCAATGCTAATCTCAACCTAGCCTTCCTTTTAATTTGATTTTGATTTTACTTTTCTCCTTATTCATATTTAAAAATGTTTGTTTAAACCCTAGAAATACTTGCTCTTTGTCTGTCTGGGGAAAAAAAATTGTTCGAGCCCTTGCTATAATAACAAGTTCTAATAAATGCAACCACTGAGTCTACAAGCCCCACATTTTATTTTTGTTTATTTCCCAAGCCACTGTTACAATTAGGTCATGCTGGGATTTGCAGGGGGATCTGGGAGTTGTAGTTTTGAAGGATTCCCAGTTCCACGTGGAAGTGAAATACAGCAGTCAGGCTGCAAGCATGACTCTTTTGGTAATCGGCCCTAAGGCCTAACTCTGAAGTAAACTTGTTTTTCAGCAGTAATTTTAAATCCTCCTCCACAGTTCAGTCTTCTCTGGACGATCATTGCATCTTTTCTTGTTTTCTTCTTTTATATTATAAATACACTCAGCAGCATGTTACACCGCCAACGAAACAGGATAAAACAGCACTGATTGCCTCTTTCCACAACACTGATGATATTAATCAAATTCCATAATGATAATAACAGTGACAGTTATGATAATAATAATAGATCAGGCACATTACCAATGCACAAACTAGTACTGGACATTTTACAGCCCCATATCTTGTAGCCCCAGGCAAGCAGTTGCCCTATTTGTGCTACAAAATTGATGTTGGCTTCAAAGAACATTTGTCCTCCTCCAAACACATCCCAAAACATAGTCAAGTACAGCCCTTTGGCTGGATACAAGCCAACTAATACATAAAAGTCTACTTTTACCTCAAATTCCCATTTGGTGGGTCATGAAACAAAATGGTGCATTTGTAACTATATGAATGTATGCATTAATACAGATCAGATACAGTGATGAGTCTACATTATTCGATACCTGTGACTTGTGAATTCAGATCCCAAACACTGGGCGTGCAACCACATTTTTTGTTTGAGCCCTTCAGACTGACACGTAGGTGCATAAAACGGGTGTTTTGCATACCTTCAGATTCAAAGTTTTTAAATCCACTTTCGGGCCTCCATTCAATCATCCCTGGTGTCACTATGTGGAAGTAAAATCTACAGCTCAGTGTGGGTTTTGCATTAGGTACCATTTGGTTTTCTATATATAATGCATTAAATACAAGCTCAGGGTAGTTCCATTAAAGTCAACATTAGGGATGAATTTGGTCTATTATATATACTTTGAATTAATAATACCTTTTTATGTCATAATTCATGCCAGTTATGCAGGCTCTACCAGTCCCATAATTACACACAGGAAGAACCTCTGCCTTTCAAAGAGCAGGTAACAGCTAAGATGGGAAGACAAAACACTACGGGCATTTGTACACGTTTGCACCTATAATACGTATATACATGCCCTATATTAGAAGTGGGTCAGGTCAGATCATTGGTGATTCTTCGGGCAGAGTGACGTGGTGGCACCTATCTCCTCTCCACATAAGGACAGCCGTTGGCTCGCAGGGAGCTCATCTACCCTTTGACAGGTCTTATTTTGAGTCCTGCTGGGCGTCCAAACACCCTCCGCACCCAGGCAAGCCCAGGTAGGGGTGCCGATTTATTCCCCGCAACCCAACCACGAAACAGGCTGTACCAGTTCAGATAGCAGATCAAGAGAGGCCTAGCCTGCCAGGGATTAGAGGTGGTCGTTCCCTCTGCTGCTTTAGCAGCAGGCACCAGTCCCAGTAGGAAAGTACTCTTCCTAAGGGTGAAAGAATAAATTTGGCTCCACTTCCATTCACTCCTTTGCATCTGTCCTGAGACTGCCAAGAAAAAAGGTCTAATCCCTTGTCAGACGATCTTTGATTGCTGCCTGCAATCTGCAAAATGAGACCTCCAGGGGTGTTAATGACAATTATAACTTTTTGTGACGTGTCTTTCCATGAAAAATTGCATGGAGATCACCAATTTACTTTAAAGACTATTGCAATGGTTACGGCTGATATCTGATGCAAACCAGTTATCAAGCAGTAGAAACTTCCATAAACCTGTTGTCGGATTCTCCATCCCCCATTTCTCTCCTACCCAAAAAATATTAAGAGGAAACCAGCCACTCATGCAAAGCAGACACGGCTTTCTATCAGGATGAGCTCTAAAGCAGAATGGCTTAACTATTCCTCACACTATTTACATTTCTGCCCAGTGCGTTTGGTGCAGGGTGGTCAGTGACATGGGAAAGAGGGAAGGCAGCTTGAAAAGGAGCTGAGCCTGTTTGTTGTTCCGGGCACATTTACTTTTAGGGATTTTGTGGCATTTAAATGTGACCAGAGGCCCTCTTAGGAATGGAGAAAATTAGGAACTTGGACCTTTAATTATGCCCGATGCATCCTGAGAGGCCCTTCCCATGCTGCGTAGCCTGGGTTTGTGTTTCAATGTTGTAACCACCAGCACTTTCTCCCAGGATCATTTTTTTCTTGTAAAAGAGCACAGAGCCGTGCCTAATGCCCAGGCCACAGCGTGTGCGAAGCACCTGTGTGAACTTAAAAGAAAAAGTGGTAGAGGGCAGCAAACGATCAGGGGACAACAGAGAAGCCAGGAAGGTGGGATCATGCCTTCCACTCTCCCCAAACACAGTGCCTTTTCTCTTTTTTCCCACACCAGAAAGGATCATTTTCCTTCTCTTTAACTGGGCAGCGACTTCCCATCAGTGGAAAAAGATCATTCGACTTCTTTTAACCAGGCAGCGACTTCCCACCAGTGGAAAAGCCACCAGAAAGGATCATTTTCCTTTTCTTAACTGGACAGTGACTTCCCATCTGTGGAAAAGGATCATTTTCCTTTTTTTAACCGGGCAGTGACTTCTCACCAGTAAAAAAAGTCACCAGAAAGGCTCATTTTCCTTCTCTTACCCAGGCAGCAACTTTGCACCAGCGGAAAAGCCGCCAGAAAGGCTCATTTTCCTTCTTTTAACCCGGCAGTGACTTCCCATCAGTGGAAAAGTTGCCAGAAAGGCTCATTTTCCTTCTTTTAACTGGGCAGCGACTTCCCATCAGTAAAAAAAGTCACCAGAAAGGCTCACTTTCCCTGTCTTAACCCGGCAGCGACCTCCCATCAGTGGAAAAGGATCATTTTCCTTTTTTTAACCGGGCAGTGACTTCCCACCAGTAAAAAAGCCACCTGAAAGGCTGGTTTTCCTTCTCTGAGCCCGGCAGCGACTCCCCAGCAGCGGAGAAGCCGCCAGAAAGGCTGGTTTTCCTGCTCGTCGCGGGGCAGCAGCGGGAAGCGGGCCCCCCCCGCGCGTGCCAGGCGGGCTGCGATTGGGCGGGCGCGCGTGGCCGGG
>NW_017729009.1:13876016-13918441 GCF_001723915.1 Gavialis gangeticus
GCGGGCGCGGGCGGCGGGGACTCGGCGGGCCAGGCGGCGGAGAGCAGCGGCGACGAGGAGGACGCCTTCGAGGCGGCCAAGGGCGGGAAGCTGAAGGCGGGCGCGCTGGGCAAGAAGGCCAAGGAGCCGCGCTCGCTGCGCCTCAGCATCAACGCGCGCGAGCGGCGCCGCATGCACGACCTGAACGACGCGCTGGACGGGCTGCGCTCCGTCATCCCCTACGCGCACAGCCCCTCGGTGCGCAAGCTCTCCAAGATCGCCACGCTGCTGCTGGCCAAGAACTACATCCTCATGCAGGCGCAGGCCCTGGAGGAGATGCGGCGCCTGGTGGCCTACCTGAACCAGGGCCAGGCGCTGGGCGCCCCCCTGGCCCCCTTCGGACAGTCCGCCGTCTCCCCCTTCGCCGGCTCCGCCGTGCCCGCCTGCCCCGACAAGTGCGGCGCCTTCGCCGGCGCCTCCGCGCTCTGCAAGCACTGCGGCGACAAGCCCTGACCGCGCCGCCCTCGCCCTCGCCCTCGCCCCCGCCGCGGGGGGACTCGTCTCCTCTCTCCCTCGGCCGCCAGACCCCGGCAAGCCGTCCGCCCGCTGTCACTCCGCCGCCTCCGGACCCCCTCCGCCCCGGCCCAACTCTTCCACGGATGGGCCTCACCGCCGCCCGGGCCCCGGGCCCGGAGCAGGATCAGCCGGGGGTTAAGCGGAGATGGTTCCTCTCCGACTGGTCAACGGGAAAGGGGGAGGGTGGAGGGCTTCATCCATAGCGAGAACTGAGAGCACCCAGGCTTTTTCGGGGTGGCGGGGAGGGAGAGGGTGCTGGTAAAACTGTGGATGCTTCTTTTTCCTTTTTTAAGTTGAGGACCCGCGATTGGACTGATGGAGTATTTGATTGTACACTGTTGCCTGCTCTTTTGCCTGTTTCTCAACTTGAGTTTTTTTTCCAGATGGTTTTCCAAAGTCATTACTCACCAGGGCAAACAAAACAAAAGAGAAAGTTGCTCTACATATTTCTATGTATTTATAACTGAATAAAAGACATGAATAATCTTTTTTTTTTTTTTCCTCTGTCCTACATCTCTCTGAGCCAGCATTTTGCACAAGGGCAGTAAAGGGTGTGGGAAGCTGCTCGATAGCATCCTCCGGAGAGGCTGACACTGGTGGGAGTTAGGTAGAGTTGCTTCCAAGTCTGCAAGGTCGATCCGTCTATCGTTCTGGCTTGTCACGTACATCTTGATTTTGAAAACAGTGGCTTCCCGGTGTCATTTGGAGTGAAGCTGGGGACAGGACAGTTTTTGTTCTTGGCTTTCAATAGCTGATTGTAGCATCCTTTGCCCTCAAAACTTCAGCTGTATTAAAAATTGCGGGGCGGGGGGGTAGCTTTTCACAGTGGGTAGATTAATCTAAGTACAGCCTGGCAGGGAAGGAGATAGCTGCTCTCTTTGCTTTGTTTTCTATGGTGTATCCGCATCCTGATCCCACAGTTTTGTGCAGCGCTCGAGCCATCAAGTTCTCTCTAAAATTGTCAAGCGTTGAGAGATGCACATCGGTCCAAGTTATCCAGTGATCTCTTAGGTAGTGCCTAAGGTAGTCCTGGCTTTATTCTTTTTCTTGTCTTTTTTTTTTTTTCCAAATGCTTTGGTGCCTTGTATGCTTCACTGCTCGTTAGATAATAATAATTGAGATGCGTTCTGTGATTTGTGTTCAGATAGGAATATTCGCCACCCAATGTCAGAGCTACCATGTAAACTGGTACAGCAGCAGCCCGAGGGGCTAGACCTGTCTCTGGCCATTTGTGTTAAGACTAGGGTGTAACTATTTAGGGTTATTAAACCAATTTCCATGCCTGTCGCTAGTGTTATGCTAATTTGAAGAGGACTGCAGCCCCCTCAAATCTGCTTGCCTGTAGTATTTAATTTTAATTAATACATTTCCGAAAGACTTTTTGTGTTTGCAAAATGAAGTGTGTGATTAAACCTCCTTCATAAAGGCATATGCTTTAAACCTAGTTTCGACTCATTTCCATTTTCATTTCTTCATTTCCCTCTTCTTTTTCCCCCTCTTCAGAGGCCTGGTTTATCTGCTGTACGTGTTTTACAGAAAGGATGAGTCTCAAAAGTATTCTTGGAATGCGTCTGACAAAATTGAAGGCAGGAAAAGCCACTGCAGAGGCAAAAGTAACTGGAAAATGCAAATCAGCAAAGATCGTTTTAAATTCTGCAGGCTGACACAGTGCCAGAAATTATTTTGAACAAAGGTTCAATTTAACGCTAAATCGTGATTGTACGATAAACATTTATTAATTCTGGCTGAAAGCATTGGAAATGGAGTCGTTGGGGTTATTTAAATGTTGACTACTTTAATTGTTCTGTTTCCACTCGCATGCAAATGGTTGCAGAATAAAGTATTTAAGGGTTTAATGTGAAAAACAAGTTTGGATTGAATCCTGCGCTGAGAACAGGTTTTGAATGAGTTGTGTTCATGCCCAAAAGGATAACAGTGGAATTTCAAACACTTGTGCTGAAGGAAATTTTATGTGGGGTATATACATTTGCTTGAAGAATCATCTAAGTATTTTTACAATCCTGAATATTAAAAACCATTGTAAAATTCCCCACATTTCTGCTAGAGTAACCCATGAAATGTTACTAAAAGTACACGTGAGAAACTCAGCTTCCAAAAGTAAGTTTGCCTATCTATAACCCTTTTCTCCCAGACACTCAGCAACAGAGTAACGCTGATCTAAATTAACTGGAGCTGTTCACTAGGGCTAGACACTGGGGTTAGTTGTTTCCAGCTAAGAGGGAGCATTACTGAAACTTTTATATTAGCAAACAGCTGGAAACACATTTTGTGAACCCTTCTTCCGTTTTCTTAACCAAAAAAGTGTCCATTTGGGTTGCCTTTATTTCTTCTATTGGTACTGCCACTAAACCCTAGATGAACGTAATACTATATGAAAGAAGCAGATTTCTGTCCACACTTGCCTCAGAATATCAAATGCTAGAAAATAGTTCAAATTCTATTTCATGATCCACATGAGAATATCAACTGCTGCTTTTAGCAATTGTTTTAGGAGTTGTAAAACAAGGACTTCAATATTTGTAGTGTTTTTTTCTATTACAATACTCTGGCCCTTTTATCTGGCCATGCCTTTTTTTAATAGCACTTTGACTCTGCTCGAAAGGTATTGCAGTGCAGTTTCTGTGTCTTAATTACCATTGTCTTTCTACTTGATTTCATAGCAAACACAGTGAACACCAGTTTGAAAGATGTGATAGTGGTTTTTAACCTCCTTACTTTTTTTCAAACTTTTACGAATGGACTGAGTGAAATACCTTTAGAAAGACAAAGCAAAGAGGGAAACAGTCCTCAAGTGTCTGTCACTTGGAAGATATCATTGTAGCCACTAATCAAAAGTACTGCTTTTCTAATCAATATAATCTTATTAACAGTGTGTAGGAAACAGTTGTGCATTTGCATTGCTAATGTCAAATCTCTGCTGATGCATTTTGCAGCTTGCAAGATAAAACTTGATTAACCAAATACAGGAAAGCAACAGGTTTGAAGATGGCAAGTTCAGAATACTGCAGTCCACTTGTAGTATCAATTACAACTTACCGAATGTAGCGAAGGTAATGATGTCTTTTATTACGCTTTAATCTGAACTATCCTGGTTTCTGATAGACACCAGACAATGTTCTGTATTGTTGATCATCTCTCTGTGATTTCCCAAAGCAACTAGGCGCATCACATTTTAAGGTATAATTCTAGATGTTCATCTGTTTGACTCTTTATGTGTAAATTTCCATGATTTAAATGTGAATAGAATGAACGTGAGGGTGCAGTGGATGCCGGATCTAATCCTGCTGTCACTGAAATACAGTGGGTGTCAGGACCCCTCTTGACTTGAATGGCAGCGGTAATAGGCCCAGTGCTCTGTAGCCCTCAACAGGTGCCTGAAAAGCACTGGAAGTCATGCTATGGGTGAGAGAGTAGGAAGAAATGAGACAATCTATTTGTGACATTTTAGTCCTCTGTTTCAGACCTGTCTGAGGGCTGCAAAACGCATGAACCACTGTTAGATGCAGGCCTCAGAATAATGCCCCCATATGCTTCCTTTGCCCAAGCCCAGTTATCCTCACATCTACAGTGGTCATGCAGTTGTTCATTTGCTGGAAGCTAAGACACCCCAGGGTATGATGTTCTGGACAGTAAGTTTCTGGTTTAACTTTCCAAAACCCCGCCTATTTCAACAGTCCTGTCATGAGGCCAGAACTGAGCATTCAGTGTTACGAATGCAAAACTAGTACACAGCACAACACTTAATAGAGAGTAAAGCACTAAGATGCCAAGGTTAAAACATTGTACTTAATACAATTTCATTATTAATGTCAATACCAAAGACAATAATGAGTAACTTGTCCAAATATTTGTCTCCTTTATATATATTTAGTCACTTAAAACGCAGTGCTACTGTAGTGGTTTAAGGGGGATATCCAGGTTCATCAGAAATGCACTGAGTTAGCTTTGCCAAATGAAACATGATTATATAGTTACCATTAAAATAACATGGACTTGCACACAATCTACAATCAAATTTCTACTGGCATTATTCCAAAAGTAAAAGGTTTGGTTTTACAGTATTATTTAAACTAATATGTATTATTTTTACATGTGTTTTGTTGCCAAAAATCTAATTTTACAGTATATGAAACATTAGAAGTGCAGTTTGATCCCAAGTTAGTGCAAATATTTTTTAAAACAGCAGCGTAATGCACAAAATAATTTTAATTAAAAGATCTGCTTTTGCTCCACTGCTGTTTTGATTGGTATTACAAAACAGAAATGTGGTTTTTTTTCTTTCTAAATCCTGATTAATGCAGAAAAGACTCTGATTATAGTAATTTTGATAATGTAAATTTGTTTGTGATATGTCTTTAGTATTTAATCCCCTTTGGCATCTCATTCAAAGAGAGATGAAAAATTGAGGGATTTATGATGTTTCAAATCAGCCTTCCCATGAAGCCTTCTCACTGAGTTCCTTTTTGTATCTGAAATATCTTATTCTCCATTTAAATATAACTAAATACTTTCCTAACAAATTAGAAATATATGCTTGCCTGTATTTGAAAACTACATATATTTTGCAGCAACTAGAATAATCTTTTCTTATTAAATTGACATAGTCTTAAAAGCAACCAATGAGCAAAGTGAGAAATCCTATACAGCTTGTTGATTTTTTTTTTTTTTTACACCTGTATTTGAGATCTATGTAATTCACTAACAGAAATAGCAAAATAAGATTTTTCACTATGATCTTAATTTTAAAGAAGACCTAAATATTTTTAGTGATGTTTTAAAGCTTGTTAAAATTAACTTTCTGAAAATCTCTGGTTCGCACTTGTATTTCTAACTATATTATGATTTTAGAGTTATCCAGTTGAATCATCAAAATACGCCTAACCAGATCTACATTTGGTAAAATGTAATGTTTATCTCAAGCAGTGTGTTTTACAAGTCCTAGTTGTTAATACTGAACCTGAAAGAAATGGGCTTAGGTAAAGAACCTTACCTGTACAAATAAAGAGAAAACAGGTTTATCATACCCTTTTGCTAGATTTTAGGGATAATATTATATTATAGTCTACCAATTTTCCTAACAAAAGATAAACCACAAATATGTAAGGACATAACATGTTGAATAAGAATAATCTAATATTCTAACATTGACAGAACAGTTACAATTTTATCTCTGTTTCCTTTGAACAATGTAGCTGCACTTTTGAATCTCTCATCAGCAATTCCTGTAAAATAGAATTAACCTTAAAAATAAAATGCATGTTTGATTAACCTGCTTTTAGCCATGACTATGTTGTGCAATTACCTCTGTTCAAACAAAAATTCAGAGTCGCTATAACCCAGTCCTCATATGCTACCAATGGGATAAATCTATTCTCTCTTTTGCCTTAAGTATTTCAAAGAGAAAAACATGGCTGAGCAAAAAGAAAAAAAAAAATCACCACAGGTTTTTCCTCCAAGCCCACTTTTGTCTAAAGTAATGAGGCCATAGTCAGTTGGTTCCAAAAAGCGTTGTGATTTAGTGTGACGTACAATGAATCATTGCCGATCCATTCGGACTGCATTCGTTATTTTAATGAGACGGAGGCAAATCTGTTTTTTGGCCGCAAACCCTAAGATGCAAGCATAATGCGAAATGTTTGTTGATTGCCACAAGGCAACTGACATGACGGATTTCTATCGCCACCGTTATGTGGCTTCAAATTTGCCACATCCAAAGATATTTAGCCCCGTCCATTTTTTACTGCAAGTGACACGCAAGTTGCAAAGCTAATACAAAAAAAAAAGCATTTTTAATTTCCATATTTAAAACCTTGCTGAGCATCCTCGGATCTATACGTTCTTTATTCTGTATTAACGTGTTTACAGCGGAGAAGGGGAAAATCCTCCCCAGAACCTGAACGCGGTCACCCAAAAAAGGTCATATTCGATTGGGCGACAGCACCACTAGGAGCCCACCAGCCTCTGCTTGATGTAGTATCAGAAATGACAATAAGGCAGGCATATCTGTGCACAGACTGTAATCACAGTAATGGTGTTGGTAAGAATTTACTAGTGCTGAACTTTTCCATAGATTGTAGAAATCTTTCCTCTTCCTCTGTGATACCAGTAGGGAGATTTTATCATGTTTTTATTTGCCTTCAAGCAAATAGCAAGCCAACTGATTGAGAAAAATAAGTTACATCAATAGATAAATCGGTACTTGTGGTTAGACATTTATGTACGTACACACCCACATGCACGTTCGCGTGAATAGGGATATTTATAATGCATATATTCACACACACACGTAGGCATCCCATATGCACATTGCACAAAAGCAACATCCGTGTGTGATGTATCTATAATTTCTTTACACACACACACACACACACACACACACACACACACACACTTCCCTGCCTCTCTGCCACTGAGGGGTTGTATTTCATGTTGGATTATTATATTTCAATTAACCCTGCACAATTTGATGATAATGGAAACTGAACCTGGATGTGTTTACAAACTACTGCTAAAATGGTGTTAGCCTGTAAAAAGTGATGAGACTATAAATAAGTAAACTTTGATCCAAGAAAATATTTCTGATGATTTTTTACTTAATTTGTAAGAAAATAATTGTTCTGTTTTTGTGGGGGGGGTTACGTTATTTCCGATTTGGTCATAATGGATGCAGCATTGCTACTAGGAATGAAAGAGGAACAGAGGCTCTTTCCTTCTAAGGGATTTCAAATATTCGACCAGTGTGTCATTTTGATGGACTCCCTCCATACGCGCTAAAACTCAAAACACTATGATGTGCTGTTCCCAGAGATGTCTTGGAAAAATCCTAATGCCACCAATTTGAGAAATAAATATTTCTTGTCTCCTGGCAGCTTCAGTGTAAAGTAAACTGCACAAGTGACAGCCGGGGTGGGCATGCTCTGTGTTTACAGCAAACTGAGGCTGTAGGGGAAAAAGATGAAATCTCTTGCAAAATGTTAAAATGGCTGCTGACTTGGAGGCCTCTGGGTTAGTTTGCATACTTTCCAATGTCTAAGAAAATATACTTTTACTTATAACAGGATTTCCCCCCTCGGCTTTCTTTCTTTCTTCCCCCCCCCCCTTTTTGCCTCCATCAGTTTCTTAAAAGATTTGAGAACAGAAAACATTTTTGGTACAGGAGCTCTGTTACTCCTACATCCTTTTTGGTGATTAAACGTGGCACTGTAAGGAATAATACAGGTGCCAGGAGAATGCACCGCATGGGCAAGTTTATTCCTGTGCTACTCGCATCTTCCATCAGGCACTTGCCAAGAGAATCACTAGAATTGCTTGTAGCCGTGTGTAAATATGCTTCTTTTTTCTGAACACTTTATAAGAGGGAACATTTATGGATTTTTTTCCTAATTCTCAAAAGTCTAATAACCATTTCTGTTTCCTTGAATTTAAAAGGGTGGGGGGGGAACCTCTTGAGAGGCAACTTTCCCTTTCTCTCTTTTTTTTTCATTGAAGAAGTGTGTCCAAACCAGTCATTAAAGAGCAAACCTAGATGGAGGAAACCTTTCTATATATCGGTATATGCATGCAAATTTTTAGTTGAAATAAGTATTCAGCTGTGTTAATCCAAAGGGGGTGGACTCATACGTGTGCATGCACACACTTCTGCACATGATACTTTCTTTTTCCGCAGGTAAGCCAAGTTCAGATGCAACATCTGGGTTTCGGTGATGCCCAGTTATTTTTTACTTCATTTTCCTGCTGCATTCGCCTAAGGCATAAGAAGATCAAGGAATTTGCCCCTGGCCACACGCTGACAGTGAATGACTAGCTCATCGGATTTGTTCCCTGGTTCCTTTTTGGATTGCAGCTGTTTTCTAGAAGCAACACGTTGCACTGCTCTGCCGGTCACATTGGCACTGACATGCATTTTCGGGGGGTGAAATCCTTGGGCAGCATGCAGCCTCCCTTGAGGTGCTGTGCTACCCATGTCACTGCAAGGTCCCCTTTGCAGCAGGCACCCCCTGGGGAAGAGGCAGGGCTGGGTCAAGGCTATTTCCCAGGAACCCCCTAGTAATACAACAACCTCTTGCAAGCCTCAGGCTACTCCAGCTCACACAGGGAACCAGCCAGTTCAGCTGGCCCCTTATCAGAGGAACAGAAAGTGATTTAAAGCTTATCTCTGTTCTCTTCTCCTTCTGGTAGGGCACTGAGCATGGTTGTGCTACATCAGAGAATCAGAGCTTGCTTGTAAGCTGCCTTTCTGTAAAGTGTGTCTGGTCAAAATGCACCTTTGTATTTGACTCTGCGTTCAGTTTGATCTCCGTCACTTTTTCAAATGAAGAAGGTGGCCACAAAGTCTCCAACCTAGGTGCTAACTCCGAATACAGAAAGCCACTGTTTTAAACGTGTCCGGTGTCATCAGTGAGGATTGCCCTTTGCTATTCTCTTTCCCATCTTTGGCACAGATGTGGCTACTGCCCCAGAAAGATGAGTTCGTGAAGCCAACGACCCTCCAAAAATAAATGAGGCCGTGCAGTTTCATTGGGACAAGCTCTGGAAATCCAGGCCCTGGTGCATGTTCCGAAACACCCCCAATATCAGAATCCTGTTTTGAATCCTGGGTTTTGTCTGGGCCTATTTCTACCCAGGATTTGAAGAAATATCTGAACATCCTTAGTGTTGAAGCAATACTTGATCCGATCTAGTGACAGGATAGAGACTCATCATTACTAATAAACCACTTTTGGTTCACCACAGTTCAGGTTTTTTTTATATTTCTTTTAACCTAAAGTATTTATAGAGCTGTAATGGATACAGCATCTAAATGCATCCAGGTATTTAAAAAGAGAAATAGCAATCATTTTCCTCTGTAGGAAAAGAGTTTGATTTAATTTATTAACAGATCCACTTATGTTTTTGCATGTGTCTGAGTGAATGAATATGTCTGGCCATCTGTGAAAAGAATTTGCTAATGAAAAGCTAGTTTAAAGTGTATGGGGGGGAGAAAGATCTTATTACAGAGCAGCTTTAGAAATCTGATTCTAGCTGAACAGTATTGCTCAGTCATTTTAGACCAATAAAATCACTGAGAGTTTAATAGCAGAATCAGAATCACTTCCAATAAACTTAGACCCCTCTAAGAAATGGTTTGTTGGCACTAATGATAGCTGCTTTGAATTTCACACCTGCCCAGTGTTATTCTTAAAGTAACCAACTGGGGAAACATGTACACATTGGGAAAACAGTATGACTACGACATGATATGGGATGAAAATAATGAGATTTAACTCATAAGGTATTTAGAGTAAATTGAAGTTACAAATTATTTAAGCATGCAGTTCCTACATTGGATGATGTATGGCAAAGAAGTACTCCTGTCATTCCATAGGGTGAGATGTAGGTTGTACAGGACGCTTTTAGACATTACATGTATTGCAGTGCATGATGGAAGGACGTGGAAAAGGTACCAGAAAATGAGAAGGAACATTTCAGGTAGCCTTCAAAAGTATGTTGCAAACTGTACAGAGAGAAAACGATGGTGTCTAGGACACCTAAAATACAATATGGGAACAGGGGCTCAGAGTGTAGAAACAGAGATGCTTGGAGTCAGCCTCCTTCTTCAGGGTGGGTGTCCAGAGACATGCTTAAATCCTGTAAAAGCCAAAGGGATCCAAGCAGATGTTTGAAGAGCACTCCTGACTCTGGGCTTGTATTTGGGGAAGAAATATAAAGAATGCTGATGTGCACGAGCGGGATTTGTCTCGTACCAGCTCTGAATAGGTAAAGACAAGCTGGAGAAGAGACTGCTGTTGCCCTGTATTGAGGTGACGTTTTACTCGGGCAGCAGTGTAGGATAGACAGTACAAAAATCCACCAGCACTGAGCGACCAGCTTTATCCATCGCACCCCTCCTATGAAAATGTTCTGTCGCCATTTGAGACCGTTTTCACAAATTGGAGAACTGAAAGCACCCCTAGATGTAAGGGTGTATTTTGCATCTGAACACACAGCAATCAATAATGCACCTCTGAAATATTGCAGAGCTCTGCACTACCTTATGTGCATAGATCTGATGAATATAATGTGGATGTGACCTAATACAGTATGTTGTTTGTCCTGCCGTATTGTACTGCATCTGTGAACAACTGCTGAGGAAGCTGTGAAGCTGTCACATGGTATAAAAGCTACCTCTAAGCTCCAGCCCTGGTTGCTAGAATGAAAAAGTGCAATGATATTTTTAAAACACTGTTTTCCCCGGGTAGCACCTTCGCAGACACAGAGAAGATTTCTTAGGGTACATAAGCAGACAAGGTCCTTTGGGTGAATGTGATCTCTTTTATTAGACCAACTAAATAGTTGGGAAAATTGTTCTTTGCAAACTCTCGGGTACAAACGCCCTTCTTACAGTGCATTGAACTTACCAATTTCAAAGTGTGGTAATAGTTACTACAGTGCTCTACAGTAACTCTGTGATTTCACTATTACACCTTGACAAGTTAGCGACGGTCCAAAGTGTCCACGGGTCATTGCTAAAAAACATACTTGCCGTTCCTAGAAACACTAATGACTGTATTTTTGTTTCCACCCTCCAAGACGCCTACAAATCATGAGGCTCAGAGAGTGGGGGAGGGCGTAGTGATGTTTAACCCATAGCTCGAACATTTTTCATCCGTACAAGGACATTAGACAAAATAAAATAAATTCCAGTAGAAGCATGTGTCTCCCTGAAATGGGCAAATGATAGGTTAAGAGAAAGTAAATGAAAGGTAAGATTAATAGCATTTATCATGGCAGATAGACTAGCAGTTTGCTAATTAAAGATGTTAGAACATAGAAGCAGCCAAGGATCAGTGGCTTTTAATGAGGATGTTGTAGGGTGATTTAGGTCTAATTTTCTGCTTAATAAGGCTGGTTTAAAAAGTAATTTTGTTGGGATGTGACTCTCCTAAACCTGTTCATTATCAGTGATGGGACTTCACTTCAACACTTCAGGAAATGTTGTGTTTAATTAATATTGTGTCGGCAAGTGGATATGCTGACAGATGAGAAAAAAATTGATGAAGAACTTTCAAGGACATTGACTTCATTAAGCTGCTTCATTACAGCCTGAATAACTGGCTAAATATGTCATTTAAAAGATAATGTGCCACTTTCAACTTGTGTGTGTGTGTGTGTGTGTTGTGTTGCTCACATGAGTGAGAACAGGACACTTCCAAAATAATTAGTTATGAAGAAAACAAAGTCAAGGGAACAGGTCTACAAGATTTTATCTCATGTCCTTTCTGCAGCTTCCAAGCAAGGATTGGCTGTTTGAGACACAATATTATGAATTGTTTATATGAAATTACTGTCTATTTTACTAAGTACTTAGTAGTGCTTAATGGTTAGTGAGACAGTCTTCATTGCATACGCGGCAATTCTCTGTGAGGTCCCTGCAACAAGAATGGGGTCATTTTAAAAGGAATAACCCTCTTTGTGTGCAGTGCATCTCTGCTTGATAAAATACAGCTTTGATAGGAATCAGTCCCTAACTATGTCTATGAATAGGGATCTCTTTACTTAATAGAGCCATTCTGCCAGCAGGGTGAGGATGAATTCCTGCGCATTAAAAAGCATATCCCAAAGGTCACACATATAGATTCATAGATTAAGGGTCGGAAGGGACCTAGTAGATCTTCTAGCCCGACCCCCCGCCAGGGCGGGAGAACAACAAAAAACCCCAAAAAGAGAAACGGGACTCAAACGAGTCCAGCCAGGTAGGCATCCAGCGTCTTCTTAAAGACCCCCAGGGTAGGTCTTTATGCTTAACTGTACATAGGTCAACCGTTTCACTGAAGGAAAATGTGTACGTGTACACACGTTAAGGGATCTAGGCCTCACATCATACACATCCTTCTGACTTGATCCCAAAGAGTATCCAAAACACAGTGAGATCATGTCATTAATTAGTGGGGTGACACACAAGAGGTAATGCAACGGGTGCATGAGAAAGTGAAGAATAGCTTAGCCAGCTGGCATTGCTGGGGGAACAGAGGTAAGCCATATGCCATTACCTACATTGAAATTTGGTCCAGGACAGGTGTAGCTTTTGGAAAAATAATGTAGCTGGGAGCAATCAGAAGCTGCATTTTCTAACTCAGCTGAAAGATGACACCTCCAGTAACACAGGAGCCCTGGGAAACAATTTTGGAGATTAGAAGTGTTTTTTTCCAGACTAGCTCCAAGGGTAGAGGACCATCTGTCAAACTACCAACATAGTTTCCAGCAACCCACACCAGCAGGAAGTCTTTGAGAGTCTCCCATTCAAACAGCGGCCTGACTACAATGCCACTGAGGTGTGAGAGTCATCATATGAATTATCTAGCAAGAGCGGACATCAGTAAGGAGTTTTGGTCAAGAAAACCCTTTGGGTCCCTCCCATTTCATGGTTTTTCAGTTGGGGGGGGGGGAAAAAGAAGTCATGCAGTGTTTTTCTGTAGCGTTCATCATAAAGGAGCTCAACAAACATCCTAAAAGGAAAAAAAACAAACCAAAAACCATGCTGCAGACAATGAACGATTCACATTTCCTAGGTTCCAGTTCCCATTTTCTTGCTTACAAAGCATCATCTTTGAAAACATTTCCCTTCCTTTCACCTTCAAAAATCTTGGCCCTTTTTTAATTAGGGATGCTTAGCCAAGAGAAGAAGATCAGCCAAGGGGGAGTGAAGAGGCAATGACTGCAGGTGACAGCTGAATTTTATCTGATGCCTCCATTGTCTTTAGCAACTCTGTTTTGTTGCTGCTCCCATGCTCAGACAGCGGCACTATATAATAAGACCCACTAAAGCATTTGAACTCTCAACATGCAATCATTCCTTCCATATGCAAAAAGATGCCTCTCTATGTTGCTATGTATATTAATATTCAAAGATAAATACACAGAGGCCTTCCTATGTAACAATAGATTATCTCACCTGAACCAGTCTCGCATGCCGGCAGCCATTACAAATGACTCATTATTAATTTGCCCTTTTAAGATAAGACAAACAATACGCAGCCCAACGACTCAATGAAAGTGTCACCGATAATGGCATATAATCACTGACAATCTGAATTCACTCTAGCAACTTATTCCTATATAAATTCAATAAAATCAGGGAAGCAATGGACAGGCACTTTGCACACAAAGCTGTTGCAATTTTATCTACATAATGGCCCGGTTTAGGTAGCCTGTAGGATTTGAACCTAGAAGTTTAAATACCACAGAAAGACATCTGCTACTGGCGCTAACCATGAGCTGGCACTAGGAAAAGGCTGTTACGAGTACCAGTCACTAGAAGGATGGGACTGGAGAATCATGACACAAGCTTTGTAAACCTGTTAAATGGATGGATCAAATCATTGCACATGAAAATGACCGTAGACACCTATTTGCACGCACAATCACTTCCTTCGTGCATGCGATTACGGTAAAGTCATATGCAGACTCTGCTTTCCCTTGGCATATGCTGTTGTGTTGGGTCTTTTTTTTTAAAAAAGCAAAGAGGCTATTCTCTTCACAGCAGGAAAGTTCTTAAGACCCTGTCTTTAGTGTGGTTTCTGATAGTATAACTCCTTTGGCGGAGGGGATGCTTAAATGTATCCGGTAATTTATAAATATGTGAAAAGATAGGGGGGCCCATTGGTTACTGCTGAGCTCAGTGTCCCCTTCTGCATGCCACCACCCACTGAAGAAATCATAGCATCTTAGGGTTGAAAGGGACTTCAAGGGTCATCTAGTACAACGGCCTTATAAAATGGTATTGGTAGACAAGGAATTATGCAAGCCACAGCATTGGCTCAAAGGATATATTTTTTTATGCTTTAGCAGAAAATGTTTTGCTACATTTTTGTTTAATCTCCATGAATCCCTCCCATGTCACCTTTATTCAGTGGAGCCTTAACAGGTCCAGCGAAGTGCCTGTCCCCCAGCTAACTGTGGTGGCTGCACTGGGCTGTTCCCCTCAGGTAACACCTTGCAAAAGCGACATGGGTGTGCTGCGTCCATTTGTTCCCATTGCCTTGGTTATCATGTGTCCTCTCAAGACCTGCAGAAGGAAATCACTGTGTTCTCAGGGTCTTGGGCATGATAATTTATGCCTTGCCAATAAAAGGAGTCCACCCTGTTGTAATCAACCGTATGCACTTTGCCTCTTATAATGTAAATGGGTAAAATCCCAGCCATGGTTCATTCTGTGCATTGTGCTCAGGGTAAAGGGTTGCCCAGATAGAAACTAAGGGTGGAACTGGGCCCTTTGCTTTCAAATGCGATGATCTGCGATGAGTATGCAGCCATAACTTCATTTCATGTTTTTTCTACGCTAACTCTTCCTTCTCGTACCCAATCCACTGAAAGATGTGCCTTTTCTATCCATTAATAATTTTTTTCCTTTCATTTCTTGTTCAGCATTATTTATCTATATTGAACTGTATTTGTTAGGTATTAGCACTGGTGCTTAAGATGCTGTAAATTATCCTCTGTGTATGACTCGTTATTCTCAGTGGAAGTCCTGCTTTTAATACCTTTATCCATGTTGCTTGTATAAACAATGAAAGCCAGGGGTCCCATTATTGATCCGTGCCATCCAGCTGGAAAAGGTCCCATCTGTGCTTACTTTCCCTTGAGCCAATTTTCGGTACAATATAACAACCTCCTCCTAATACCGCGACCTGGCACCCAAGACTTTAATCTCGGCACAGAAATTTAACACGTTTTCTGAAAATCTCAGCAATTAAGGCTTGCTGCAGCCATTTTCTCTACTCTTATGTCATGTAATAAAGGTATAATTAAGCCTAAACCAATCTGTTTTACAGAATAAATACAAGAAGCCACACTGATACTGGATCCACTATGCTTTTACAGATGCATCATCCTGCTCCACTGCAAAACAATCCTCCTACTAATGATATGCTCCCCTATGTGCGGTCCATATTTTTAGTATATAGTTTCTTTTCATGCATGCACATGCTTTGTGCAGATTGATATGCATTTTTTAAAAATTATTAGTATATCTGAATTAAATTTTCAAGAGCCTGAGTGCTCGCCTCCTTCCCATGAGTTTAATTTGCAGCTGAGAGATTTTGTATCTGCGTTTTGCAACCTCATCTTTAACTGCAAGTGCAAAATGAATGGTAGATAAAAATCTGTGTGTGTCTCCTACTAAGCACCCAACTAGTGTCTGTGTTCAAATAGGTCCACTATTCAGGTTTGGACCTGCCTGCAGATGCTATTGTGATATCATGATGGAAAACCCAAGGGAGATCAATAGAAATGGTGGTGACCAGTGACAGTGCTTTTGAAAAGATGGCTCCAGCAGAGCAATGTCCAGCTTTCCACGTAAACTGAGTTTAAATGCAGTGTGCAGAGCAAAGCCCCTTTTAAAGGTGGCTTAACCACTCTATGCATCCCTCCAGAAAAGTAATAAAGGCCCTGATGAATTTTTCAGTTACATGCAGTCCCCTGAAAACACGACGTAGATATTATTATTACTAGTACCGAGGAGGAGGAAGCACCACTACACGGTGGAGAGGAGATATTCCTACTTACAGCATACCCTTCCATCCAGTGGGAGTCGCAGGAAACATGCAGTTTTAAGGTTTAGAAACCGAGCATAGGAAATGCAGCCAATACAGCGAAGATCCAAAGCCTATTCCCCATCTCAGCAGCATTTCAGATCACGGGGCAATGGTCCTGCAGATGGTTTTCTGTTTCTGGCCACACAGTCTTGACACAATACCTGTCAGAAGGGGAACTAGCTTGATTATTCAAAGCCTATATATAGTTTGCAGTGCTGGGCAATTAGAAAACTAGCTTCTGCCCAGTCTGTTAACAGAGACACTAGTCCTACGGTATCTGGGTAACTCCTAGTCTTTGCACTCAGCGTGCCAAAGCACAGTTTCACAGATGGCTAACGGAGGCCAAAGGGACAAGGGGATTGACCCACGGTTGTACGGAAAGTCTGTGGCAGTGCAGGGAATGAAACGGATGCCCCTTAAGATGTCTACTGTGAGCACTGAACCACCCTACCTCTCTACACAGCTTGTTAGCTGGCCGCATGTGATATTAAATCACTGAGACAGAGCAAATCCCAGGACCTTAACATGTAGGAAAATTTTGTATTTCTCTTCCTCGGTGATTATTAATTGAATTAGAAATAGGTCTTTTTTCTGTTGCCTTTTACCACTTTGCCTCTTCTGCTGGTGCTATTTGCCTTTGTAACTGCAGGATTCAGCCCTGTAGGAAGTTTAGGGATCCTTAAATGAAAAAAACATTACAATTAGAACCTGAACTTGCATTATTCTTGCAGCCAAAACACTTGAAAAAACAATACATGTTTGCTTGCATGGGACCATCCTACAGGATCCATTCTTGAAGTTGTTATATATAAAAGAAAATGTTATAAAATAGTACTGCATATGTACACTTTGAATATATCACACACTACATACATCACAGATATATATATATAAATATAGTGTGTATATGTAAAATGTAGAATACAAACATTATATCATTATAAAAGCCTTTCACATTCTATATAAACTACTATAAACATTATCATCCTTTTTTTTTGCTTTCATTAATAGCAAATACTGCTTAACAAATACAAAGATAATCTACTTGCCCTAAGGATGTTACCATATTAATTAGATTATCAAAGTAATATTGATCTAGACACAGTAATGTTTTGTTTAGTAAGGCTATGGGCAGATTTTTTTTATAGCACCTGCACTGCTGTACGGGTTTTTTTTTAAAGTCTTTCCACTACGACATAAAAATGTATTCTAAACATACCCATCATCTTACAACACAGCCTTTAAAGAGCGTAGCAGTACCTATGCAATCTTAGTCAATGATGCACTCCAACTGGAAACAATGTGCCCCCAAAAAGGGATGGTAAAGATTGGACTCCTTCAAAAAGATCTCCCATGGAGTTTCTTTTAAGCAAAGACCATATACATTATTACAAATAGTCTTTATGTGACTCACAGGACATAAAGATAATCAGAAAGCTATCTTCATAAACAGAGGGTTATTCATAATCCCTCACATGGCATTTCAATTATCAGTCTGACGACGATGTGACATTATGGATGAGGTTGTGATTAAATTTTCTTGTGTAATGACCCTAAGTAAATCTTTGCAATTTTCATTTTGCTGAGATTTAATATAGATCGGTGGCCTGTTGTTTGGCCTCTGGTTAATCCAAAATCGCTCATTAAATTGGGACCAGTAAACATCTGATGATTGCATTTCATGGGCTGAGCTATGAATTTAACATATTAAAGCTACATTCCAGATGGATATAAGCATCTGTTCTCATTATGGTTATTGGTGTTAATCTGAAACCCTGACCTGTTTCTCCTAACATTGCACATATTAAGTTCGATACAACAATTCTGAAAGATATTGGCACGAGGGCAGTATGGAGCTCCAATACATTCCCGGACACAGGAGCTGGGAAAAGGTTAATTGTAGGATTTGCAAGGGGGGCGAAAAATGACCCCGAACTTCTCTCTTGCTTTAGGGGGGGTTTTATTCCCGGAGTTTATAAAACAACCATTTATGCTTCGTAGCACAAAGAACGGTGTGAAGAGTCTCGGTAGCTGGTTCTATTTGTACTTCCTACATCTCATGCCCCGCGATTAGCATTTAGGAGTGGCCATGTAACTAATTTGTAAATCTGATTTACCGCTAAATCTCTTCAGGGCAAGGTGCTGGTTGTACTCGTCCGTGCGTGCACGTGTCAGCAGTGACCAGCTTTCTGTTCTTTTATAGTCAGTAAATTGAAAGTCAAATGAATCAATGGCTCCTAAGAACAGTAGGAACATGATATTTGTTACCAGACTGCCGAGAGCTTTTTTTTCCCGTGCACAGTCTGAGTGATTCGTGTTTATTGCAGGCTGGGCATTTATTTATTAGAGCGCCCGGTGTAATGGGGAATTTAAAACGACACACATTATATTCTAGGTAGGCTTAGCAAAATATTATCATGCTGTTATTGTAAATCAAGCCATTCTCAATGTCAGCTCAGATCACCTCCACTCTGCCGTAGTTTATCCGGAGGATGTGACTGTTTGTAAGAGGAAAGCAAAAGTGAAGGAACAAAGTATGCTCCTGAGCTGTACTGTGTCCAACAGGCTGCGTGGGGCTCAGCATCGTGGAGCGGAGGCATGAAGCTCACCAGGACCATGAGATATTATTATTCAAGTCTGAGTGTCCGGTTGCTGTCGGCTAGGGCCGAATTCAGCTGCATTTACTGGGGCTGCTCCCATGTCAGAGGATGGTTGCCCCCATCTCCATCTCTTCATCTGCAGGATTAGTACTGTTATAAACATACTTATCTCATTGGGGCACTGTAAGGATTAGCTAACGAATGTGTTGGTTAAGCATTTATAATCCAGGAAGAAAGAATCAGTTCCCATGCCAGGAAAAGTTCCTGACAGCCTATCCGGGAGACAGGAAAACTTGTAATAATGTAAAATAAGCTTGATCCCTTCTTTCCCTGCCCTGCTGGGCATGGAGAGCCAGTGATCACCGTCCTGTTTTCTACCAGCCTCTTGCCTACTTGAAGGTGCTTATCACGCTGCCCCCATCCTCCCTCCATCTAATCTTTTCTGGACTAAACAAACCTAGTTCTTTCAGTCCTTCTTCATGCTTTATAAATCTCTTTTCATTCCTATTTCTTTTCTCTGGGCCCTCTTCAGTTGGTCTACATTTTCCTTGAAAAGTAACAGCAAAATTGGATGGTGTCCAGGGGACGTGTCTGTGGTGGTCCTTGCTGTTAACTCCCAGGTGACATTTGCTCCCCTTTTTTTTTTTGCAAAGGTATCAAACTGTAGACTCAGATTCAATTTGTGGTCCACTATAGCTCCAGAGCCTCTTCGTCAGTACTGGTACTTAGACACTGCCCATTGCCTCCTGTATGTAAGACATGGGTCGGCAGAGTACATGTCGTTCAAGGCAGTTTATGGCCGGCATGGAGCAGGCCAGAATTTGAAACCAGTTGCTTCAGACCAAGCAAGTTTGAAGACTGAAAGGATAGGCCACATTAAAGAGTCCATCCAGAGCGATGTATTAGCAAGCCAGGCTGCCCTGCAGACACCGCCAGAGTCTTATTTCTGTGCACTTTCCATCCGCTCATCACTTGATTCTTATCATTACAAAGTGCACTAAGATTTATTTCGTAAATCAGAGCTGTTTCCTGTAGCAAGGCAGGACATGACCATAGTTCACAGCTGTTCATTCCCAAGTCCGGAGCATGTTTCAGCTAAATAGCCCATGCCAGAGTTTAAAACCTCAGAACATTTCACTCTGTCCCGGGACAAGGGAGAAAGCAGAAAACGTCCGGTATTTTGCAGGGAAAACTCTTTAAAGTGGGTTAGTCCGTTAATCCAGGAATGGGCACTTTGGAAAGTGATGCACTGTACATCTCTGGGCTAATAGTGAGTCCCTGGGCCACATGAAAGTGAGTGGTCAGGAAGAGGAGTGGTCTTTTTAAGTACTAGCCCCCCAGTTCTGACGTTTCATGCATGCCTCTGCTGGACAACGGGAAGCAAAATCTCACTGCAAGCTTGTAAAAGTCTTGGGTAAGTAAGTGCCATTGTGGGGCAATTCAGGAGTGGTCGCGAAGAGCTTAATGGATGAGTGATGACTTGAACCACCAGAGAAGGGCAGTGCCTGTGATCTGTTGTTACTACCAACATATAAACTTGGATTTGCATATCAAGCACAGCAAGGAAAGGTTTGCATAATTACTGGGCATGACAGACAAAATCATGACATGGTTTACAGCCCATCAGACAGTTACTTTTACTTGTGTCCAGGACTCTAAATGATGGGAAAAAGTATCAGGAACAGGTCCTATCTCAAGTAATAGAAGAACAAAAATGAATGTTGGATTTGGCAGGTGAAACTTCCCCTGATTTGGCTTGCTGAAGTGGGTATTTACAGCTAGCCTCGCTTCTAGGAAAGGAACAAAAAAAAAATCCCCGTCATTAGTCATTAAGACTACACCCCCCCACAAAAGAACCACTGCCTACATATAATGATACTAATTATCGTCCAAGTACTGTGCGATTTAAAAGAGTTTGGTTTCTGCAAATGCCTAGACTGGCACAACATGCTGCCGCCCAGCTATGCTGGCTGCACTTCAGTCAGAGCAGTTTGACTTCAGATCCTAGCCCTAACAGTGGGGTTCGAAGGAGAGGAAAGCATCGTTATCGCTAATCAGCCTCTGCAACTCCTGACAGTCACATCGATGGGGAACTTGGAACCAGGCAATACCGGTCCTGCAGCAGCCATATGAGTCCTGCTTGCCAGGGTAAGATGCTGGCTGACATTATCAAGCCTATTCTTTTAGCTCAGTGGCAGAAGAGTCATTTCCATCCCCCGCCTTCCCTCCCTTAATTAGTTTGCAGAAAGCTTGGTGTGTCTCTTCTTGCTCCAGGAATGCATATGATAGATTCGATTCAAATGTGTTTATCGGGTGCATTTGCAAAAGGGTCACCAGCTTTTTCATATTTGTGTTAGCAAGAGACACTTGAAAAGTCCATGCTGCGAAAGGGAGTGGGGCAGGGATGGTTCACTTCTGCAAGACACACAGTGGTGAGCTGGATTTATCAAAGAGATAAAGAGGAAATTTTTTTTTGTCTTAAGAAAACAGCATTGTAAAGGCAATACACTTGATCTCTCAGAGCAGGAGGGGGTCAGCGGCATAAGTCTAACGACACCCCATGCTGGCTGACTCATCTCACAGCATACACAGTAGCCTAAGAGTCATGCGCTTGTCCTAATACGAGTCCAGGCTCATATGCACACGCATGTACACACACACACACATCCACTCCCAACTCCTTTCTACAGAGGCTTCAGTGTCAGTCCACACCACAGAGAAATGGGAGTTAGAAGAAATCAAAGTGAAGAGCAGCCCTTGTAGTTGGCCATCCCCCAGACTTCTTTGCTTGGAAGATGTCCACTAGCAAATGCATAACATGAAGGAAAAATCTGTTGCCACGCCAGTAATGGCAGCCCTTGAAATCCGTCTCTTTTTGAAAGGGGGAAAAGGTTAAGTTCTAGCTCAAGGGAAATATAGTGTAGCTTCTAGCATGATGGACCAGAAGATTTTAATTGCTTGTTAACTACTATTGTTGCACGCAAGTTAGCAAAGCTGAAACTGCCTGACATAAATCACATGCATCAGCCCAATAAATCTCCTCTCCAAATGACAGCTTTGCAGACAGCACTAAATTAGAACGGCCACTGCACAGGACTGTACTGCAAACTCCCGACTGCAAACCGGCGACAGATCTGCTCCGACCAAAACACTTGGCATTCTACTAATGCCTATCATTACCATGATTGATCTAGCCTTCTCTATCACATTTTGCAGTTGTCTACATTTGCAAAGCTTTATTAAATTACCTCGTCCTCCTAGCGTTATATCCAGCGCCACTGGAAAGAAATGACCAATAGTAATCATAATGACAACTTCAGATGTTTCTGCTATGAAAGAAGAAAGTTAAAAAAAAACAAAAAGTCTTGGACTTTTGAGGTTTTTGCTAACCTGTAACTTCATACCGGAGAACAGAATGACTTTGGTTATTGGCAGCGCAGTCCACGCTTTTGTGTTTTTGGAAGAAGGCATCAAACATGCGATGAATGGAGATAGAGCAGAAATACCTAGTGAAATGGGTAAATGAATAAATGATCCGATTAGCTACCATACAGTAGCAGAGGGCTCATCTCGTGATATTTCACTACTGTCCTTGCTTTGTCAGTGTTCACTACCATCCTTGATCCAGTCAAGGCTCCAATTTGGTTCAGACATGAGGATCAACTCCTACAGAGGTCATTGCAAACTCAGGGCCTTCAGTTTTAAGCATCTGAAGACCAGGATGGCCTTTTTTTTTCTTTGGTTGTTGGTCTCTCTTCTTCGATCATTAATTTTACACTGCTCATTGCCACGATAGTGGAATCAGTCAAGATCTTGGGTCCCCGCAGGTGGGCAGGGAATGCTGGTCTTATGGACACAGGAAAGCAGCTGCCTTGTGCTGCAGACTATATATAATGAACAGGGTGCTAATTTGGAGTCAAAAGAACTAGTCCTTATTTCTTCCTCTGCCACTGACTTCCTGCATGAAGTTGGTCAAGTCCCTTTGCCTCCCTGTGATTTCCCCACCCCGCCCCCAAGCCTTTTTTTATGCCTATTTAGACTATTAGCATTTCAAGGCAGGAAATATTTTTCATGTAGTAAACTCCCCATGCCTACCACTGATGCCTTCAACCATACTGCACTCATGGGACTAGCAGGACTGAGAGCTTTGGGCTTCTTTCAATGCTACAAAGTATTAAGGGAGACCAATTCAGAGCTCTGCCAGGCGGTCAGGGGGCCTCATGACAGTGTTCTCCTCAACTTCGCTTAATTAAAGTTATGGTAACAGGTGCCATTGCATTATACTCCACTTCACTGAAACTCCTGTCTTCACAGAGACTTTAGGAGTATAAATATACAGATATATTGTTTCTATAAATCCCCTGATATTATCTTTTATCGGTAGTAATAAATGTCCATATTAATTAACTTAATGGTTTTAACTGCAGTAATGACTTTGTATTAAACTAGTGCACTTTCATGTCCCATATAAAAGCTGCAATGATAAAATTTGTCTGCAGTATTTTTTTTAGCTTCCATTGTGCTGAAACAAAGCAAACCTCCTGCTAGAAGATTCCACACTCTCAGATCAGGAGATGAATGGAGGCTTGGATGAAGCGACTTTGATTTAAAAATGAAAGTATATCTCATTTCAGAAAGTTTTCAGGCCCATCGCTGACCAAAAGGAGAATCCGGGTAATGAAATCCGAGCCGGGCAAATATGCTTTTAGCCCCCTCTATCTGTGCAAAAAAAACAATTATTTGATGCATCCTTTTTTTTCCAGCCGTCTTTCATATGACATTTGGAAACAGTTTGCTCACAAGAAGAGTTTGAAAAAAAAACCCTTCCTATTTGCAAGAATAGTTTTGATAATATTAGACTATATTTGTTTGGGTAAAATCACATTTTTTGGGGTGCAAAATACTGTAAATGTCATCAAGGGAGGATCCAGGATTTCCCAAAGGGGGATGCAGAAGCAACACTGCAAACCTCAGGGGATGGGGACTGGACAAGCAGGGTTGGGTGGGAATTTCCCCCTCCTCAGGTTTGTTCCTGGAGGATGTGGCAGGGAAGGGGAGATGACTCTCACACCATGCTGTTGCTGCTGTCCCTGCCCCCAGTTGAGCCTAGATGTGCTGCAGCCCAGCAAGGGCAGGCAGATGTGGTTCTTTAGCTTCCCCCACCCCTGAGACAGTGGGCAAAGCATCAGTGGCAGGCAGGAGAGGGGAGAACTGGGGAGGTTCCTCTGAGCACCAGAGGGGAATAGAAGAGGGTATTTCATCTGCTTTAGGGATTAACAAAAATTCCCAGAGCTCCCCCCATGGACTTTAATCCAAAAGGGGGGGGCGGTGCAGCTGCACCCCTGCACTCCTTCTGCATCCTCCCCGGATGTCATCCAATTAGCAAACAGGAACAATAGTGTGTGACCAATGGTGACTAGCAAACAGTAGGGGATTACTTGCAGCAGTTTGTGTCCATCCCAAAGGCTGAAATTCATTTGCATACAATTTGATCTGCTGTGAACGGAGGAAAACATTTGTTAAATAGCCGTGCATCGCTGGTAAATCAGAGACCAGAATAAAAAGCTAAATTCAGCAAATGAGTTCACTGAGAATGGTGCCACTGGTCCCGAACAGAATGATGTCTTCATCGTAATGGCTAAAAGAATTTGAATAACCAATAAACGGAAACCTGAAAGATGAAAGATTTCAGTGTGCAAAAAATAGTTGTGAGCATGGTTTGCAGGGATTTGAATCCCTAATGAATTCACTAAAGGTGCAGGCAAATGAATCACTAAATGTGCAGACTCCCCAATATCTGCAGTGCCCATGTACAAATCTAGCTGCTGGCTTGTGCCGAGATATGGCTCATGAAGCAGAACTCTATTAAATATTTGTCTCAAAATTTAGCAAAGGGCCAAGGCCTTAAGCAAAACTTGTAAAACAAGCAAGTGGTTTAGATTCAGAGGCCACGTCTGCATGAGACGCTTACTGCACATTAGCCTAATTATACTGCGCAGTAGCCTAGCAGTTATTAACCGTGCTAATCACCTACTGCCCAGTGTTATTAGGCTAATGCGCAGTTAGTGTCATTAAAAAACTCACCAGCACTACTGCACAGTAACTGTAGTTACTGAGCATTCAGTTAGCACCTCTTATTAGAGGTACTAAACTAAATGTGCAGTAACTAAGGCACATTAATGAACACGTAGACGTGTCCAGACTGTGCTTATATATTCATTCATTCATACATAAATATGTACATGTGGGTGTTTGTATGTGTGTGTATATATATATAAATGATATACAAACCAGTGGAAATATGGGCAAATGTGGGGAGGGGTGCGGTTTCCATTATATGTTATATAATATAATGATTGGGAAGAATAGGCAGGAACACCATCAGCTCCCAAATGCTTGCTACACACCAGCTTTGTAGGAGTCACATTTTATTTTCTGTGTCCAAAGTGTAGTTTCTCAAGCTTAGAAGCTAAGATTTCTGGCAGCGGTTTTTATGCATGCAAACCAATTGCATTTGACTTGGGAGATTAAAAATGAAATGTTCTGTACAGAAAGGTCAACAAATGAACTACACGATACAGTGCTTAACAAGATTCTTCGTGTAAGCCTTCCAAATCATTCAGGAAAAGGCGCTTCTTCAATATCTCAATTACAGCAGAGAACTACAAAGCTCCTGTAGTCTGTGTTTTGCAGCGTGGGAGCTCTTTGTCTTTCTGCATAAACAGTTACACATTTTCACTGAGTTTCTGCCTGCTTTAAAATTGTAACGTAAGTCTGTTAAGATAACGAAATCACAAAGAACCCTTGCTAACCATCTGTACTAAAATACAATATGAATGAGGCCAAAAAAGAAAAGGAAACAAGGAGTTAAGATGATCTTGCTGTCTGTTCTTTAATCTAGGGCTTTAAAAGCTGAAAAATAATCATCAAAAATGGGCATAGAGGTCCATTTTTTAATCAAGTGACGTGTGCAACTGTGTGTCCAATTTGCACGTACAAGGTAACCCCCCTGTGCTCAACTCAGATGACTGCACGTACAAATGGTCAGTTAATCATCCGTATTATGCCATTTTTTTTGAGTAGCCTGTGGGAACACAGCAACAGCATATACTGACGAGTGGGGGGCAATATATATTCAAGCAGTAAACGATACACAGAGGAAGGAGAGGCCTAGAGGTCAGAGCAGGAGATAGAAGGTCAAGAGTTTGTGCTGATCCTGGCATTGCTGTTGGCTGGCTGTGAATTTAGGAAAGTCAATTATCCCCGGTTTCCAAAAGCTGCTGTGAGGCTTTGTTAACTTGCAGCACATCCTGCTGCTAATCACCATTCTCAGTCAACTAATTTGCTGAATTTAGCTTTATATTCTGGTCTCTGGCTTACCAGCGATACACGGCTATTTAACGAATGTTTTTCTCTGTTCACAGCAGAGGAATGGAGACCCCGGTGACAAGTCTGGGGGATTTCAGGCTGAGGACATGTGTGTTGTGACAAGGAAATTGCTCTAGTAGGGCTCCCAATGCTTACGTCATGCCAAGGAGGTGAATGAGCTCCGTGACGAGTGCTTGGCTGGTACATTCTTGTGAAGATCCACCTGCTACCGTCACTGGCTTCAGGAGGTCCAGGACCCTGAGGCTAGGGACAGAAATTACACACAAACTGGTATAAATGATCAGAAACTGGTTCATATCTGCAACAAAACAGAAGTTCAGTGCACATAAACCGCTTTCCAAATGGCTGAAACCAGCTTAAGATAAACCTGGATGGACATAGTATCAGACTTAACTGATTTAAGTTAAATCGGTTTATTGACCTTCTGTCATCCCAGATCCTCTCCAGATTCAAGTTAACACACAGCCCCCCAGTATCCCAGGACGCTATGCAGCTCTCCCACAATCCCCTCTTGCAGGATTGGTAGGCTAGCCTTGGCCCAAGCTGTCTGCTCCAGCCAAGCAGGGAGGAGTGCTCCAGCACCCCCCTTATGACTGAAGCTCAAGCTGAGCTGGGCCTACTCACAAAAGTTAAAATACAAAATATTGATGACAGCTGCATGGTGCAAGAGGATGTAAGTTTGTGGCTGGACCTTCTGAAAAGAAATAATGAAGCATTACTTCCAGCTTATCTTACTACAGTATTTTTATGATGTTTTTAAGTAGGCCTATGCATCTGGTAGATAACTGTGAAATGTCTATCCTTGATTAATTGGTATAGTAAATATTTCTTTGCAATTAACTCATGTTTATATTCAGGTAGAGACATTGTCCATCTGGGTTGTGACAGGTGTCTTCTCCTGATTTACTCTTGTTTTGCCTCAGTGCTTCCCTTGATCTTCCAAGGACGACTCCTCAAAACCTTGGGTTTTTCCTGGTTGTTAATCAACTCCTGATATAATCCAACTCGGTAGAGATTGATAACCTCCTGTTACTGAGGAAGGTAATTTGATCAGAATGCAGACTTTCTGATAACCAATAATGAACAGTTTAATTTACAGGATTTTCCCTGTTAATTATTGCTTGGGTTTCTCTCTTGATTTACACAATTTCAAGAATGCTTTGAAGATGCTGAGCTAAAGGGTATAAAAGAGGAACGAAACGGCTAACAGGGCCCGCTTCAAGAATAAAAAATCATTCTAACAAGAACTGCTACTGCACCCAGCTGATCTTTCAGTGACCAGATCCACACCTTGAGAAGCAGGCAAGACTGAGACTGCCTCTTTGCTTGTATTCGTGAGACACTCTTACTTTTACAGCTAAATCTACTGGACTTTACTTTGCTTTAGGCTCATTATTTAATTAATAGTTGTAGCAAATAAAGTCTTTCTGTCATTTATTGAACAAGTTGTCGCATCAACCCTTTATACACTAGTCCTGAGCCCCATTTCATGACTTAATGCCCCTGGCTTCTGAACTGGGCTATTGCAGGTGTGTGGCTGCGTTTCTGGAATCAAAAGTGAATGTCTGTTCTCTTGCTTCTCGGTTCAATCTATGCAGCTTAGACTAACCTGCAAAGATTGAATTGATTCAGCCTCAGGCTTTTTGACGGTCTGTACCTAACCTAAGAGCTCTAGCAGCACCTGCTCTAGCAGCCACCGCTCCAGTGCCTGGGGGTGAATTCTCTCTGTGAAGCCTGTCACACCCATCCCAGCTGCTCGGGCTGTGCCCTCTGAAAAGGATCTGCCCCTTGATACTTGAGGAGTGCAAAGGGGTGGGAGATGTTTCTTTTGTTTTGGCTTCCAAGGCACACACAAAGGTTTCTCTTCTTTCTTCACATGAAAACAATGAGCAGCACAGGTTGCCTGGATGCTTCAAAGGGTCTCAAGTTATGCAAAGGTGGTTGAACTCACTGAAATATTCCCCACTGCCCTGTCAGTTCAATGAGACACTGCAATGGTAACAAAGATGACGGCTGTGGTAGTGCAGAGTATATGCTAGGCACTGTACAAAGAAGGATGCCCCCTGCCCCAAAGGGTTTATCATTTAAGATCTAATGGGAATATATTCTTAGATTCTCTTTGGCATTTAATGCTTGGATTTTTAGTCAATGAGGTTGCACCTGTGATTTGCAATGGCTTAAAAACGGAGTTGCAACATCTAATAAAACAAGCCCTCTGCTTACAAAAGCTTATGCTATATGCATCATTGGTTTTAGTTAGTTGATGGGTGCATCTACATGAGACGCTAACTGCACAGTAGCCTAATAACACTGCACAGTAGCATGCTGAGTGAAACCAGTGCTTATATGCTACTGCGCAGTAGTATTAGGCTACTGCGCTGTTCACATCCGAAAAAACCTGTGTGCCAGAGCTACTGTGCAATAGCCCAAGTTACTGCACAGTATCTTGGTTATCCAAGTACTAAACTTAATGCACAGTAACTATGGTGCACTAATTAATGTGTGCATGCACCCATATAAGGTGCAAACATACCTTGCCTTCTGCCTGAAAACCTCAGGCCATGTTTAGGCTTTTCAGTGGATGCATTTTGCAGCTTGGGATCATGGATGTGACTGTTAGTTTTGTCTACTCTTTGTGTCTTTGCCATCACTGGAACGGCCAGACCTGTATTTAGAAGAATACCGCCAAGATACAGGTTTATTTTTGTCACTGTCGCCAGTGGCAGTGCTTGTTATCCTGGAAACTTTATGTAAATATTTTTAAATGGCACATCTGTCTGAATTACAGCCGTGCCCTCCTGGCTTGCTAATTGTAGGTTTTAATTCAGCTCTAATGACCAGTTTACATAATTAGGTAGCTGGCAGGAAGCAAGCTAGTGTTTTTGAGATGCTTCCACTCCCAACCTACTGGCTGTGCATGTCACTCCTACTGAAATCAGCACAAGTGATGTGCATGCAACAGCTACAGTTTGAGTCATTCGGATCTGCCAGTTAAGTATCCCATTGACCTGACTTCCATCACCGCTGTAGGAATGGCCGTGTACCGACCTGCACAGGGAAATCAACTAATGCGCAGCAATGATTTTATATTGTTATATTAAATATTTTTAAATGAAATGTGCCCTCTGAATAAAAGGAATAAAGAAAAACACAAATTAACAAAAAATAATACAGAAGGGTAACAGGATTAGTTGTTTTGTTCCGTCTTTGCTGTCTTAGAAGCACTGATTCTCCTCCTTTATCCCTTGTTTGGTTCCTTTACTTGGTTTTCTTTCCAATCTATTTCTGAGAGGGTTTCTAGCGATCCTCAAGCTGGTCTTGTTTGGCTTTAAAAGTGGTATTTTTTTCAAGTGAAGACTGGGTGTCTAGACAGCAACAAAAATTTACCCAACTACAAAATGAAGCACTAATACAGCTTCCTCCATAATAGCCATGACATTTTAAAAAACCTCTCTGTGCTCTTGCTATTCATAGACAGGGCAAAATGTCATCTCATAAACTATTGTGCTTAACACAATGACCCTAAAACAAAAAACCCCCCAAAAATCTGCACTTAGGAAGCTTGTGTTTGGCACTGTTAGGAAACCAAATCCCACACGTGAATGAATCTGTCAGTCGATTTTAAAAATATTATAACACCAGCTATGGGGTGCATAAGAACTGTATGTATTCCTCGGTCTTATAAAGGACACTCCCAGACACCCAATCTCAGGTAGAAAAGCTAATTTAAATGTGAACTGTAACCTCATATCCGAGATCAGAATTGGCCTGTTGATTCACATCAGTGTCCATCATACAGGCCAAAGGCAGCTTTTTTACAAAGTGAAGCACTCACTCCTGCATCTGATTACTTGCCTTATTCATATTCACACACAGAATTATCTTGAGCATACATGCAGATGACAGACTTTGAGCATGCAGAGAATATGTTAGATGCAGTTGCCCATGCAGTTCCCAATTTGCATGTGAAGTAGTTCAAAATTAAACAATGGATTAAGCTAGCAGTCAGGTGCTCCCATTCTCACAACTCCAGCAACAAAACCAGAATCTTCTGAAGGGCTCTTCAGGTCTTACCTCCTGTTTATACAGCCCTAAGTAACTTCTTCTATATCTCATACCCCTCTTCTTCCATAAGACTCCACATTTTAACAGCACAGCCGTTTTCAAAATAGAAAGAACCATTTAAATATCAGGACACCCCAAATTTGTCCCAAGGCATTATTATAAGCCCGTCTTGCTTGGGCAGAAGCTGCACTATGGCTATAAAGAGTAAAGTCAGAGTTTCTTTTTTAGTAGCCTACGTTTGCACATAAAAAAACTTTCTTCCTAGAAACCGCACTAAAAATTAACATCCCACCATCTGGGGAAAGGAATGAATGTGTTCCTATGGCATGTGTATATTCAACAAATCAGAGAAAATAAATTATTTTTTTAACCTCTTTGAAACTCTTTTAGTTGTTTAATGAAAGTTCCAGTCTGATACATTACCAGAACATGAGACTTACAGAAATACAGAAAAGATCCTTTAAAATCAAGCTTTATACCCAGTCACCTAGATGTACAATATAATTATGTAGGATCTTCATAATAATATCTCTGAAAATAGCCATATAGTATATAGCATCTTGCACCATTAACAAGATAGATGGAATTTTACTGTACTCTTACAACAGAGTCCATGGAAAATATCTATCTATCTATCTATCTATCTATCTATCTATCTATCTATCTATCTATCATAACACAGTGATTACTATGAGGGATTCTAGTTATTGTAGGTTTATATATATATATATATATATATATATATATATTATCTATCTATCTAGATAGCTAGATAGATAGCTTGATAGATAGATAATATATATATAAACCTACAATAACTAGAATCCCTCATAATATATATATAAACCTACAATAACTAGAATCCCTCATAGTAATCACCTGTGTTATGATGAGATCACTTTAAATCAGAAGAAGAAAACTCAGAACAGGATCCAGATTAAGTGCAAGGGAGATTATAGGGTGGATGAAATGCAAATCTACTGAGATAAATGATCCATTCAAGACATGCTTATGCTTAAATTGAATAACTCCATGATTATGTTGCCATTTTTGTCCTTCACCCTGCTTTTTGTTTTTAGAACTAGCTCAAGGAGGGGAAATTAATACTCCATGAAAAAATTCAGTGAAAACCAGACTAATTAATTTTTGTTAACTTTTAGGGTTTCGGGTAAAAAAATCTAAAACTGACCATTTTCTACAAAATTTTCATACAGGCTTACTAATTACCCATACTCATCCTGTTGCGTCTAAACTAGTTCACAGATTCTCCAAGGCACAGAGCAGTTTGCTGTCTCTAAAATGGTGGGTACAACTTTGGGCATCCTGCAGTAACCTTTCTACCACGTTGAACTTATCCATGCCTGGAGGGGAGCCTTAAAATAACATAATATGTTAAATACGTTGAGCAAAATGAATCCCTGATGCAACCCATGACAATGTGGCTGCAATTTGACTTTTTTCTGTCCAGCACATAAATTGTAAAAAAGATCACTTTTGTCCGTTTCTGGAAAATTGTCAATATACCCAGCTTACTCCACAGCCTGTTTAAGTCAACAGGAGTCTTTCCACCGGTTTCAGGAGGAGGCATTAGATCAGACCTGTTGTCACACATATTTCAAGCATGCTGCTGTTTATGAAGCACAACCAGTGTCTATCCCTAACTCCTAGGACCAGATTTTTTAAAACAAAAGCTGGACTTCTCACAGTAGCTGGCAGACACTTTCCACAAAAACCACTGAAGGGGCAGGTTGTAGTTCTCTAATTGTACAGGGCTGTCATCCTCATAAATATTTAACACTGCTTCCAAGTGAATCTGAAGCTCCTTTTATTGCACAAAGCGTGGCTATCCCAGCTGAAACCATTCTGCTTCATTGCTGGTGCCTGCTGAAAAGTGACTGTGGTTCAAAATATTTATCAATGCTTTGTTGTATTGGGAGAATGCTCAGTGACAGATGGACACTCTCTTTAAAACCTCAACGTATGCAAATCTCCATACAAAAGAGCCCAGGATGTTTTTAATATCACACACTTGCCTCAGGACATGTTTTTAAATCCCCATTTACCAAGGGCCCTGGCTTTTTATCAGTCAAACGCCTTAAGCATTATGTCAACGTGGACATCTGGCCGCATGTTTAAAAAAATTTTTATTTGCTAAAATATTTAGTGATGTGACAGGGGTTTTAACTGGGGACATCAGGTCTACCGGCATATGCTTTACCCCAACTGCTTGTGGAAGGGGAACTAACCAAGTAGCACCACAGGATACTTTACCACTCGGTGTGCTTAGGACACCAAACAAGGGTGTAGGGAGGGAGGCAATGACAGGACTGTAACATAACCAGGAATTACCCTTGACTTGAGCAGCAGCAGTGTAAAAAGTCAGAGATAAATACACCATGGTTCCAGTCCATTTTGCTGTCACTACCACTTTGATGTGCAAGACAGAGTCCTATGAAATCTGTGTGTGTATCTAAAGACCATCCCTGTCCTTTTAACACTGGGCGAGAGTGTCAAAGCAGGGGGGAAATTACTCTGCTAAATTGCATTGGCATCTGGAAGGTGACCCACACATGTACTTCTCTACTCCCAGCTCATCACCAGGCCAAAACCTCTCTGATATCTAGCTCCTCGTCGAGGTCTAGCTGTCCATTCAAGCACAATGCACCTTAAATAAAGAATGAATGGCTCCGTGTCAATCCTCCAAGCTACCATCTTTCTTAGTCCCTGCAGAGGGCAAGTCCATCCTGTCTGCAGCTCAGGTTTAAAACTTGTATTCAATTCAGACCTTCCTCTAGGTCCTTATATCCAGGCTATGGCCAACACTATAGTGGTGGGATTTATGATGTTAAATTTGCCCACTGGGAAATAGACTGCACCCACCAGCTGGTTTTTGCAGAGCCATCCAGCAGCCATCAGTTGACTATGTCCCCATACTAACCTGTGCTGGATTTGAAATGGAGACATCATAAATGAATATAGGTTTACTATCAACTTGGAATATGCTAAGACCAGGATCCCAACTCGCTGTTCTGTCCCGTCACTTAATGGGCTTATACCAGTGTGAAACAAGAGGCAATGATGTGGCTAAAAACACCTGGGATTTGGGTCTAAGTTCAAGGAAATAATTCAACAAACTACCTAAGAATAGTTCTGGAAAGAAAAGGAGGGAGTGAAAGGCCCACAGTTACAGTTGTCTATGGCCCTTAAAAGCATCTATGGAATGAATAAATTCCATCTCAACCTTTTATTTTGGCATTATTCTTGACTTGGTTTACTGTATTAAAAATCTGACATTGTGCTCTTCCTTCAAACGTTTCTTTGTATTCCTTGGCTGTTTGTGGCTCTTTTAGATATAAATCCCCAACCTACTGGTGTGTCTGCCAAAACAGAATCGCTAAAAGGAAACACAAAAGAAGATGCACTTACACACACACACACACAAAAATAACAGCACCTTTGAACTGAAGTTAAGCTTAGATGCGAATGTTTTACTTCCTTTTAGGGTTTGTCAAAGATTATATATATCAGCTTTTCAGATTTACCTGTGATTAATGATCTATCTGTGCATCTATTCTGAACATGCAGGGATCATTATTACACATATAGACACAGCAAATGTGCACACAAATGGCTAATTAGCAACTACAAGCTGTCTGGTCACACACATATGCAGTTAACATGATTACATATGTAAAGGCAATAATTGTTTATCACATATTAAAGATCTACACTTCCACAGCCATTTGTAGATGACATTCTGAAACACAGGTCTGGCTGTTTTTATCTATCATTATTATATTGCATTGGTGTCCCACCAGAGTTTCCACTGGCAGGTCTGATGGCCCTCTTCCCTTCCAAAATGATCTCAGGTCTTCTAAAATTTTCCGAGATACTTTTATCCCCATTCAAGCCCATGAAATGGAGGGAAGTATAGCACCACAGTTTGGACATGTAACAGGAAGGCCCAGCACCCTTACCAACACCATCCCTGCAGGGGGTTGTGGACAAAAAAAGAAGAGAAGAAAGACCCAGGACAAGTTGGACCACCAGCATCAAAGAATGGGAAGGATTAAAACTGACTGATTGTCCCAGGATCGCAAAGGACCAGGAAGAATGGAGGAAAGTTATTGCTACATCAACGGTGCCCCAATGGCCAGTGCAGCCTTGGGACAGACCTGACTTGATAGCCCCACTGATGCCAACTTTTGCTTCCCCATTGATTTTGACTTAAAGGCCAAATATGCCTGATGGCTAATTGATGAGACTCTGGTTCAATGCAGATATATTCCTACATGTCCAGGAGCAAATCCAAACTATTTTAAATCTGGGCCTATGATACTGAGTTGGCATTTTAGATTCCCAATATTTCCTGTTTCTACTTTAGCTAAGTACAGCCTTTCCTTATGCTTCTGCTTCTGCCTCAGGTCCTAGTGGGAAGCCCAGGAGCTCATGCAAATTAAATGTTTAAAAAGTTAACTGAACTTTTAAGTCAGTTCTCAAGAGACACCTTCATTCAGATTCAGTTTAAGATTTAGATGTTGGTTTAGATAGACACCCCTTTTTTATGACCCGCAACATATTGGGTGCATCTACATGCTCCCCTGACTGCTCAGTACCCGCAGGTACTGCGCAGTCCCGGTGGTGCATGGGTTGTTTTCAACACTGCTGTGCAGTAGCGGTGACATCACAGTGAGCACCTGCCAATGCTGCATCACCATAGCAATGAGCTACAGCGACGTAGCTCGTCACGATGATGATGTAGCATCTCATGTAGACGTGTCCACTGTGTTGTAATTCCAGCTGGCAGGGGAAATGTTTTCCTATCACATGAGACTTTTTAAGATTTCCAACATTTTTCCCCATTTGAAATAAAGGCAGAAAGGCTCAAAAACCTCAACAATTTTTATAATTTTTTTTTTTTTAAGTCGGATTTCGGATAATTTTTAAATGCTTTGGTTTGCTTTGGACCATCTAAATGTTACTGCTGTTGCTGTTTTAAATTTGAAATGAAGACATCTGAACCAAACAATGTCAGTCATCCGGTTCTGAAAAGGTAAGAACAGAATGTTTTGGACAATTGCAAAACTTTTTTGTTTTTAATAAGAGATTTGTTGAAGCAGTCGCTACCTTCCCAGACAGTTAGATGGGGATGAACCAGGCTTTTCTGGTGCAATGATTTTGCTGAAAAAAACCTGACTTGCTCTTGGCATAATGACATTAGAGTCCCCAAATCTGAGTGGTTTCTTTTTATGTTAGTAATTGAACAGTTGGCCTTGAACAGTCACCAGTCAATTGTGTAGTAGATTATTCATTCACCTGCACTTTTCTGGCCAAATCAGTACAAAACTAATGGGCCAGCAGGTTCCATAGGCACGTGCTGCCAGAAAAGTGACCTTCTGGACAGGGTGCAGAGCTGAGAGCCCGCACAGCTCTGCACCGTGTAGGTATTGGAGATGCGGCGGTCCATTTTGTATGAGTAGAAGCATTACATTCAGCCACTTGTTATTCAGGCGTTGTTGTCGTCATTGTTCACTGTTGTTCATTTAACTCTCCTAATATTAAAAGGTCATTAAAAGGGAATCAGAATATAAACCATGTTTTCTTTCTGTGTCTGCAATCAAACAGCTTGACCAATAGCTCTGAGAGTGGTTTGAATTCTGCTGTCCTCCCCCGTGTCATTGCTTACTCTAAATACAAGGAAATAATTTGACTGGCAGCATTACTAACTACTCATCTGGTGATCTGGAGCATCCTGTGAAGTGTCATCCCTTTCATCAGATGCCTACATGGAGGAAGGAGGTGAACTGTGACAGCTAATCATTGCCATAGGTCTTGTATCAGGGCACATGAAGGAGAGAGGGCCGTGTTGATAGAAAGTTGCTACCTTCTACACTGGCTGTTGATGAAGTTTGAATAATTCCATTCCTTAAAGAAAGTCCCTTCAAAAAATAGAGCAGCGAAAATGGTATGACAGTATATCAGCATGGCAGAGCCAGAGCTCCCAATAGTAAAGTCAGTTGAGGTAACATAGAAACTGCCAAAATGGATTAGATGCAACATCCATATATTTCCCTGGCCCCTACCATTGGCCATCACTAGATGCTACTGGGGACGGTTCAAGAGCCATCATTTCTTTATGGGAAGGGTTGCCAAAACCTGGAATGGGCTTCCAAGGGAGGTGATGCTCTCTCCTACCTTGGGGGTCTTTAAGGAGAGGTTAGACATGTACCTGGCTGGGTTCATCCAACCCCAGCACTCTTTCTTGCCCAGGGCAGGGGGTTAGACTCGATGATCTGCTGAGATCCCTTCCAACCCTAACATCCATTAATTGTGAAGGCCTCATTCTTATCTTTAATAGTTTGATTAAAGATAATTGGTTAAAGATCTGAACCATGAGGTTCCTCTCCACACAGAAAAAGAAAATCTGTTCTCTTTAACAGTTATCAAGCACAACCAATGCTGACCAGCCTGGCTTTGAATCTTACTAAGACTGCACCTCCTCTATGGTTCTCCACCATCCTCAGGACAAACGGAGCTGCCATGTAGACATGTGGACGGATTTCACCTGCCTAATGCCAAATGCTTGGCAATGTTGAGAATGAAAGTCAGCATTGTGCAAAGTGTCAATACAATTTCTACGCGCTATCGACTCCACAACACTTATGGTACACAAAAGGGACGCAGGAAATTCCCTAGATAGAGTTTTGTCCCAAAGAAAAGAAAAGTGCCATATATTTGCCAAAGTCCACCAGCAAATTGAGTATTCCTGTCAATTCTATAATGGAAGCACTTTACATTAGACAGACAGCTGCACAGGTAAATCCTCCTCGGATATTTCCAGTGTCCTGGAAAACCAAGATGCCTTTTACAGGAAGTGAGCGGATAGAAGAAAAGCCTCCGTAAAGTTAGTTGCTCCACCATGCTGCTCCCCCTCCTCGAGGGTAGCTCTTTGTGCTTCACATTGCAAACTTCTTCAAAGCCCACAGTTGTTCTTCTCTCAAGGAGACGGTCTTTTTTCTCTTTCTCTTCTGGAAATCCTTTTATGTAGTCGGTAGTTGGGACTCGATCCAAGACCAAACCAAGGAAGGAAAAGACAGAAAAGTGTGGTAAACATGAAATGCAGCAATGTTTTTACTGCTAATTATATTTGCAAAAGGTGCCCAATATGTTAAAGGCCAAAACCTAATTTACCTTTATTTCTTTCTTTTGTTTTTTTGTTTTTAAGTTATATTTTTTGCTACTGCATTCATTACTTTCTTTGTGTCATGTGCTTGTCTCCGCTGCGTTTCTCCAGAGAGTATCTGGTCATTCCATTTCTATGAAGTATTAATACCCCACCAGTGATATTTATGTACCCAGATCATTTTTTTTTACCTTTAGATGTTCAACAGCATGAATATTCTTATTTTTTATTTAAAACTAATTTGGAGTTCTCACTCTCTAAGGGGTTTCTAATCACCAAAAAATGCCCGGGGCTAAAACTGATTGACAGGAAAACGTTGTGGCTTCTGAAAAGTAAATTGGCTATTGACAGAGCAGTATACAAAGGAAAATGCTAAATGCTTATTATTTATGAGCTATTAGGGAAAATGTTATTAGCATCTGTTTCCCACATGGGCAAAAACACCTGTCAGACATCAGGAAACCATAAAACGATGCACAGTTAATAGTTACTTTGTTTAAAAAGTCATTAAAATGGAATGTCAGCTAAAACTTAGGAAAACATTATTCTTCAAACATGTTTTCATCTTACTGTTCAAAAAAAAAAAAAGAAAGAAAAGAAAAACCTTGCCACCTTTTAATTTCCGGGAGCATAGAAGAATAAGAAGTTGGATTTGAAAAGGATGATGCTACTATACAACAAACGAGGAATATGAAAAAGAGAAAAGTCAAATGCCCTCCTGGCATTTTAGAATAGAGAAAACATGGAGCAGGGTCGGGTGCTTACATGGGTTTACACTGTGGATCGCAGAGAGGATCATACATACCCCACTTAAATCTGTAAGGGGAATACTTCTTTCATTTTTCTTACGGTGGTGCATTTCCCAGGCAGTGTCGAAGTCCTCCTAACTTCTGAGCCATTTTGACTTCTCCCCTTCTTTACTCGATTATAAAAGGGGAATAGAGACTTTGGGAGAGGTGACTGATTGATGGCTTGAGAGGCTGAAGTTTCTCTTAAGTCTCTACTTAAGTCTCACCACTGTGCCCACAGCCTGCTTTGGAGGGTCAGCTTCAAGAGTAAAAGCATAGTACATCCTACATGCTCAGGGGCCCAGTTCAATGCCCATTCGAGGCAATGAGCATATTGCCATAGGTATCAGATCAGCTCGGATCCAGCATTAGATCAGATAATGTCATTGTTCTTTAATGGGACTTGTTATAAGCTTAAAATTACTCATGATGTGAACTATGTTCCTGAATTAGGATCTAAGGCTCTATCTGACACAGAGCTTGTCAAACAGGTGCCTAATTTTGAGGACGGGAGCCTCCTGTGATTTTACATTGGTTCTGGGCAGCCAGGAAATGAAGCAGCCTTTTACAGCAAGGTCTACACTAGCTGGAGGTGACCAGAAACACATGCTTATCCCAAGAGGGCAGCAGTCTCCTAAGACTGACTTGAAGGATTTCAGCACCATCCAATCTGAACTTGAATCTTAATGCTACCCCTGAGTCAGGGTCCAACTAAAGGCCACCCTCTAATTTAATAATGATGATAACCCACATCCAGATTAGGATCTGACTTCCATGTCAGCCAAAAACCCAACAGCAGTCTAGACACTACACAATGGAGGCCATCAATATGCACGGAGCACAGTCTCCTCACTCTGTGTCCCATTTGAATAATGGTCATCCTCTTCATTTTACGAAATTATTCCGCTAAAAAGTACACGTGTAAAAACCAAATGGCCCAAGATATCCTATAGTAAAAATGTTCTGGGACAGCTAAAAAATGTAAACACACAGAGTCCCAGGACGAGTCAGGAAATATTTTTCCCAGCATGGGGGGGGGACTTAACATTTCACCAATTTTCATCCCTAAACCCCCAAACTCCACAGGAAACTGAGGACAAATCAATTTTTGATTTTTCCCCTCTTTTATAAACTCCCTCTAGCTCTTGGTCAAAGCAAAAAAAAAAATGCTTCAAAATTCGATTTCTATTTTTTTCAAAATTTCTCTTTGGTTGAAAAGCCACTTTCCTTCAAAACAGACAAGCCTTGCAAATGTTTCAAACTTCTCTGCACGGGCCACAGGGCAGGACTACTTCTGGGTTTTGTCTGGAGCTGAGCATACTGAGAGCGCTTAATCAGACAAGCGATCCCAGGGGAAGGGGAGGTGCTGATGAGGTGCAATGAATGTTGCTCGCCAAGATCTTCACTGCAAGTGGGCGTCAGACTTGTCCAGCTATGCTGCAAGGTCCGCAGAGGCTGTGACGCCAAACCCAATCAGGGACTTGAATCTAAAGGAAGACTGGAGGCAGAATATATACCCAAAATACCCCCCGACCCAGTTTTGTGCACACGTCTAGTACATCTGCTCACATAAATAATGGTGAGCACAGGTTGTCCTGTCCCAGTACCATTACCCAGCGTGTACAAGCCTCTGTGTGTGCACAGTTTGCACTGCACACCTTGGCCTGGAAACTAGGCCTGAGTTTTTACTTTGTGGAATGGAAGTAAGGAAATATCACTAAACCAAACACACAAAAAAGTCCATGTATCACTCCTGCTTCAGGTAAATGGGATCTCCTTGACATAGCGATCTGCTACATAAGGACAAAGACATGGTGACGCCAGTAAAAATGCCAGGGAAATATGACATAAAATATTGCCTGTCTGTTTAAATTATTTAATGTTATTAACATTAATTACCACGCTCTGATACTAGGAGCAATTCACATATCCCCTCCCCCAGCTTCCCCAGCAAAAGTTTAAATCTTCATTTAAACACACCATGTTTTCCTCTCTCCATGTCCTTAAAGGGACCGAATGGAGAAATCTGCAATATAAAGGACAGCTTCCTCCAAGGCCTTCAGGAAATACAGAAGTGGGGAGGAGCCTGTGGATTAATTGTTTAAGTGATTATAAAACTCATTTCTAGAAATGATCACAGCTTCTCAAGACAGTTGAAACTTCACTGGTGGGGAATGGCAAAGATATTTTTGTTCTTTTCTTTTTGCCATATTCCAGCCAACTTTGTTCATTTCCTACTACAGAAGAAGAAAATGTATGTGAGGGTCAGGGACAAGCATAGGACAGTGGCTTGGTGAAGCTCATTGGGACAGTGTTTCTCCCAGAGGGTAGTGCAGAGACATGTGCAGGGATAGAGGGGGAGAGGGAATTTAACAGGTAGTGGGACTGGCATACTGGGGAGAGGAGGACCAGGAAGAGAGATGCACAGGAGAAGCCCAAATATAACAACTGTCCTGGCATCCTACTAGTTTGAACAGCCTTCCTGCTAAACTTTCTCATGGGACCTTCTCTGGGAGCCTTGAAGGACTTAATATGGTGATAAAATCACTAGCTAAGGTGAGCATTGCAGGCTGGTCTATGAACAGGGGGCTGCAGTTTCCCAATGTCAGCATCCCTTTCTTCCAAAGGCCTGGACCGCGGTACGCTGACATTGGTGGGAAAACTCTCACTGAGCTTTGGAGCAGCCCCTCGGCCTCTTTCTCAGTCCACCTTATTTGGCATTATCAACAGCAACCACCTCTGCCTCATCCGCTCTCAATTCCCCAGTGTCGTCCTTGAGCGGTGTTTGATCACCATTTTCCCTTTGAAATGCAATGCCGCACTCATTTAGTCTGGGTCCCATTTGGGAAGTGAACGTTTCAGTCTTTGAAGTTTTTGTTTTAAAATCCAAATGCTTTTGCTCTCAAAATAAAGAAAGACCCTTTTGTTGGCTGTTTTCAGTGTGTGTGTGTGTGTATGGGGGGGGTGTTACCCTGAGAATTTAAATAACTCTGATAGAGCCAGAGCCCCTACATTGCCTTTCTAAAACTTGCCCTTCATCTTTCTTTAGTGTATAGCTGATTATATTTTAGGGTCCAGAGCTGTCTGTCCAGGCATATGCTGGAGATCTCTCTAAACTCAACCATCACTCATAGTCAGAACTGGGCCCATCCCAAAGCTGGGAAGTGGATACCCCAACCAGCAAAGAGCACGAAGTCCTCAAGGCACAAAGCATTTACTGCCAGCTTTTATTGGTTTCATTTGATCAGCCATCCCTGCCTCAGCACATGTGCTAGGAATTGAGCATCACAAAACTTGTCCAGTGGGACTAAATCTGTGTGCTGTTTTGTCTGCTTGCCCGTAGCAGAGGCCAGCAAACGTCCCCTTTGCTACAGTGATCTGTAACTTCATCCTGGTTTTCCCTCATGCCTCTCGTATGTCTGTGAGTCTACCCATCACCCCTTCGAGTCTCAGAATCACAGACAGTGAGGGTGGGAAGGGACCTCAGGAAGTCACATCTAGTCCAACCCCCTGCTTGAAGCAGGACCAGCCCCAACTGCATCATCCCACCAAGGCTTTGTCTACCCGGGTCTTGAAAACCTCCGAGGATAGAGAGTCCACCAACGCTATGGGTGACCTGCTCCAGTGCTTTACTACCCTTCTCATGAGAGATTTTCCTAATATCCAACCTCAATTTCCTTTGCTGCAACTGGAGCCCATTGCTCCTTGTTCGGTCATCTGCCCCCACTGAGAACAGTCCAGATCCATCCCCTGCAGCCCCCCTGCAGGGAGTTGAAGGCTGCTATTCAATCCCCCTCAGTCTTCTCTTCTGCAGACTAAATAAGCCCAATTCCCTCAGCCTCTCCTCACCAGTCATGTGCCCCAGACCCCCAACTGTCCTTATTGTCCACTGTTCCCCTCCAGGTCCTTTTCTACAGAGCTGCTGCATAGCCAGTCAGCCCCCAGCCTGCCCCGGTGCATGGGATTGCTCTGTCCTAAGTTCAGGACTTTGCACTTGTCCTTATTGTACCCCATGAGATTTTTTTTGGTTCAATTCTCCAATTTGTTGATGTCTCTCTGAATCCCAGCCCTGCCCTCCAGTGTATCTACAACTCCCTCCAGCTTGGTGTCATCTGCAAACTTGCTGAGGATGCACTGCATCCTGCCTTCCAGATCACTGATGAAGTTACTGAACCAAACCAGCCCTGGGACCAACCTCTGGGGCACTCCACTAGATGCTGGCTGCCAACTAGATGTTGAACCATATATTACT
>NW_017729009.1:13919468-13921118 GCF_001723915.1 Gavialis gangeticus
GCAGGTGGTTGGCCCATAACAGGAGGGTGGAGTCACCGATAGGAAGACCCTAGTAGAGGTACTCCTGTCACACTTGCCCTTGGTGAATCCATGCTGGCAGTTCCTAATCACCTTCTCCTCCTTCAAGTACTTAGAAATGGACCTGCTCCATGAGTTTTCCAGGGGCCTCTTTTCCAGGGACATTTTCTTCTGCCCTGTTGACCGTATAAGCCACAAGCTTGATTCCACTTGTGCTGGAATCCGCTGCTAAAGGTCCTTCTCTTCTCACATTGCCCATTGCACCTCCCCAAAAGGCACAGAATACCAGTACCCATTTCACACACGCGCACAGAAGTTGCCTGAAAATTGCATGCCACCATCAAGTTCCTCCAGTGCCTCTTTACTGACTGCAAAATATCAGTTCAGCTGGCCCATACATCCTGCAGTCCACCTTCTCTCACGGATCCAACTCACTCGTCCTACCCACCACCCTTCCTCATAACTTCCTTCCCTTCATCCTGCAGACTCCAAAGACCCCAGCATGGGGAATCTGTCACTACATCCTCGTGGAGGTTGCTGATGAGAAACGCCCTGTGTGCTGACTCAACGGGGCATAGTGCAAAGCATGAATACAGGTAAATGAAGCAGTTGACCCTGTGTCCCCACAGTGGGTCAATGGCAGATGGTTAAAGGGACACTTGGATCATGGGCAGGATGGGTGGGTGCAGAATTTGGGGTCCCTCGAAACACAATCTCACCCACTCATCCAGGTTGAACAATGTTTTTATGCATGGAGTTGAGAAGCTTAGGACAATACGCTGGTAATTGCAGCGGGAGTGATTTAACTTTGAAACTACTTGCACTTGGCCTTTTTTTTGAAAGCTAACCTTTCCTCCTCTGATTCTTGAAAGTTAGAAACATCTTTTGTATTCCAAAGGCCAAAGGGCCAAACTTGCCTTTAATTAAAATGCATATTCTTTAATTAAAGGCCCCATAACACATGAAGGGCATTCATTGAAATACGATGTGTGACATAGTCATTACCCTGCTGTTAATTACTAATTAATGAAGCTATTTCAATTAATAGCTTCCCCACTGTCACTCTCACTTTGACAGGGCTCCGTGCTGAGAAGCCATTGTGGAATCACAGACAATCATAACTCCTGGAACAGCACCAAAAGGCATCAGTTGAATATTCATGTTGGATGACTTTAACACTTTTCAATTAAACATAATAAAGTAAAACCTCCGTCAAAAGTGTATATCAAACATGCCTCAGCTCCCCACTCCTCCTCCCTTCCAGCTTGTCAAAAATAACTAGAAAGAAATGAGGGGAAAAAATAGGGGTTTTTTTTCCCCCCTTGTTTGACACCTCAGGCTGGAGTGTGATTTATCAAGCAGAGCAATGAACACACTGCACTGCTACGCGCGCCTACAATTTACTACCAGCCGTAGCTGCATTTCAAGCACACTCACTCATGCTTTCCCTCCGAGGTTTCCAGGTAGGGCCTGATCCTCTCCCCACTGCCGTCTGGGGCCAAACTTTAATGGGAACAGGCCCCTCACTTGCAGCGTGGTCCCAAACAGACAGTTAATGGTCAGGTCTCACCTGCTTCATTTCCACTTTCAGGCGAGTGCTCTCCAAGGGCAAGATGTAATTACTGAGTTGTA
>NW_017729009.1:13926118-13974102 GCF_001723915.1 Gavialis gangeticus
CCTCCGAGGTTTCCAGGTAGGGCCTGATCCTCTCCCCACTGCCGTCTGGGGCCAAACTTTAATGGGAACAGGCCCCTCACTTGCAGCGTGGTCCCAAACAGACAGTTAATGGTCAGGTCTCACCTGCTTCATTTCCACTTTCAGGCGAGTGCTCTCCAAGGGCAAGATGTAATTACTGAGTTGTAGCTCTGCAGAGGTCGCCACTAAGAGCGAGCATAAAGAGTGACATAAAGGAAGCCATTTGCAGTGCACAATAAGTTTTATTGGTCCTGTAGAACGGAAGAAATGCTGCTATCTATTCTGGAGTGCCAGATGGTTGAAAAGTTTCACTGGGAACTTTTTAATTTTTGCTGGAAAAATGACTGTTTTCCACCAAAATGCCAGTGTTCCTTGGAAATAGCTGTTTTGACCCAAGTTTACCTTTCTTGCTTTTTTGCCTAAGCAGCTAATCTTTTGTTCAGTTCTGCTTCTGGTTTCTGATTTTTATCCTGATTCTTTTTAAAGTTGTTTAACTTCCAAAAGAATCAGGATAAAAATCCTTGACATAAAAAAAAAGGTTCCAAAGCTTTTCCAAACACCTTTTAGATGCAGAGGCACACAGAGCAGCCTCATCAGTATGAGCTGGTTTGAGGAGTCTTCTGTCACTGGAGGAATAAAGTGTTGCTTGCTTTAAGGGGGGGTTGAGACCCAGCCTACAGATATCTCTGGTGGATTGAAGTCAGTCAGACAAAAAGAAACAGGAGCCATTTCTTTCAATCCATTGCTCAGCCTTCAGTTCCCATTCAAAAGCAAGAGCGGCAGTAATCAACCCGAAACTTGTGTGTGGTCAGTGCCTTTTAGACCAATTGTCTGAGACTGCCAAATCTGAGGAGTTCAATAAACCGATCGGGAGCTTGGCGTTTATGCTGTCTTGCAACATCCGGTTTCAGGGGGGTTTACATGATTTTTTAACTGGTGTAGCGTTCCACCGTCTGATCACCATATTTACAGCCTGTTACTTAATAAGAAGCTTCCTGGTAGCTGGAAAATGATCTAAGTCCATCTATTTGGGGGGAAAAGAAAGGGAGAAATAAATAAAAGTGTCACAAGAAATCTGATTTGCTTAAACACTGTTTGCAGCCGAGTACAGCTCTGCTAAGGAGATTTTGTGTGCAGGTGAGTTGTGCAATATAAACTATTGCTGTTCTGGTTAGATACGGAGCAGAGTGCCATGTATTGGGTAGTGCTGATATGGCTGATGGTGCGATATCATTCGTGAAGTGGACAAAATGTGACCCAACCGCCTTTGCCTCTGCACTGCAGTGTATTGATACGGGCTTACAAAGCCATCACCATAAATGTGCCCAAGTGTCCTGAAATCCCTGCAAAACTGGAAGGAAGGACTATGTATATGTAACTATTAAGCCTTCCTAATCCTATGGACTTACCCCCTTTCCATGTACTGAACCCCTTTGGCTTTCAGAGGTATTGACTTGAGGAGGTCCTAGCGATAGATCAAGGACACACTAGCCTGTTTTTTATATTTCTCATACATTTTGTGACTCCAGCATCTATGCTGGAGGAGCTGCTGCAGTAACACGTGCCATCACAAGGAAGTAGATAAATAGATGGGTGGGTGGGTATGCACCATATGGACAGACAGACGGACAGACGGAAAGATAGAAAAGTTTGCACAAGGATGGGCAGACACAGATGAATAGCTCTTTTGAGGGCCCTTTTTTTTTTCTTCCAAATGATTTCTTTTTTCCCCTGTGTGGTTACTAGATTGCACTCCGTTAATGCGGGGATTCAGGGGAACCCATCTGATCTATCCAAGCGTGACTGAGAAACAGTCATTTTTTTGCCAGGCTGGCTGGCATCTAAAGGCTGGTCTCCAAGGTCTCAATTAGGGTTCAGTGCTGCTTTGCTGCAGGCTCCCCTGGGAAGCACTTCGCCTGTTCTGCTCAATTATATGCAGTGTTTTTCCTGTGTACAGGACAGATCATGAGGGACAGAGCTTTAATTTCTCCTATAGCTGTTAACCGAAGCATAATTCTGAGCCACAGATCGCTAAAAAAAAAGGGCTCCACATCTTGGTCTTGTGATGTAATAGGCCCTTGATCAGCTACATTTGTGCAGGACACCAAGGCCAAATCAATTAACTTGAAGATCCCTGTTTTAACACCACACCCCTTCTCTCCAGCGCTGCTTTCTGCCAGGAGCCAATGATACTAGCTACTTCTACCAGACTTCAGCAACAGTATGAGAGCCAGGTTTCTTCCTGAACCTCATTGAACCCTTTCATGGGCTGTTCACTTGACACTGGCAAAGCAAAGGCAATACTCTACACATGACATCTTTCATCCGCTCACGTGTAGGATGCCTGGACAGCGATAGCTTGTGTTGCAAGGCAGCAGGCCAGTATGCACGCTGAACGGCTGCCGTTGCGTTTCATGTCCTGGTAGATGCTCATTTGTTCAAGAAAGGGATGAGTGTTTAGCACTGTTTTAAAGGAGGACTGGTGGAAGCATGAGATGCTCTTCCCTGAAAACATTTAATCTGGCAGACGCAGGAGAAGCGCCTGCATTAATCCTCTCTACTGCACGTAAAGGAAATCAATTCTGCACTTTAATCCAGAAATCTCCAAGGGGAAGGGAGATGGTGGACCAGTACCGCCAAAATGGAATCAAAACTGATATGAAGGAGAAATGATCATTGTTGCATTTGCTAATATTTTCTGACTCACTTGGACTTGAACTCAGAACAAGATGGTAAGGGCCAGAAGGAAGATCCAAGCCACAGGCTGGCAGAAAATGCAACATCCATTCAAAGTCACAAGAAGTTTTTGAGTTCCACCAAAAAAAGTCTTTTAATTCCTCTTCCATGGCAGTAGTAATCATGCCCGTTTTTTCACTGGATAACCCCGGCTTTCACTACAGTTTATATCTCCCCTTCAGCAGACATCCAGGTTGATGAGGCACTGTGATATATACCTTTAAGATATACGATATTATTACTTCTGCTCTTCAAATGCTGTCTTTATCCGTTCTAGGAGCTCAAAACTTCTAGTGGTGTTTGGAACGTGTCATTTCTGGCAATCAGGCCAGGATTGTCCTTACAGCCCAAATTTTCACATCAGTGAGGCACACTTGTAATTCCTTACATACACACGTGTTGACTGCCATGGCACAAACGGTGCGTGCTAATTGCAGTTGCAGGTTTCACGCATAATTGTGTGTGCACGTGCACATCTGGGTTATTTGTACGTGCGGCTCAAGGTTTTCATCCTGTTTTTGTCCTTATAACCTGCCTGCAAGGGTCGCTTAATCGAGCCCTTTTCTAAACCCTCGAACTATAACCTGTTCAAATCCTGTTCCTGCCTTAGCCAGTGGTGCTAGCTACTTACATGAGACCTCAGTGCCGCTTATACCAGACCTCGGTGAAATCAAACCCATTCTGCTACTGGGAAATCAGCCATAACCTGTACAATGTGGATTTAGCAGGAGCTGATGTTTGTGAGCCACCTACTGATGTGGCGTGTACCCCTTCTGGGAAAGGGACAGTGTTGAGTTATGAAGTGGGGTTCAGGACTCGTGTATACAGGAATGACATGACAACTCGTTCAATAAATGACAGAAGGACTTTATTTACTGCACTATTTACTATTCAATGAGAAAGCCAAGTCCAGTATATTTAGCTATAAAAGCAATAGTATCTCGCCTATACAGGCAAAGAGGCAGTCCCAGGCTTCTCAGCTTCTTCTTAAGGCATGGATCCAGCGCCCATGAGATCAGGTCTGCTGGGCGCCGTACTTCTTGTGCTGAATGATTTCTCACTCCTGAAGCGCGCTCTGCTAGCTGCTTCATTCCTCTTTCATACCCTTCAGCTCCGTGTCTTCAAAGCATTCTTGCAGTTGTGTAAATCAAGAGAGAAGCCCAAGCAGCAACTAACAGGAAGATCCTGTTAATCAAAGGGTTCATTATTGGTTATCAGAAAGTCCCAATTTTGACTGAATTACCTTCCTCCGTCACAGGAGGTTATCCATCTCTGCCGAGCTGGAACGTTTCAGGAAACTGATTAACAACTAGGGGAAAACCCAAGGTTTTGAGGAGTCATCCTTGGAAAATCAAGGGACCCATTGAGGCAAAAGGAGAGTAAATCAGGAGGAGACACCTATCAAACCCATATGGAGAATGTCTCTTTGTGCATGTAAACACTAGTTAATTAAAAGAAATATTTACTATAGTAATTAATCAAGGATAGACACTTCACATACCAGACACGTAGGAGCCTGCTTCAAATCATCATAGGTATAGTAAGATAAGCTGGAAGTGATGCCTCATTATTTCTTTTCAGAAGATCCCAGCTGCAAACTGGAAGTGGTGCCTCCCCATTTCTTTTCAGAAGGTCCCAGCCACAAACTTACATCCTCTTGAACAAAAATGGTCAGCAATATTTTGTAGTTTAATATTTACGAGTAGGCCCAGCTCCACTTAAAGTTTCACAGTCATCCTCATACAGGGCCCCATCTGTTAGCTTGGAGATGAGCGCAGACTAATGGGATTGGGCTGGTGATGCTCGGGCACTGAACAGAGCCTCCTCCCGACAGCACAGGATGCTCCATTTTGCTTTGAGGGAAACATGGGAGATGCTGACTGCTGGGACCGAATGAACCTTGGCCAGCTCTCCCTGCGCATCTCCCTCAGCTCCATTTTGCACCCAGTTTTCTTTGGCTATAGTCCACTTTTCCTTCTCTGCCCCTCTTTCACAGTCCCTCCTGTAAAGTGAGTGCAGAACAGACCTCGGTCCAGTGCATACCCCACTTTCAATCGAACCCACTCAGTTTGAGCACGTTCAGAAAACTGGGCCACAGGTGCCTGCTGCAAGACTGCCATTAGCACAGAATTGGATGTCTTTTACTTGATCCGAACCGAAATCCCATTGCACAGGCACCATGCAGAGCATTAAGGATCCTGCTGCTGCCAGTGCTGACCGAAGACGTGTTTCAGTAAGAGCTGACATCCTGGCTCGAACCTCAGCTAGCCAGAGTTTGGAGAGGAGAGGTTCTAGTTTTGCTTGTTGTGAAGACATGACCCAGGCAGAGGTTCTGCTCCAGAGCTGAATCCACGTTTCCCCACAGTTTAAGCATGAGACACGCATCATTTGCACCAAGCAATTACATACAATTTTGCTGTTTGCGTGCACCAAGCAAGAGGCAGAGTAGGAGGCCCCTCTAAAAACGTGCCCCTAAATGTTATCAGGAAGGCTGGATCTGACCCTGACCTCCCTCCCTCCCTCCGGGTGCCATAGTGAGACTGGAACCAGCCATGCTACCTTCACACCGGCCTCTTCCCTCCGCCTTGCTGACAGCTATGCCCAAATCTGTACAAGTGTTTCCCGGGTTGCCCTCCTTGCTGCAGTGCTTGCCCTACTTGTAGATTTATGCAACACAAAACTGCTGGGACTGGGGTTTTATTTCCAAGATCTCCCTGCTCTACGTGGCTCATGGAGGAAGCTGCAGCCTGCAGTCCTTTTTCAGGTGGAATTGTGCCCCAGACAAATGAGATGTAAAGACAACAGAGCGCAATAAATGACACAGTTATGAGTAGCTGCCGACTGCCTTGACCCATCCCCATTCTCTCTGATCCTTGACTGCATTCTTGCTGAGAGTCCTCGCTGTTATTAATTTTTTCTTTTGCCCAGTAAATCTGGTATTAAAGGAGGCTATTCAATTGGAGAATACAGATTTCATGATTATTAAGAGAGCCACGAGGAGCAATTGTGATACAAAATGACTTCAAGTTAATCTCAGCTCTTTGACCATTTTCACTTAATCTTGTGGCTTGGGAGTACATTGGGAATCATTGTTTAGGAGGAAATCCTCCAAAAGTGTACTTTAACAATAGAAATATGCAGGGAGATGGCTTGGCTTTGCAGGTCATTTTGAGTCTGTTAGGGGTCTTGAGAGGCTATGACCCATTCCCTGGATTCTCGCTCACATTCCTTGGCCTGGTGGTGACCCAGCTGCACCTTGCAAGCACCTACTCTGGACTCCTTTAAGAGTCAATTGGACATTTATCTTGCTGGGATCCTGTGACCCCAGCTGACTTCCTGCCCCGGGGGCGGGGGGCTGGACTCGATGATCTTCCGAGGTCCCTTCCAGCCTGAATGTCTATGAAATCTATGAAGTCTATGAAATTTAAAGGCTTGGATGAGCGGGAAAAGTTGCTTCAACTAATATGACATCAAGAGCGATGCTGTAGTCAGAGCATGGTCAGCTCCAAGAGTGCAAAGAGCATGAGTCAAACTTAAAAATCACAGGATTGTATTAGGATCCGTGACATTTTTTTGAATGATACAGCTTGTGTGCTCTCTGCTTTGCTTTCTGGTGTTTGAACCTCTCCTGTCAAGTTTTTCTCTGCAACTAAGAGGGCTAGGAGTTTTTTAAAAAAAAAACCCACAATAACTTCAATAATCCCATGACTCCAGGAGTTGAGGCTTTCAGCGAAACACCTGATATCAGCATGTCATCCAGCCCAGACCCCTGCACCTGTGTAATTCTCACTGAACACCAAGTGACGGCATGAAGGGCATAGGAGAAAATAACAGGTCTGTGACTTATGGGAAGGAACAGCCAGGAATGGTAACGGGGGGGAGCAGCGGTGTGTTGTCGGAGCAGGACTGGGGACCTCGGAGGAAGCAGGGAGAGCCGTGTTTAAAATGGCGGCATCTCTGCATCCCTTGTTGCTGCAAGAGCCCTAGCTTTGTGTCCAGAAGCAAAATTGTAGCAAAGCAATTGCCGCAAAACTGCCAGGAACTGCAGAGGATGCGGCTCAGGGGAACCATCCCATCCCTGCCACGGCACTGGGAGGATTCGCAAAGGGCCCGTTTGACACGAGAAGGGAACGCAGGACTGGCATGGCAGGAGGGAGGTAGTCCAAGAGTCAATGGCCTGAGGCAGCGCAATGTGTCAGTGCGAGAAATCAATGGCTCCAGAAGGTTTGTGGTGCAGAGTTTATGGGCATCATTCCCTTCTCCCATTGCCTGGTACGCAGCAGGGGCGAGCGCATCCAAGTCAGCGGAGCTAGCCAAGGATGGCAGAGTGTGAGAGCAGGACTGGGCTCTTTCTGGAGGGAGAGAGGGCAGCCCACGTCGCTTCGGTAATCCCAAAGCATGAAGGTGCCTTGTTAGTGCCGTTCGCTCAGCTTGGCCCCAGGAGAGATGCCGAGAGACAGGACACTTAAAGGCCCGACAATCATTTTTCAGAAAGTGTGCCCCTCACTCCAACTCGCACATGCACACAGGAGAGATTATAAATTAGCGTTTTTATAGGACGCTCGATAGGGGAGAGAAAACATGAAAGGAAGTTAACAGCTGCAACGAGCCGAAATAGTTGCACTGGAAATTCCCCTGTCACCTGCTAACTCTTTTCCATTAATGAGAATGCAGGACATGCTCTGGTAGGTTTATAATTCTTTGTATAAAATTCTTGCAGATAATTGCTACACGTGTACCTTCCCACTGTCTCCCCTGAAATGGGATTTTTTTTTTTCTCCTTCGGAGCTGAAATTAAAAACTATTTATTAGAGAATGGTTCATGACAAAGCTCTGGGAGATTACGCAGGGTCTTGACTTGAACACGCAGGAGTGACTTGGTGCTGGCTCCTACCCTGGGGGTCTTTAAGAGGAGGCTGGATGTACACCTTGCTGGGGTCGTTTGACCCCAGTACTCTTTCCTGCCACGGCAGGGGGTCAGACTCGATGATCTGCTCAGGTTCCTTCTGACCCTAGAAACTGTGAAACTATGACTTGCATTGGTGGGCAGGGGTACAAAATGGGAGGGAGGGATTTGGAAAGGGATTCCAGCGATTCCTTAATGCTTCTGCAGCATCTACTTGCACGCTCGGAGACTTTGCAGCTATATTTAAAACCTTGACCAAAATCTCAAGTTTTGGGGAGTTGTGGGTGTTTTTTAAGCATACACCAGGATTTAGACAGTTGTGATTCCATGGGTTCTGAGTAGACTTCTAGTTCACATAGACACTTAGAAACTTGTATTAGGATTCGTCCTCATTATCTTCAGTCCTTAGAATGAGCGATAAGGTATTGTATCACTGTACGAGGGTGTTCTCCCCATTCATTATTGGAATAAAAGCTAGCATGTCCCTCATCCAGCATTGATCAGAGGGGCTGGAGTGCTGGGCCCATAGGAGAAATCACTGAAGTGTCATCCTAATAGTTGTGTGTTGTATTCTTATATCCTATAAGGCATCCCTTCAAGATGTGGGCCCCTGCACAGCTAGTTGCTTTTTGCTGTACATACCCACTGTCATATATAGTCTCTGCCCCAAAGAGCTTACAGTCCAACTAGACAAGACAGATGGGGAGAGAGGTGATTCTCCATGCTCTGCCAGAATGGAGCCCCAAAGATTGTCAACCACCCTGAAAAGTCATTTTCCTTATGGTCTTAGTGAGACCAGTCACATCCATGCTCTCAGAGGCTGCTGTTGATGCTCCCTAGATTTTCTTTGGTCACCACCTAGGGTGAGAACAAACGATGAACAAAAACATAGAGACAGAAAGCGATTTCAAACAAACGCAGAGAAACCAAGGGGGAGGGGGGCGCGATTTCAAATTACTGGCAAGGGTTTTGATGCCCTTTGCTGCACTCCCATCCCTCCCCCCAAGGTTTTAATTACAAAGCAGTCAATCTGTAAAGGCCTTAATAGACATCTTAATTATTACATTAAAGTTTGAAATGGAAAATTCCTCGTGACCTGGTGTGCAGTAGGTCACAGCGGCAATAAACGCTGGCATTTTGCAAGCTATCGTGCTAGGTGTCTGTGGCAGAGCTATCGTGCTCGTGTCTCTGGGGCATGCTCCAGAGCCCCTGGAAGTTGGGGGGCCCGTTGGCTCTGATGGGCATTGGCGCTGTCCATTCTCCTGAAGAAATCCAACTTCAGAGTACTGGAGGAAAGTGCCAGTAGAAAAGAGCGCTGCCATCTGAGCTCATCTTTTCCCAACGCAGATATTTTCATCGTGGTTGTATTTACTTTGCTTAAATGCATTATTTGATGTAAAGGCATGCAAGTTGCAATTGAAAGCTATCTATCCAGCACCCTGGGGCGCGTGTCATCTGCTGAATATGCTCTGGACTATTTAAATAGAAACAGCCCTATTGACTCCCCCTCCTAATATACCAGAACAACTCCTTACCTGTACTCATCATTTGTTTCCCAAAGGGGCAAGGGTGAAACATTAAACCTGAATGCCCAGACACACAGGCTGTTACAGATCTGGGAGGGGACGGGAATGTTCAGGTTTCAGCTGCTATTTACAATTATTTCTACCCCCAGTAAAATGTCTCCTTAAGCTCATTTCTCCTAGGAATAGCTGAACATGCATATGAAGAAGAAAAGCAAGTAACAGAATATACCCAGGGAAGGATGTGCCTGTATCTGTATACAAATACCTGAGGTCAGAAACTTCAGAAGGGAATATTCCTGCCTGTCTTCTGGATGCTCAGGGCCAAGGAAACAACTCAAATCCTAATTGCACCGTTTTCTCCAGATTTTCAGAACCAAGTCAACAAGTTTTCAATCTAGACGTGAATTGATGTATCCCAAATCTAATAGCTCCCTCTGTTGGAATCTGAACCAACCTATTAGCTCGGACTGGAAAGATGGTTTTTTTACAGAACTCTCCTTATTGAAGGTGATCTCTGTTGGGTAAGACACACAAGGACAACTCTACTCAGCTGGTGATTAACATAGTCACTTGTGCAATTAAAAATAAGTAGTAATTAGCGCTCTCTGACTTAACTCAAAATGCGAGTTGTGAAGGATTAACATACAGGAATTTTACTATCTGGAGAGTCTTAAACATGCAATAAAAGACAATCGCAACTAATAGGAACACGGGGAAATTCAGATGCATAAATTCTCAGATAAGAATGTATTATTATTATTATTATTATTTTGGATAATTAAACAGCCAATTAAAGAGATGCTGCCAAGCTATGTAGAATAAAAATGAGCCTTTTTTAAAGGAAGGTAACTCATACTGACAGATTATGAGTTACATACAGGGGAGAGAACATTATGCTTGTTATCTTGCATGCAATTTGTAGCCGTGTTACTGTTATGTTGGTTAGCTTTGCTGAGAATCCAGCAGCTCCATCTCACCCTCATCTACCAGGGCTTTTCAGAGCCATGCACAGGAATGCGAATGCCTCTCTTACACATGTCGTTGCCATGTTTGGGTGCATAATGGGCCAATGGTGCACGCCATTGCTGATTTGCACATGTTACTGAATGCCTTAAACATAGAAGAACAGAACAAAAATACAAAAGGCTGCAGGGGGATTTACCTCTCCTTAATAAGGTTTTTCTTCTATAAATAAGTTTGGTGTGCGGATTGCATTAAAGCTGAACGATCTGATAACTTATCACATTTTCTGCAAGCCTGTTCCAAACTGGGATGTTGAGTCTTATGGTCTCCAGGTCAGTCACACAGCAGGATTATCAAGTGAAAACTATTCCCAACTCCCCTCACACCTCAAATACCCCTACATTTCCTTGGGCCACGATGGTGCTCTTGTGACTGGCCCTCCTTATTTGAAAATGGGATGGACAGTACGTTCCCAGAGAAGGGACATGCGTTGTTAATGGAGTTTGTGGTGCAGGTGTATATTTGATGTAATAGTTTGATCCTTTGGGGTGTAATTGCTCTAATTAATAACTACAATTGGGGAAAAATAGTTTCAGAGGTGCCAACTGGATTTCCCTGAGCTGGGGATATTATTCAAAGTTTTTTTTTTTACAACCCCATTAGCAGAGAGGCAGTTAACCAGGTTAATCTGAAGTCAGGCAGCAGGCAGGGTACATTTTGCACTTTATTCTTATCCCATTACCTGGGTTAGATGTTGTGACCCCTTTGTCCCTATGGGTATATTGATTGCTTGCCTTTCCTTGCACTAACCCTGCCCCCTGCTTCTTTCCCTTTCTCCCTTTCTGTCTTCTGTATTCAAATCACTCTCTTAATTGGACACACCGGTTTGGGCACATCTTTTCACAGCATCTGAGCCCGAGCTCATGGAAATGTATGCTGTATATCCCTGATTCAGATCCCCATTGCCAAGGTCAATGGGCAGAGTCTGCAGACTGAGCTACCCAGATTTCCCATAATGAAATGCTATTGTATTAGTATCCCCGTAACAACACAAAGACATTTTCAAAGCCCTGTCTTTCTCTCCTTACCCCACAAAGTCCTTGCTACCTCAATTAAATCTTTCCAGGATTCAAGATTCCTCAACAATGTTCAGACATGAGGATCCAGTTAGACTTGTGAGAATCCATCTGTAGCATCCTTCTGTAAAAAGCATATATTTATAGGATCAAATGCCTGGTTTGAGGCTGGAGCTTGAAATTCATAAGGTGCAGAAATGATGCAGAGGAATCAAACATGGTCGAAAAAATCACCGAAATATCTTTACAAAACCTGTGTATTCAAGTGAAGACAAGACTTTGTCCAGCTGACTGGCTTCCTTTATTTATAGGTCTTTCTGACTGCAGCAAAAAACATCAAACAAGCAAGACTTGGCAAGATTGTTTAAAAAAAATACAACCATGTAAAAATGGTGTCGATACCTTACCAAAATGCATGAAATATATGCATCAAACCCCCTTTAGATATATGATATACCAGGGCAGTATATTTATACAGACTGATAATCCAAGATTACCTACCAAAATGTCAGCTGCCAATGAAAAGACTAAAGATGGCACAGCCAGCAGTGCTAGTTTGGTTTTGGGGTTTTGTTGCTAAGGTCTCATCTTGAAAATTTCCCAGAGCTTGGGAAATTCAGGTTTGCTCGCATGCAAATGTGCCTTGGTTGCAATTAAAGCATAGCTTTACACTGATCTTGTTTAACATGTGCAAAAGGCTGCATGGGGAAGACTCATTTCAGTTTAAACTAGGCTTCTTCCAGGATATTGAGCTAGGTGATGCCCATCCCTAAGCGATTTAAACTAAACTGAATTGAAAGAAGAGCGAAACACAAGGGTTTGTATGAGTTTAACTAAAATGTTGCAAAGTTATATGTGATGATAAACTTTCTCATGTCTCCCACTTCTACCCTCTCTGTAAGTAGTTCAAACCTGACACCATTCCTGATTTACATATTGAATCTCAAGCAATAAAAGGCTAATTTGAGGTCTTGGCCATGAACAGCAATATTTCTGGCTAGCATATATTGAATAAAAGTGAAGATCTCCTTAAAGCTCTTCACAATACTGCCATCCAGGGCCTACTCAAACACCAAAGAGCCCCACGAGGCTGGGAACGTAGGATGCAACAATGGGTGCATTTTGTGATTTCCCGCTTCATTTTTAGCAAAATGCTTGACCGGAGAAGAAAAGTCTGATCTCAAAGACTCAGCCCTGTGGTCTCTTCTGCAAGGTCTGTTTAATAGCCACCACATCACCTTTCACTTTCCTGCCAGTTTTAAAACACCCCCAGCAGTGTTCATCTGTCAAGGATATGGGGCAACTGGTGTACATCAGCAGCCTGCCACGAGGGGAGAAAAAAAACACACAAGAAAGACAGCGCTCATCTCTCTGGCCTCAAACCCCAGTCACAAGCATGCTATAAATGGCCGGGATGACACTGGATGGCAGCTCCGTTATCTGCTGATACAGCATTATAGCTAAAAGCTCACAGTATACTAGTGGCACCCATTGACATCTCTGTAGTTAAAAGTGCTGTCAGGATTTTCATTAGCAATCTCTGTATTTAGACATTTAACTTGGCTGTAAAATATGTTCTGAGCAGAAATTTCACAAGGAGGGGGCAAAAAATCTGGATGAGCAGATTTGGCATGCATAGGTTTTTTTGAGTGCAGAATTGGGACAGCGAACGCCAGATCAGCAATTGATATCAACTGTCACTTTTCTGCACCCTGAAACAATGCTGTTTTACACCAGACTGAGACCTAGCTGTGAGCTTCCCAACTAACAACTAATCTGACAGAGACCTGAAGATGAAAGCCAGAGTGAAATGCCTTGGAAGATGTGGTCCTACACCATCCAAACCTCAAAAACACACACACGGAGGATGAACAAATGCAACTTTTTAAGCTCTTAGGATGGGGCATGTGCAGAAAAGGTTTAATGATTTTGCATTAACTCTCATATGTAGCAGAGGTCCTACAAGAGCAACATTGCAGGGTGTTTAAAGCCTTTCTTTCCTGAACCACTGTTGACTTTTAATAGGCGTTCTACACAACCGGGTGTGCAAAATCTGCCTTTGCATGCATCAAATAGATTAATGTCTTTTTGGCATTTAGAATAAATAATAATAATTGAGATATTCAGGTTCAAAAGCATCTATGGCTAGTTATCTCCCTTTGGTAAGGATTCAGAAGCAGAAATAAGCCCTACCATATAAACACTTTTCAGTCTCTTTGGAATAACTCTGAATGCAAACGGGGAATACACTTAATCAAGGAGAAGGCGCTTGATAGTATGCATCTATAGTACAGAATGGACCCGCTCGTCAGATACGCTCACAGCGTACGGCTAAACAGTTCGAAGAAGACTTTGTGCGTCCATTGCCCGCAATGGACGTTGTGTCGGAAATTCACTGAATGGACAAAGCCATAATCTGGCTCTTCACCCGCTCTCTCGTATGCTCTGGCAGTCCCTGTTGTGCATGGTGCAATATTTCAGCATACAAGGGCGAGCTAAGGGCTGAGGTCCAGTCCTTTGGATCATTAAGTTCATTTAGTGCTGGTGCCAAATACCGACTGGCAGCCCTGGAAACTAAAGTCCTTCATTCAGGTCCAGAACAGCCGAGGACGGACACTTGGAGGATGTGATTCCCACTCTGTTCAGACTCCTCCGCTCGGTCCTGGATGACAGCCGTTTGCTCTCAAAGGGCTCTTTCTCCCCTGGCTGATTCTGTCACCAAAGGGACCATTAAACACCAAGTGGGGTGGTGCTTTTTGCCACGTTAGGAACCAGACTGAAGCTACCAGCTCATTTACCATGAGCCAGCAGCTACTTTCCTCAGTCACCAGTGGCATGGGTCAAACTCACATGGGTGATAGAAAGGCAAAAGGCTCTGAAGACCATCAGGCAGAGCCCAAAGCAAAACTTTAATGCTGGGTTCCCCTCCAATAGGTCTCATTCAGGCTCGTAATATTACCTCTCTGTTCTGTTTTGTTTTTTCCTGTTAAATTGTATAAAGAAACAATCATTTCTTTGGCAAAGGATCACTTCCCCAGCTGCGATAAATAGATACAACACTCTGAAACCTCCTTGATGGCCGTCATTTGCTAAGCTCCTCTAGACAGGGACTACAGATCTATGTATGCAGAGACAGTGTCCACCCGTTGGGCCTCTCCAAAAATCAGGAATGTGCAGAGTCCAATGATGTTAACCGTAGCCACGAGATTGAAAACAGAAATCCAAGAGCCAGTTGTTTCAATGAGATGTCCGGCTAAGTACACACAAACCACACCTGAGCAGAGAGAGAGGAGAAGGGAGATGTAAGTGAGAGCTCCAAGATGGATCCTTGCCCCAACATGTCAGCTTCACCAGCTGTAAAAAATGTCCCCATGGGTGGTGTAATCTCAACAAAGTCCCTTACCTAGCAGGGCTCCACCAGTATTTCCAACACCTGTATGGAGAAGAACCAGAAACCACTGCATCACATCAAAGTACGTGCATTGCTTCTCAGCATGAAATACTTGCTAGGTGCTGACGTGCTCATTTACCATCGTCTGCACCTCTTCCGTGGCTTTGCTTTGGACTCGGACAAAATTTTCTCTCTGGAAATGCTCACTAGAAATACTAACCCTTGTTAGTTATCCGATCCCTGATTGTGCTCGAGTGTTGGGCTCTTTGAAGGGCATGCATATAGTGACCTGCATTGGCGAAGGGCATGTGAGAGCATGTGAATGAGCACAAGCAGAGGTCTGTGCCATGGCCACATGCACCCCTTATTCCACTTCCAAATCTTGCTCCCTCTGGGACATGCACTTGCAGAGAAAACCAGCGAAGCAGTCCTTGTCAACCTTTTTTTAATATGCACAATGAGTGGCTGCTCTGCCGCTGCAAAGCTGGCTGTGGGTGTCAGCAAACATAGCCAAACTCAGCCCCCTGTCCATGCCGGAAACTCTAGTGCAGGCTCTGGGTTGTCCTCAGTTGTGTGTGTGTGTGTGTGTGTGTGTGTGTGTGTGTGTGTGTGTGTGTGTGAACACACTTCCCATGGGAAGGATCCCCTCTCTGCATGCCTGTATTTTCTGTGTGGATAAAAACCATACAAAATACATCCTCACCAAACAACAGGCCAGCGCAGGATGGCGCCAAATCCTGCACGTTGACAGAAATGCCGCTGTTCAGAAACACAAGAGAAATGACATGTGGGGCGGGGGGGTGTTAGGGGAAACCACAAGGCAAACAAGCTACTTGCTACATGAAGGGGAACAGAAGGAGAGGCAAGCAATCAATAAACCCACAGGGACAAAGGGGTCACAACTTCTAATCCAGGTAATGGGATAAGAATAAAGTGCAAAATGTACCCTGCCTGCTGCCTGACTTCAGATTAACCTGGTTAACTGCCTCTCTGCTAATGGGGTTGTGAAAAAAAAACTTTGAATAATATCCCCAGCTCAGGGAAATCCAGTTGGCACCCCTGAAACTATTTTTCCCCAATTGTAGTTACTAATTAGAGCAATTATACACCAAAGGATCAAACTATTACATCAAATATACACCTGCACCACAGACTCCATTAATCATGCCCAATAAATGACCGGAAAAGGAGAAGGCGGGTGGAACCAGTGGGGACCAAGAGATGGCTTGTTGGAAACACCCAAGCCAAGAAGCAGCAAAGCGCTTCAGTACGAGTGGAAAGGCACAGGTGATGCAGGGCTGACTAGATGGCCATAGCTACCTGGGAAGATGTTCTAGGAGGACCAGAGCAAAACTCAGCTTCTTTTGCACATGTTCATCTTTAGCCTACTAAAATCCACCACCATTACCTTGCCAGGACTCTTCTCCCTGCTCAAATAAGTACACAGGCTTCCCTTCACAGGCTCTCACTTCCTGGCCTTTGGACTCCAATATCCAGCACCCATGTTGGGTGCTTAGCTTCATGGATTCTCAAGGTCTCTGAGCCCCGGGGTAACTCAGGCCATAGAGTTTTATCCTGTTACTGCACTAATTGACCAAAGCACCCAAACAGGCACCCAGTCTAGATATGAACAGAACAAGAAAAGGCAAATCCAAAGGAAGTTAGTACCTATGGTTAATCACCTGCTTAGGATAGAAAAGTGACTCTTAAAAAGTCACTTCCCTCTTTGCATCTCAATTTCTCCATGGACCATAAGGCCTCCTGTGAAAAGCTCTCTGTAGAAATTAAGAAAGGTAGTTAGCTATGTTAACCTGAAGTCTGGCAGAAGGCTGGGCAGAGCTGCATCTTATAGACTAATTAATTCAGAGATACGTAAGTTTTCAGAAGCTAAGTGTCGCTGCTCTAGAATTACCTGTGGTTAAAGGTCTGAAGACCAACTGAGGCAGATGCAAATACTATCGCTTTGCAAAAACTGGAGGTCTGACCCAGGCATAAGGCAAAAAGGCTCGATACTCCTGAGCCGATGACCTGCAGGGACAAGAAATGAAAATCCAAGGGATGTGCTGTGATGAGAAGCAGACAGGTTTGCGATTCTGAAGCGTAAGGGGCATCCAGTGATGAGGTTGAAGCAGTGCTCCCAACTTCAACACCTCCACATTCCCCCAAGCGTCTTACACGCTTGCGCTTGCTCATCACACCCAGGACAGCGCTGCACCCAGGCTAACAACTTCTGTGTCTCAGCAGAGGCGCAGGGCCGTGTTGCATGACTGGTCTCACTTTCAGAGCGACTGCATGTGGCCGTGGGCATCTCTACCGTCTGCTGCCTTTGCCTACAGACAACCTGGAAAGCCTCTGCCTGCTTGCTCAGGCAGGTGCCACTTCGTGAGACACAGGCCGAGTAGCGGGTTAACATGACACGGGGGCCTCGCACATGGGGATTTTAGTCTTGTTCATTCTTCTATTGACATTTGCCTTCATGCAAAATGAAGAGAGTCACTCAGAGGGAAAAGATGCTGTTGTTTTTTTCTCTATGGAAACCCCCCCCACCCCCCACCAATAACACCCACAAATCCCCAAGCCCTGCTGAAGCATAATAGCATGTCAAAGCCCCAGCACAACCCCATGCCCTATCTCTGTATTCTCCTTCCCACTGATGCCCGTTACTGAGCGTCCTGCCCATCTCCCACCATCCTTTCTGCAATCAAAGCATTGACTCTAGCTCCCCTATGAGATCTAATCTGATTTTCACTGGTAGCTCTCTTATTTTACATGTCAGCCTCAGAGACAGCGGTTGTTTCACTCACAGGCTTTCGCTTCCTTACCTGCATGAACTTCCGAACAGTGATCGTTCTGTACCCTGAAAGGGAAAAGGTAGCGTTCCCGTCAAGAAGACTTTAACAGAGATAGCTCTGTGCTTGTGCCAGGGGCGTGGATGGTAAAATGAATGCACAGAAGCAGAATTGGTTCTCTGCTGGGTGCATACGACTCCCAGAGAAGACAAGGAGCTGCAAAGGTGCAGGGGACCTGGGTATCTCCCAGGAGAACAAATCCAGTCCCTTTCCCCCTCCAACAAACCCACTTCTTCCCATCGAGCTGGGGAAAACCCCAAGGGTCTCTTACCCTGACTGATTAGGTGGTCAGAGAGGAACCCGCTGAACAGACTTGTCGGGATTGCAACCAGCCAGGGAACCACGTTAAACACCCAGCCCTGGGAAGGAGAGACTCTCTCAGCAGAGGTCTGCAAAAGCAACGCCGTTTCCTGCTACCAGAGGAGGGCTTGTTTGCAGCTAACTCATTTGATATCAATTCACCCTGCCCTCACCTAACGCAGGAGCTTTAAACTACATTGCCACAATGTTTTCCCACCCACTCTCTGTCCCAGTCCACGCACCCCAAGATAAAGCCCATCACATACCATGCACAGTTACGATGCTATATACATAATTATCATTATATCCGACTGGCTTTAGATCAGTGCACCCCAGGATAAAGCCCATCACATACCATGCACAGTTACAATGCTATTTATATAATTATTATTATTATAACTGAGTGGCTTTATATCAGTGATTGAGAGGCATAACTGTACTTATTGACAATAGTAAAGGCTACTAGTAAAAAAAAAACGTTTCCTGCAGCCCTGAACCGATATACCTGGAGAAACAAGGCTGCACGCTTGATTCAGCCTCCCGGGTGATGAATAGAAGTGCCAGCTAAATTCAGCCTTCAGCTTCTGTAATATCAGCAGCACTATTGTGAAGCTGAGAGGATGGGACTAAATCATCTAATGCCAGGGTGCTGAGCCCGGTAAGAAATGTCTTGTTTGGGAATTGTTGCTGTTAGCTGTTTTTCACTCACAGATGTATCAGGTTTTCTCAGTTGGAGAGATCAAAGTACCTAAGTAGCTTAGGAGCCTAAACCCCATTGGCCTTCAGTGAAACCCAGGCTCCTACAGAATCAAGTGCCAGATGTTCAGAGGTATTTAGGTACTTAGAGACATATCCACTGAGAGCTGAAAATAAGAGTTAGGCACCTAATGCACTTCAGTGCTTTGGAGAACCCGCTGGGTTCAACATGGGCCCCGAACTGTAGGGTTCTCTTGACGTGGGCTCAGTATTCACCAGGTATAGAAAGGAAGAAAACCAGCTCACCTGCAGCATGTCTATTTGGCCAGTAGGTGACATAGTTTTACCACAGTAAGCCTCCTTTGTCAACCCTTTAAATTCAAGTAACATGTGTCCACATTTTATTAATATTTATGAAGCGATGGCCAGATGCAGGAACATTATATGCAGCATCTTGCATTAGGGCACCAGGAACTGATGCTTAACAGATGGTTAAATTATTGCTACACAAACCCAGTGTAAGAGGTGCGCAGCTCTCTCGTTACAACAATAGGCTTGCTGGCTCAATACGTGGTTGCAATATAAATATCATGCGTGCCATAAAGTGCCTTGCACATGTAATGTTAAAAGGATATTTGTAAGTGGCAAGGGAAGTGACAGCAATGCGTGACAGGGCTGCCACAGAGAAGATAATCTGAGTATCTCTGCGAGGCAAATTATTCATAGAAATATGACCTCTTAACCCAAGAGACTCAGACCCCAGTTTCAGTACAGTGGGAGTGTTTGCGCTGAGCCTGGAGAAGCCCTTGGGCTTCAGCACTTTATAGATAAAAAGAGAGCATATTAATTATTAATGATCATTATTATCAAGGCGCCTCCGAGCCTGGCAACAATTACAAAGCCCCCCATGAGCACGGGAGCCTGGGGCTGTTTGAAACTGCTTGCTCCTGTGAGCTCTGTGCAATTTGAAAGCCATCCTTTTCCCAGGGACATGGTAACCTAGAGACCACGTGCAACCCTGTGAGAAAAGTGTCCCTAAGGGAGATAAGAGCAGCAAGCTGATGCCAAAGGGGATGAAAAGCCCAAGGAGCATCACTTCTTTGGGCTATCCGTGTATTTGCATAGCTAAGCGCTATGGATGGGGGCCTGCAATGGGATCCAGTAGGTATGAGGGCCCATGTGTCAGGACCTAGAGGAGCAGGGATGTGCGGGAGGTGCAAACTTCTATGCACCCTGACACGTATCAAACCAATGCTCCAGACTTGCCAATGCCCTCACTTGCAAAAATCAGCTGTATAGGCATGTAGCAGCCACCATTTATCCAGAGATACATGCAGGGGAAATGAGGGGGAGAGCACTCCACCTCCCTCCAAAAAAACCTCACCCACTTTCCCTTCCTCTCAGCCTGATCCCCCCCCAAAACACCTATTGCCACCATCCTTCTCCCTCATCTAAACCTACGGGCACTCTCCTACCCCAGCTCCAAGCAGACCTTCTGGGCCACAAAGAAAGCCAGGGGTAAGGAAAAAGATGCTATTTTTTGGGAGGTTGGTTCCATGGTTTCCATTTGTAGTAAACTTGAGTGTTACTCCCCAACACCTATCTCCTTGTTACAGGGATCCCTGGGGCAAGGTGGAGCCCACATAAAATTTGGGCAAACTCTAAAGAACAAAACAGAAGGACTGGGCCAATCAAAATGAAAACCGAGATGGGAAAAATGCCCCTATCGACCTCCAGGTGTTAGTGGTTCGGAGAACAGGAGGATCATTTTTGTGCGGGCTCTTCGAAAGCCCATGGAAATCAGTGAAGAGACTCCCAGTCCTAACGGGAGCAACGTGGCTGTGTGGAGAAGCCTGCGGACCTCTGTTTGTATTGCACTCGCGGATCCTCTTCTGCTTACCTTGGACTCAGGAAAAGTTTCCTTAAAGAAGGTTGGCAACCAGGAGAGAAGGGTGAAAAACGTGCTGCCGGTAGAAAGCTGAGCTACGATGACAGCCCTGCAAATACGTATAATGGAAGAAAGCAGCGCTAGAGACGGTAGATCACACAGAAGGGAAAAGGGAATCCCAACGACCCAATATTTCAAGGCAATCTCTGGCTTATGAATTAACCTATCAATGGCTTTGGGAGATGTTTCCAGAGATAACGAGTACTACCTCCATGTAGCTAGCAGAATGGTGTCTGTACTTAACCGCTGGCACACAAGGTTTAGAAAAGAGCCGCATCTGGCAGGATACCACCCTGTGACCAGGCAAGGGAGAATTACTGCCTTCATGTTATGAAGAGCTTCACTTTCCTTTGTGAGTCCTCTGTTCCCCTCCCAGAGCCCTGGAGTATGCTCCATGTGTCCTCAGTTTCATAGAAGGAGTAAGGCTAGAAGGGCCCTCCTCCTATCTCCTAGCTATCATTGGAGCCCCCTATATGACAAGTCTCCCCAACTCCTGTACTAGGCCTTCATTAAATAGCCACAAGTAACACAAAACACCCCCCCGCCCCTTCGCTTCCAGGCTGGATGATCCTCAGTATAAAACTCAGAGCCCTAATCTACAAGCACTGAATGTTTCCAGAGTTTGCTTATTTGAAAAAAAAAAAAGGAGACAATGAAAAAGGGCATTTTAGGGTGGTTTCTCTCTGCACCACAAACAAAGACTGCAGCACCCATGCCCTTCGAACAGCCCTTGACTTCTTACTAGCAGTGGCTGTCACCTGCATGCCGGCTGTGACGACGCACAAAGGACTGGCGGTACGAGGAGGCTGCCTCAGGTAACACCCAAGTGCACAGAGAGACTTGACTCTATTAGCGCATCATGTGCATTTGCATCACCTGCGTTGCTTTGTGGTAAGGGTGTGTGGCAAATGCAAAGCAGCTTCAGGGGTGAGCTACTCTGGAGTTACCTTCAGAGTAATGACCACACTCTCAGTGCACACCTCACCTCATAGAGACTTGCTCATGTGAAATGAATGACGGCAACTTGGCAGCAAAACCAGTCTGTGCATCAAGCTGAGAGAGGGACGCAGTGAATGCACCCCCTGCCTCGGGGACATGTACTTACCATATAGGGGCCTTTTTAAACAGCCTCTTCCATGGGACTTTGGTGCGTTTGGATAATGAGAGGCCCTTCGCTAAAGACTCAAAAGGGATGATGAGTCCTGCAGGAGAGAAATTCAAAGATACACTGATTCATTGTCTACACAAATGCACTGTATCTACTTTATTCTAGACTTGAAACCCATGGCGTGCAATGGCAGAAGGGTTGCTACAACTCTGGAGGCCTGAATTCAAACCCTGCTCCAGATTCCCGTCAAAGGCTGCCATAAAGGGGGACCACGTCATTCAGGCTGAAAAACTGAAGGCAGCCAAGTATGATGTGATCTCTGTGCACCACTGGCTACATGTCCCTTCACCACATTAGCTCAATGGCCCCTTGACCTTTAAACACTTCATTTTATAACTGCTTAAAAACACTTCATATTATAACTGCTTAAAATATGATTGTGTAGTAGGGGAACCATCGGCGGAATATGTGAAAACATATTAGCTGGCTTTGGATGCTTTAATAGGTCTGAAATATCTTTCCTATGCACAGACAGAATTCATCGTGTGCAGCCTGGCGATGAACATTTGTCAATATGAGCAAGCATAGCAAGGGGATTACCTTTTTCATTGAGGAGGTATTTGCACATGCAGTAAACCCAGAGCAAAGTGAGGAACCCGGAGAAATAGAAGACGCTCTCCCAGCCATACCAGTCCAGAAGGAGGGACCCTGCCCCACCGATCACCAGCGTCCTGGAAGGAAAAGGACAGCCACATCATGAGCCCTATAGGGCTCTTTGGGCAAACTCCAAGCCCATGAATCAATAGTAAGAGCATGCTGAGGGTCACTGCATGCTATTCATAAAGCCTTTGGGAGCGATTCATCTTATCATACTGTTGCACTGGCTCATCCTTCCTACCACAAGTCTGAATGGAGAGGCTGCCCTGTTAGTAAAGCCACTCTGTCAACCAACAGACCATCCACTTACTACTGCCAAAGTTCCTAATTGAATACTCAGGGCCAGAGATCTTCACTTGGTATAAATCAGCATTGCTTCATTCAAGTGATGGAACAGAGTTAACCTGCACAAGTTGCACATCAATCTCTTTGCTTCCTTGGAACAGCTGCCAATGAGACACTACAAAGCATCTTACACACAGCTTACATACCTCTTACATGCATGCTAACCACATGCACCGAAATACAAACACTTCCCTTTTCAGCACAGGTCAAAGCCAGATCATCTGTTGTAGGATGCTTTGCAAAGGTAGGACAGTATTGCTGCCCTCACTTTGTGGAGAAAGGAAATAAGGTGCAGAAAAGCTTAATGACATATTTGGGTCACAGGACACGGCAGTGGAAAAGCTGCGCACAAAACACAGGATAATAAACTGTCCAATCCCTTGCTCTTCCTAAGGGCCACACTGCTTCCCTTTGCACTTTGGGCTGGACTTATTGCTCCCACTAATTAATGGCACTGCTGTCCCCAGACTTTGTCACTCACTGCTCAAAGCCAGGGAGCATGGGAACTTACCCAAACTGGGAGCCAGTCCCCACCGTGCTGCACGTGAAAGCTCGCTCGCTCTCTCGGACCTTCTGAGAGAACAGGCTGGCTAGGGCAGGGAAGTAAACCCCTAGTGTCAATGGAGAGGAAAGTGTCAGTGAACCATCAGTGAGACATGCATAGGAAAGTTCATAACAAATCAACGGGAACCCAACCATAGCTCCAGGCAAATCAATAAAGTTTGCAGCTTATCCAAAATAACGCTGCAGAATGAAGTCACTGAGCCCATTGCTCCACAGACAAGTTAGCTTGGACTTTCTCTGTATCCACCTATTCGGTGACCTCCACTGGTGTCGTTTTTTGAGCCCGGTGAACAGATGACTGCATCTGCCCTGCCAACTTTGAAGTGGGAACATGCAGCGCTTTACAGCTGAGGAACCGAGGGAAAGAGTAATGAAGTGACTTGCCAAAAGTAATGCAGAGTGTCTGTGGCAGTGCTGGGATTTGAATCTCAGGATATAACCACATCACCGGACTTCCACCCCTGCTCAGCACCACAAAACTGATCATTTTTTTAAGGGACAAAAATACTTGGAAAACTTTTAAACCCTTCCAAAACAGTTGCCAATTTTGTCTTATGTATTGATAGCTAAACCACTGGGTAATTTCCAACTGGAGGGATGCTATTCAGGATGAATCGAATCCTTGGTAAACATGTGACTACAAGATAATAAAAATGGACATGGAAAAATAGGGGTTAAAAATAAGTAAGGAGAAATAGCCCTTGCTGCAGAACCATATTTTACAGTGTGATTTTTGTTATAAGCGGTTATGTCTAATGAAGTATCAGGCACCCATCATTGTGGAGGCAAAAGCTCAAAAGGTTATATGCAAAGAAGCAGCAAAAATTAACCTATTGGCAATGAATAGGCTTACGTAGTTCCAAGACCTACTTCAGTAAGGAGAAGAAAAATGACCCCGAGATCAAAGCTTCTTAAAAACACCCAAAATGCAGGTGCCTGAGGAAATTTTGAGAGAGAAAAAAGCAGAATGAAGTGTTTACACTGCAGCAACTGCTACATGAAGGCTTCTCACAGTGACACTTAGTCATGGGGAAATGTTTCCCTGGGGTCAATCTGATAACCAATCTGCTTTTTTTAGCAGCCCAGATGCTGAAGGCAGCGCAGATCCAGAAGGTCACTCTAACCAGCCCTGTCATGCATCCACTTCACTGTTATTTGCAGTCCCGTAGACTGAGCTGCACCATAAGCCTTCTCCTGGACGGCTGGGACGCACCCATCTGCACAGCGTACGTCCTCACCTTGCAGAAGTCCCATGAGGAATCTGGAGGCAGTCATAAAAATCAGGTGGGCAGAACTGACGTAAGTGAGCAGCGGGGTGATAGCAGTGATGAAACCCCAGGCGAAGGCAGAGAGGAGAAGGACTTTTTCTCCTCCTATCCTGAAAGACAGGCAAGCATTACATGAGGAGGAAACACAGGCACAGAATAGGGTTAGGGCAGCATGCAGCAGGGCAACATGGCATTACACCCAGTGCAGGGCTGGGAAGTCCTACTACATAGAGTGGGAGCAGGGGAATGGGAGAAATCCCCATTTGCTTTCCAGCAGCAGTTGCACAGTTGGGATGAAAGACAGCATTCCAGCTTGCACTGTTTGGGACAAATGATTCTTCATTTATAGTGTCTAAGCAGCCAAGAACCAGGGTAACCACTTCCTCAGAGATGCTCGGGCACCGGCATGGGTGCTAAATGCAGGCCACAATAGGCAGACAAGGTTTTTTGGGTAGACTGGATATCTTTTATTAGACCAACTCAAGTAGTTGGAATAATTCTTCTTTGCAAGCGTTTGGGTATCAATACTATTCATCTGGCTGAGGAAATACCTGCAGTCGGTGCATGCTCCTCCTGGAAGGAATGAATAGCAATGAAGAATTTTCCCAACTATTTGAGTTGGTCTAATAAAAGATATCAGCTTTCCCCAAAGAACCTTGTCTGCCCATGTCCTTCGACCAACACGGCTACAACCTAGACCCTGGCCACATGAGAAGCACAAAAAGGACCCAGAAGCCAATATCAGATAGAAACAAGGATGGCTTCAGCTGGGAGAGAAGGTGGAGTTTAAAGCAGGAGACAGCAGCTCACAAGCAGGGCAGAGATTCCCACCCCCAGCCAGGATCCATTTAGCAATGTAAGGAGGAGGCAGTCACAACTGCATGGCTAAGAAACTCCAGTGCAGTGGATATTCATGTCGTTGGCCCCGCTCTGTTTTCTTAGAGGATGACAGCATTCACTGTTTCATCTGCCTTAGCATCAGCGCTGCTTGTCTGTTAACATTAGTTTCTTGCAGACACCGTGGTTGCAGACTCTATTAGAGAACATAATGAAACAGCACAGGGTACTGCACAGATAATGGCTTTCTCCAGGCATGCGTTTCTTGCACACGAATTTACAGGAAAGCCTTCCTCTTCAACGATACTGCAGTTCAGGAAGGAACTCAAGCAGGTAATTACTAGGATCCCCGCCATACAGTTGACTGGGTTTGAGGCTTTTCTTTTTAATGTCATTAACCCGCTCAAACAATGCATCACGTCCTTCACCCAGACATGACCGGGGGCTGTGAACAAGCACAGATGTGTGAGGAGCTGTGCAGAAATTTTGGGGTGTGGAAAGGTGGAAAGGGTCAGAGGGGCTGCAATGAAGAGGAAGACAGCAGATCTGTAGAGGAGGTACGGAGCAGATTTCCTTGCATGGCAGGGAGCATTGCCTTCTCTGGTTGGCTATGAACCATCTGAAAGTTGCTATCTACGCAAGCCCAGTGCTTAACTTTTGGAGAGATGCTTAACCACCTGCGAGCAGTGGATGTGGACCATGCAACAAGGTTTGCTGCGATCCAAACCACCCGGGAGCCAGCCAGAATCTATTGAAATCAATGGAAGGACACCAACTGAGTTGGTAGAGTTTGGATCCATCCCAAAAAGCTTTCCTGCAGCTCCACACAGGCTGCCTCTGGGACCAGAAGCAGCATAGCTATGTCCACAGGGCACAATAAGCAAGGTAAGCAGCAGCACTGAGCGACAGGCCCAGTTAGCTCACAACCCCCCCAGCATTAGCCTGCTAAAAGCACCATACAGATGTGGTTACACTGCTTCTAGTTCTGCAGGCAGCTGTGTTGTGCTTGAGTCCTCTGACAGGGGCTGTAATTTGGTGGACTAGATGTGGTCAGTGCACTTTGGAGTTCTTTTTTCAGCCCTCTTCCCCTCCAAGGGGCTAGTGATAAGATTAAGATAGGGAAGGGTAAGACACAATGCAAGGGGTTAGACAGAAGGGAAGGGGGGGTAGACACAATAAGCACTTGCCAAGAGTTTTTATTGAAAGCCCTGAGCAAGGGATAATAGATGAGAAATTTCCAGTACCGATCACTGAGGTGCCCGCCTACAATCTGAGTCAAGCAGTAGCCCCAGAAGAAGCTACTCAGGACGATGCCAGACTGCTTCTTGTCCCACTCAAAGTGACTGCTCATGGCCACGGCACAGATGGGCATGGTCACCCTGGCACAGTACAGGAGGCAAGTCCCCAGCAGTAACATCACAGTCCAGGTTCGAGATTCAGGCCTGCAAGGATCAAGAGAGAGACAGGGAAATAAATGAACCTTAAAGTTGACCGGATGACAATTCCTGCTTCACAATGCAGATACACAGGTCAGGCAGGTTTTGTTGCATGCCTTTGCAAGTCAGACAGGTCTATTTTCAAAGAGCTAAAGGTCACAGCAATGGCAGCTTCACACTCTGCCACTGATGCTCAAAGCACCTGCCTTAACCTAAATCCAATAGTGGGAGGAATCCCTTGTTTAAGTGTTTCCATAGCAAGGATCACAGCATTTGAGAGATGAATTAGCTCAGGTTGTGGTCTGTGAATTTGAGCATGCAGCAGTTCATTGGTTGTTTCCACAGTTGATACTATTAGAAACTGTTCTTCTTAAAATTTAAAAGATAAATGAAAATTTTGCATGCCAAGGCAGCAGGCCTGCGGTACCCTGTCCTGGCAATGTGTTGAGATTTAGCTGAGAAAGGGAGCAGTAATTCAGGCTTACTTGCATAAGTAGGTACCTTATTACACCACCCAACTAGAAAGGAGGTGGAAAGAACTTCCTAGTGAGAGAGATGCACAGGGTGTGGGCTGATCAATCCAGAGGGAGGAAGAAACAGGCCAGGACACACAGGGGTAGGACTTGGTTAACATGTTATTATTAGTTTTTATATTAAGAATACCAGCCCCATTGATGAGGTGAACTGGGCTCTGTGCAGGCTTTGGTCTGGATTTAGGAGTAGATTGGAAATGATGTCTTTGCTTCTGAAGAATAATTCTGCAGCAAAGACAAAGCTCTCCCTACAAATGTAGGGCCCAGTTGTGAAATGTGCAACATGTGGGTTGGATCCCTGTGCTTTGGTGTAGCCCACTGACTTCAGCCTGGGTCACTCTCTGTGCTGTAAACTGAAAAGGAAGTGAATGTCTTACAGGATGGAGAATTAATCATTATTTATTCTTAGGATAGTACCCAGAGCCAGGGGCCCCACCCCAGGGACTGGACAGTGTACAGATGTGTAACAAATATTACGAATATATCATACCTGGGCATTAAGCCATCATGCTTTCCAACCTCATAAACATGTCAGCTTTCTCTATTCAAAATGACTTTGTCCAGCTTTCTTATTAAAAAAGAATGTTTTATTTTTCTTCCAATAGATATGAGAACAAATCTCAGTAGATATGAGAGTCTAGTTATCCCAAAACAGAACCAACCCATTTACAAATTTGCTAAAGAGCCCTGTTATAGAAAGACAGGAAAAAAAAGAACAGTAAAACATGCCAGACTCTTGTACCCTCTGGAAATATAATTGATGATTTGTTTCCTGAAAGGGCGGGTGAGGAGCTCCATGCCAAGTTTTAGCAGGAGTTATTGGCAGTCTTTCACCCTGTGTTTTGGAAGCTTTCTCCCTACACACACACATGCACACGTATGCACATGTGCACACACATGCATGCATGCGCTCACACACACACACACACACACACAAACTGCAAAGTTACATGGCCTTGCCTGTTAACCAACTTGCAGCCTGCCTTACTGACTTAACTAACCGCAACAGTGACAAAGGCTTTTTAAGCACTTTTCAAAGCTGATGTTAGAAGGAGACAAGGCAGCAGTGAAAGCTGCATTTTCTCCCCAAGCCAACCACAATCTTTTATTAACTTGCAAATAAAACCACCTGGTGCTACATCAGAAATCTCTGAGAGAAGCTACTCTGACCTAGATCTGCTTTAGCGCTACAAAAGCTATTAGGGAAACTAGTCCAAATGCAGGTTTGAACCATTGGGTCTGACCATAAGAGGCAGGATATTGAGGCTGGGGCTACAAAACATAGTGATTTTAAAAACAAGCTACTTTATGGACCACATGATGAAAAGATCCTAGTTTGACTGGTTCTTCCTTAAGAGAAAATGGACCTGACTTCATCTTGTACCATCATCGCAAGGCAGCAAAATGCCACCAGTCGTATTCAGTAGGGATTTCCCCCTGTTTGCATAGAAGCAAGTGCCTCTTATGTATCTCTCCTAACCATTTTCCTGCCATTGCTGGCCTTTGGACATACAACAGTTAAGTCTCCTGAGGACTGGCTATAGTCCAACCCAAGTTACTGGGCTCAGTATGGATGTAACCGCATACAACATAAGTGGTCTGTGCTTTACAGGAGGGTAGATCAGACGATCTCGTAGTTTCTTCTGATCTTCAATTCTGTGAAGCTGTGTGAGGTGTAAGGCACAGGAGAATCATTCCCAGAGTGCTAAGTTATTCTTTATAATATTGCTACGTGCTGTTGAACTCTTAAGTCTTTGCATTGTGGAAGCACAAGGTCCTTGCACTTTACTGAGAGCACAGGTGGAAGATGCACGTGGGGTTAGGTGTTAGTAGCCAGTTCACAATTCAAAGAAGCCAATGGACAGGCCTCCTGAGGCTTCCCTGGCTTTGGGTCAGGCTCAGAGAGAAGTAAGGGCTTATCCCATGCGTGCAAAGCTTGTTAGAGCACCTTACACCTACTTTGCACTGATGCAAATGGCTGTACAAGTCATTGGCAAATCAGACCCAGATGTAGGCAGGGAATAGGTATGTGATGCTCAGCAGGCCGAGGAGCTGGCTTACAACCTTCCCTCTTCAGTCTGGTTCTGCAATTAAATAGCAACAACAAGGTACATGGAGGGCAGCCCTCTTATTACCAGTGACTCAGCTTCCTCTGTCTGCCTGTCTTACCCTTGATTCATGCATGTAACACTGCACAGGTAACCTGCCCGACAGTCCTACAGCATTGCAGGTGCAGATGGAAGAAGAAAGGAAAACAGAAGAGTGAAGAAGGATGGTGTTGTGGTCTGGGTACTGGTTTGGGAGGTACTGGTTTAATCCCCAGCTCTATAAAAAAACTCCTGGTGTGTCTTTGGGCAAGCCACTAAAAACCTCTGTTTCTGATGAATGTAAATGAACTTTTCTTTCTTTTCCATTTCAATGATATGTTTTTAGGGACAAGAGCTCTCTCTTCCTGGGTGTCTGTGGATGGCCTGGCCCAGTGGAACCACAACACCTGCTGGCTGCCTGCAAGCTGTATTGTAATAGAAATACTGAATAATACAGGTCTCTTTTTTCCACACTTCCCTTTCTGTCTGGATTTTAGACCGAGTTCAATGAACAGTTTCTGCTGAGTTTGTTTTAAACTCTTTTAAAATAAAGAAAGGGCAGATTAGCTCACAAGACCAGAATATTTTTTATGGTTATTCTGTTTACCCCTATTTATTTTGATTTTTTTTTTTTTAAGTATATAGCCATAGACAGAGGCACAAATCCAGGGGAGGAATACAAAGATGACTCCAGAACAGTACTTGCTTGTTAAGTAACCTCTCCAGCCAGAAAATCCACCACCATAAAATATGGAGTGCCAACTATAATCTATCACTCACTGCCCACACCCATCTGAAGCACCCTGCAAGGACAGGGATGTGCTTACATCAGAGGAAAGAGCATTGCCAACGCATTTTCTCCTAATTATAGTTATCATAGTAGCGGCAGATGAGTCAATGCTCTGCCCAGTTCAGAACAGCGACAGGCCAGCTTGTTATAGGAAATCTCTGCTGGCTTTATGGGGACACACAAAAACCTTATGTCATCATTCATTTGAAAAAATCTGTGTATGGCCGTCACATTGTTCATCTGATAAGCCAAAGGTGCTTGACAGGTATTAGTAAGTCTCCCTCATTTGATAAGCCAACATAGTGTACGTGTTGTAGAGAAGTCCCAAAAAAACAGATCTAAAAGTGACTTTGGCAAGTCACTACGTGGCCAAGTGGGAACGAATCCTCAGTTTTTGACTCCCTGCCCCATGCTCTGTTGACTCTTCAATCCCTTGCTCTCTGTAGCAGTCAGGGAGGTGCTAGGAGTGATCGGCAGGCAGCAGGGCCAGATCCTGAAGTGTCTTCAATCTCTGACTTCAGCAGAAAATGAGGGGAAATGTATCTGCTCCGGAAAGGAACTAGATGCAAGTCAAGCAAGCCTTGCCTGGGTGAAAGCTTAACCCCTCAAAATTGCAGGGCGATCCCAAATGTGAAATAAAATGCCACAGCTTCAGCACTCACTTCGGGGCATCATCAGGGGCACATGTATACGGAAAGGAAATTCATTCGGTGGAAAGCAGCATCCAGTTGCTCAAGCTCTAGCCGACATTCAGACGCACCGATGATGGAGCAGCTGTTACCCGCCCCGATGCTGATTTGGTTTGCCGACTCCAGCAGCCAGATCCCCATCCCCATCCCCATCTCCCTGTAACACAGACTTGCGCTCCGCGTCTCCTGTAAAGCAGTCCCAGCTCTCAGGCTGGTAGCAGCGCAGCTTGGAAGTGTCCAGTCCTTTCCCAACAAGCCAAATACTTTAGGTGAAAGCAAACCCGGCTCTCAATGTTTGTATCAGCCAATGGAGGTGCTTATCGATTCCTTAGGATGACTCAGAGCTTCCCAGGGCAAAAATTACCAGTGTTTCATTCGAGTCCAGAGAAAGCCAGCAGCAGAGTGCCCCTTCTATTTTCAACATGTTTTCATGCTGGAGGAATTTCTCCAGTAGCTGACACCGAGCAAATATTTGCTCAACTTTATTTCTCTTCACTTGGCCGTATTCCTTTCCCTCCCTTTGCAATTCTGCCTGTTTACAGCCATTTCAGGCCACTTTTCAAATGGACTAGAGGGAGGTCAAGCTATCACGAGACTGCAATTGCTGCTGGAGCCAGGGTTGTGTACGTGCATATCATTTTAGGAGGACAAAGGGTGGTATTTAGACATCAAAACTAAGAACAGGCTCCTTCATCTCCATGGCCAGCCACCTTAGACAATTGCTGCTTGTTTTCCTAACAAGGGGTTACAGTAGCAGGAAGCATAAACCCAAGTCTTAGCCCCTGGGAAGGTTGCTTGGTGAAGCCACACACACTGGATTTGCACTCAAGAGATTCATCACCAAAGTAATGGTCCATGTGGGCCATTGCAACATGGGACTGTGGAGTCTTTTTTTTTCCAGCGCTAAGAACCAAGCAGCATTTGTCAGTGTTATTGCTGAGAAGAGAAGGAAGGGCCGGGGTAAGGGAAGCACTGGAAAGTTACCTGAAAGTTTGGGAAGGGCAGCTGGAGAAGTAGGACAAAATGCACAAGGAGAACTGTGGAAGGGAGGTAAAAAATACACTGAAGAAATGGCAAACAAAAGCAGCAGCATGAAGAGGAGGACAAAGACAGGGAAAAAAACCCAAAGCTGCAAAGATAAGTGGTTATCTCTCTCCCTGCACTTGAGCTGCAGGAAGGTTTTGGGTAGATGCCTGGCATGTCTTTTGTTTCGGTCTGAAAAGAAAATCTATGTCACTTTCCTCAATTCATAATCCTTATCTCTGTGACGGAAACTCATTCATTTGGGCGAGGCGTTCAATCCGCAGCGTGGTGTTGGCTTGTTTATATCTCTTATTTTAAAACCTGTGTACAACACATTTGACAGCCCCCATTTGTGCAGAGCACCGCCAGATCCCACTACAGGGACCTGCCACGGACAGCCAAGAGACTTCCCTTTGCTGCCTGCCTGTTTTCTGTCCGGCTCTTGTCTTCTTTGCTTCAAAGGTGAGCTCTCTGAGGCAGGTGACATATCGGTGCGTGTACACGTAGGGACAGACATTGCACAAAACCCGGTATAAGTGACTGGAAACCAGTACAAATCTGTAATACAACTAAGTTCAGTGCATGTAAACCACTTTCAAAAAATGGCCCAAACTGGTTTAAGATAAACCTGGACGGATGTAATGTCAGACTTCACTGATTTAGGTTAAATCGGTTTATTGAACTTCTGTCCAAGATCTCCTCCAAATTCAAGTTAACTCACAGTTACCCAGCATCCCAGGATGCTTTGCACCTTCCCTGCAACCCCTGTTCCCCCCAGGGTGGATGGGCTAGCCTGGGCCCAAGGTGCCTGCTCTAACACCCCCCAGCTTCTGGCCTGGGCCTCTGCAGGCATGTGGCTGCATTTCCTGAATCAAAAGTGAATGTCTGTTCACTTGCTTATGGGGTCAATCTACACCGCTTACCCCAGGGGTGGGCAAAAGGCGGCCTGCGGGCCAGAGGTGCCTTGCCAGGTCATTCTATCCAGCCCACAGGGCCCCTAAAAAGTTTTAAAAGTTAATATTTATCTGCCCCTGGCTGCCTGTCATGCGGCCATCAATGCCTTGCCAAAACCCAGTAAGCGGCCCTCTGCCTGAAATAATTGCCCGTCCCTGGCTTAGACTAACCTGTGGAGATTGAACCTTGGTCTTTTTTACTGTACTTAGCCACAGTGCCTGGCACAACTGGGCCAAGATCTTCTTGGGGAAGAAGAGCGTTCAGTAAAAGCTGTTGGAAACTTTTCATCGATAGGTTTTTTTTCCCTCCTGATTTTGACTGAAAACAATCAACTAAGTTCTCCAGATTATTTCTGTTCTCTTAGTTGCTCTCTCAGGGGGCTGATCAAAAACTCATTAAATAACCAGACTCAAACCAACCAACCAAAAACCTAGACTCATCAAACCAGATTTTCAAATGTATTTAGCTGCCTGACACCTGCAGATTTCCCAACATCTCTGGGCTCAAGGACTTTAGTGAGTGAACGGCACCGTTGTACTGTGTGGGGTAGGGAAGGTTTTAGATTCAGCTGCTCTTCACAGCGCAGGAGACGAGCCACCTCTCTTCCCCCGGATGCACCGACGCTTGTGCATTCATTGTTTACTAAGAATCACACATCTTTCTGAAATAAGAATACAAATTCCGACCATCAGGAGATTTCAGTTTTGCAAGGCATCTGCCAATTAGGCATAGCTGTCATCAGTCCCAAGCATTTCACTGTTAACCAACTACTTCTCACAGCAATCAGCTAAGTCACTGGAACAGCTGCAAAAAGTTAACTGGACTCACACCGCAGGGAAAGTCACTTTGTCATTAGACGTTAGAATACGGTATTGCTTTGCCTCCTAAAACTGTGCTCAGACCACAAGAGCGCCCTGAATGTATATACATTACTGTTGTTAAAAACATTCATTTTTGCTTCATTACCCAGGCCCGGATTATTAGTTACAGAGTCCCAGACAAGATAAATGAGTAGCAGTGGCAGCAGGAGTCTTTTGAGCACATCTAGAGATGGCAATCAGGAAGCTGGTACCTCTTGTGATAGAAAGCATACAACATCCACGTGGCACAAGACTTATACAACTAGGCTCTTTCACAATATTTGAGCCAGTTGTTCAATATTATGTACACGTGGAGCAGAATACAAAACTACCAGGGATATGTGTAATGCTTCCCAAATCAACTCGGGTTTGAACGAAAACTACCGGTGCAGCAGAAGCCCCTGCTAATTAATACTGAGCAGTGATACCTTTCTAAAACACGATTTTCTTAGAGGGGTCTAGCTTTAGACACTTACAGTTGACACCCCACTGAGGACATTCAGCATGGATACACGGCTGGGGGCAGGAAACAGCTGTTTACTTTTTTCTTTTAAGTTACTCTTCTTTTTTTTTTTAATTGGAGGAACAACTATTGTGCTGTCTGCATTCAATCTTAATCAGTTACTACTGTCAGCGTAAATATAATTACTAAGACATTTTATTAAAAAGCTCGTAATGGCTTAAATGACATGCAGGGCAAACTAAACATAGAAAATGCAACAGTTACATGTACAATGCAAAGAGTTGAGTCATGATGGATCTTTGTCTGTCAAGTAGTTTGGCACTATCTTTACTATTAAAATACTGCCTGATTGAAATAGCAGTGGAAGCTTGTGTCCATCTTAGACCCATCACCACAGGCCTAGAGGAGCTCACCAGCTGGGTTAGGATAAGTCTTCTGACAACCCAGGGGGATAGGCAGCACTAGCATCTCCACCGTATAGTGGGAGAACTGAGGCACAGAGTGAATAAGTGACTTGCCCAAGGTCGCATAGAAAGGCTGTGGCAAAGCAAAGAGCAGCGCATAGGTCTGCTGAGAAGCAAGCCAGCACCCTCCCTCCTAGCCCCTCTGTACAAAGTGACACCCTCCCCTCCAAAATGACTCTCCCTATGCCTGAAGAAGGGCGTTTGTGCCCGAAAGCTTGCAAAGACCAAATTTTCCAACTCTTTAGTCAGTCTAATCAAAGAGATCACATTTACCCAAAGAACCTTGTCTGCCACCCTCCTTTTCAGGGGCGTAGGTTGTAGCCGTGTCAGTCTAAGGACATTATCAGACCAACTCAAACAATTCTTCATAGCAAGCTTCTCTTCCCCTCCCTTTTACACGCTCCCGCTGGCACGTCCAGCTCCCCACCAAACCCCTCGAGCTCGGGGGATGGACTCTCCACTTGCCAAAACTTCGCGGCGTCCCAAAAAGAAAACCCCGCCGAAGCCTCGCATCTTACCTGGACCAGTAGCAATCCGCAGTCCCATCTTTTCTCATGCCTTCCTGATAGGGAGGCTTCCCAGGCTGCTGGGGTTGGCAGTGGTGCAAAGCGCTGTACACCTGGAGAGCATTTTTGCTGCCACTTGAGGCCATTCAAAGATCTGTAGCTGGTTCTTGAGTGGCAGGCTCGGCTGGCTGGCTGCTGCAGCACAAGGATGCTGCCCAGGGGGATGCTGGCGTGAAGGCTGGAGAAGTCCCCGGAGCAACAGGCGGGGGGTCAGGCCGAGGCGGGCAGGCGGCGGGCAGCGGAGGGAAGTCCCATGGCAGCGATCCGCAGGGGATTTTGTGCAACACAAAGTCCACGTGTCAGTTTGCGGCAGCTCTTCCTGGTGGAGCTCTTCCAGGAAGCAGCTGCAGCCTGGGGGCAGGACGTTTGCAAGGGGCACCCGGCATCTCCCTGCAAGGGATGCAGCGCTGGGACCCAGACCTTTGGGAGGAGCAGAAACCAAGCAAGGCAGGAGGGGATGCAAAGCCATAAATCCCCTTTCTTAGTGGCATTCACCCCACACACAGACCAATTTTTCCAACTATTGAGCCGGTCTAATCAAAGAGATCACATTTACCCAAGGAAGGGGGTGGATGGCTGCAGGCAAGCAGGAGTCAGAAAGGAAGCGACTTCAACCTGCCTGCTCAGAGAGAGCAAGCAGCAGGGAAAGGTCATGCTGAAGCTGCACAGATTAGCTGGACCCTGTCAGGTGGAAAGACGAAACCTGGGCTGGGTGCCTGGCACTGCAGAGGATCGGGCCCTGTGCAGCACAGATGGGTTTGAATGCCTGCAAGGCAAATAGGCGAGCAATCCCAATAATGCTCCTAGCAACCTAATCCAAATGGCATTATGTTTATGGAAGAGATTTGCGTTGCCAGCACTGAGTCGCTGGACCCAAGATCGCGTGCGGATGGATGCCCGACTCTTGGCTCCCAAAACTGATGCTTAGTAAGGGCCTGGTGCCAGGTTATGACATGCTGAGGCCCTAGACTCTGTCCAGCTTAAGAGGCCCCATATGATAAAAATAATCCAATGTATGTATATTTTTGTCATATTAGAATGAAAATGTCCATAGAGAGTCATTTTCCCATATCTCCTTTATCTTTTATAAAACTTGATAGTGAGTCAGGGTTGGGTTTTTTCTTATTTAGAGGCCGCTCATATTCATTCATAGATTCATAGATTGTTATGGGCTGGAAGGGTCCAGCAGATCATCGGGTCCAGCCTGATATTGTGAGGCCCTAAACTGTATCTTGAGTAGTTTAAGCCTAAATCCAGCATGGTAAGGGCCTGAAATCCAGCGGTGACCAGAAGAAATGCTATGAGGACATACTGAAGCCAGATCTCAAGAAAACGCATGCCTATGCAAGACTTGGGAGGACCTGGCTGCCAATCGACTCTAATGGTGCTGCCACCTCAACCAAGTGAGCGTCTCACCCACGAAGCAGAGAAGAGAAAGTGAAGGAAGGAAAAGGAGAGAAATCCTAGGCTATGGCTTACCCCCACTGCAGAAAGACCTGCAACTTCTGCAGCTGCAGCTCTCTCTCAAGGATTAGACCCTTAAGGCACCTCAAGACCCATCCATGAGCCATGGCAGAGATCATTCTTGAATCGAAGGATTGCCCACAACACCAAGAAAGAGGGAGTCTAAAGCTGCCTTCCATACTCAGCCTCTGTTCCCTAGTGCTGCCAGTCCAAAATACAACCCCAAACATCTTGTGACTTAAGGCTACTGATTTTTTTCAAAGGGATCTGGGGCTGCCAAACTCATAGCAGTTCCTCCCCACAACAGCAAGAGCCATAACCCATAGAAGGAATTACAACGACACACCTGAGGACAGGGTAGTGATCCGGGTTGACTTGGATATACTTCCTGCCCCTGGTGCAGGGGGCTGGACTTGATGATCTTCGAGGTCCCTTCCTGCCTGAGTGTCTATGAATCTATCTGCAGCCATTCTTCGATTACAACAACCCCATCTCCACCCGTCTCAAGGCAATGCCTACCTTCAGTGCTCTCAGTTACTGAGATTCCTGTTTGCGGGTTGACATTAGTACATCCATTTGGAAATGCTCCTGCATGCATTTCATCTTGGAAGATGAAGCAAATGGTTCCACAAGTTTCCACGGGGGGAGGTAAAACAAAGGTGCAGGTGAACGCCTCCACAATAGACAGCAGCTCTCAGACTAGGGGAATTCACTGTGGTTGGTCTAAATACAACTTAGCACCCAAAATAAAAAGAATGGAACATGCACACATGCATGAATGAATGGCTTCTTGCCCACTTTTATTTTAGTGAGCTAGCTTGTTCAGTTCAGAGCATGCAGTCTGATTGAAAGGCTGGAGTACTGGAGTATTAAGACGGGTTCTAGGCTTCCAGTCTGCCATTAGACTCCTGTGTGGAAGCAAGGGCTTGAAATACCAAGTCTCTGAAGGCCAAACACAGGGCCATGTCTCCACCCAAAGCAAAAGGATATGAGAGTCCCTTTAGGAATCTGAACCTTCAAGACGGAGGATCTTACCGAATAACATTTTAGGCAGGGCTACATGTGTGGATAAGAAACTGCAGGGGAAGCTTGCAGATGACTTGAACAAGCCTGGCACCTGGGTCTTGGGAAAGGCAAAAGTTGTTGGGGTGAGTCCACTGTACAAGCAGGATGCTGTGAGCAAGCAGTCTCTATGGCTTAATTTCTTTGTCTACAAAACCAGAGCTACACATGTCCCGTGTAACCACACTAGGTTGCCTCAAGTACCCGATTCCTTCATTTAAAATGTAAAAACCCCTGAACTCTGGCTAGCTGCTTTGGTTAAAAATATCACAGAGATGAGGTTTAGAGTTTGAGCACCTAAGGAAGGTGCTATAGTTAATGCTCAGCGATAATATCTACAGTGGAATATGCTACAAAAGGGTGTCTTGCTACAGGTTTAATTCCTTCAGGCAGCAATATTGAGGCAAGGGATGTACCAGACAACTCTCTTGAAAGGATGTTGACATAATACTTTGCATTACAGTAACTGGTGTGGTAATGACAAAGAGCATACGGTAACAATTTTATTTTTTACAGTGGTTTTGGGAGCACTACATGAGAGTTATGGAATTGGTAGCAGTAGGGAATGAATGAACTATTAACCATTGGACAGAATCCTTATAATGATATTTAGATACCATTCAAAGATGCTGATGGAGGGACTCGTTTTTTTTCCAGAAGAGGGAGCTGTGTCACATAAGACAAGGTGATATCAAGAGTTTTATCAGTGATGGCAAAGGTTAGGAAATTGGATTGATACTTTTTGAAAAACATAACATGGGTTTGAGATGAATTTGAGGAGGGAAGAGACTAAGTGAAGACCAGAAGACACTACAAATTACATGCAAATACCCAAAGTTCAAAAGTGAGGTGTAAAAACTCACAGAGCTAGGGCAGGTTGCAAGAAGTAGTTATAATTTTGTAAGAAGAAAATTTTAGAAGGAATAGACCAATATTTACAGGAGAAACAAAGTACAAACAGCACATATGAAGGTAGACAGGGCAGAAGTTGGAAGGGCTAATAAAGCAAAACCGATCTAGGCATTTATGCTCTTAGCACTGGTAGACCCAAGCACCTCATCCACCCTACACATACACTAGAATGGAAGCTATTACTTTATTCAGCTTCTTCTAGCCTGTAATTAATCCCACATAAAAATTGTTAAGTCTTTTGTATAGTTTCCATCCATTTTTTAAAGACATGCTTATGCATAGTTAGTCTTTCACTGGAAAATATTAACCCATTGCTGACATGAACAGCTTTCACTTGCAAAATGGGAAAGGCCTAGCTATAAGGATAAGCCGGGTACAACGATCAAAGGAAAATACAGTTAACTAAGACGTTGTCTATAGATGCTGGCGTGGAAGTCCAAGGAAGAGGTTATCTTATGCTCCTGTGCAGTCCCAAGGGCATTACAAATAAATGGAGGGTGGGATTATTAAGATGGGTTTTGAAATAAGACAACTTACCTCATAGCATTAGTTCCTGTTTGGTCCAACTCTGCAATGATTGAAAGTTATAACAGTTTGTTGCATCAGTCCCCTAACTAAACTACTGATTACAATTGGGCATTCCACCTTCCCTTTAGGAGTGGGTTTTTTTCAGAATATAGGTAAGAAGTATGGCACTGGGATAGGCCAATGTGGAAAAGTTGGCCCGGAGGCTAGCCTGTATGTTTAGAAAATGGCTTCATATCTCAAGTTCCAACTTCGCACCATTTATAGGTGAGACATTCACTTACAAGGTTCAGTTGTGAACCAGGCCTTAAGCTCTCTCTCTCTACAGTTTCGGTTAAACTGTCTATTTCCAACTAAAAAATTCTCTCCTTTCATCACTCATCCCCAATGCTGAAACACTTAGGCTAGGGAAGAATACGCTCCATTTGACACAAAGTTTGTTGTACTTAATCTCCTTTTTTGCTGCTATATGGTATATATGGTAGAGAAAGATAGGGCAGGAAAGGAAAACTGAGTGTTAACGTAAATTTTTATTTGCTCTAAAACAGTAATATTCCAGGTAAAGCAACCCTTGCAAATCTTCACTTTCACATTTAAAAAACCCATTAGGAATATCTAGATGTAGCAAGTGTGGAAATTTTTTTTGACCTATTTATGACAATTTACACACTGGCTTTGTATTGCTAGCTCCTGAACATGACTGGGTTAGTACAAATGTGTACTCAAGGACCGAACTAAATCCATATATATGGATAGGGGCAACACGTTTTAAGTGGCTTCCTATGACGACAGAAGATTTATTGTCATGATGATACTACCACTGGGGAGAAGACACCCCAAAACCCTCCTGGCTCTGTATGTAAACGACTGCTCTGGTTAAATTTGGCTGCTTCATACCAACCTAAGGACTATACATGCTAATAACTACTGGTTTGCTTTGAGATGGCCGGGCTGCATTGCTGCAAATACTTACTAGCTGCATCACTTCTTTAAGACGTAGAACTCCCAGAAAGGATCTTGAACCCACATGGAGGTGCTTTGCAGCCATAACAAGCGGGGGGGGGGGGTCTAGCATGGAAGCCAGTTGTAGAACAGTAGGACCAAGTTAAGACTAGGTCCTGGCAAATAGTAAGGGCATTCCTAAAAAGACTGCCTGCAAGCCAGGGCCATCAAGAAAATGTGACACAGACTGCTCTCCAACTTAAATGTCTTTGTGCTAGAAGGTATTTTGAAATAAGCTGAGGCAAAACACAATTTTAAAAACATAGTTTAACTTGCACTCAACTATGCAAACCAGAGAGATTTTACAAAAAAAAGCTTAAAACAAAAAGAAGTATTTGGGACAGTACAACTGAAAAACAAATGTCAGTGTTATCTTCATGTTTGGCTAAAAAAAAAAAATACTTCATATACAGCCACACACACACACACACACACACACACACACACACACACACACTTTCTGGCAAACTTCTTCATGTGCTTGTGCTGTTGAAGTTAAAATTGTGAGAGTGAGACATTATTCAAGAAGAGATTCCACCTCAGTTTGCTCTTCAGATAGCTTCCTACTAATGAGTTATATCTGCTTCTCCAAGAGTTCAAGACAAAAATCCCATCCGTACGTTCGCCTTCATACTGGTTTCCAGGCAACAACCACCAGTTCTTCCCTGGTAATGCAAGAGGTTAGACAGCTCTGTAAATAGTACTTTGGAAGAAAAGCTCTTCTCTTCGTATTTCACATATATAGAAATCCATCACTCCCTGTCCTTCATGGATGGCTCTAATGTACAACAGAAGCAAGTACAAATGTACCTTTCCAATTGGACTGGCAAAACAGAAACATAGTAACTACCAAGAGGTAGAAATAATTAGGCAGTTTTATCACTCTGAGAGGTGTAAAGTTGATCTCCTAACCAGAATATATTTGCCAAGGTTTTTTTCTTTCTTTCTTTCTTACAAAGGACAAGGTAGGATATTTCACAATGATGCAACTACTTTATGTTCACAGCATTAATACAAAAAAGCCTTTGTTTTTGGCAAGGAAGAGGGCAGGAGAGGGGTGAGTGAGTAGCTTCTGACATTTCATTACTATGTTTGTCGCCACTGAGTTCAGAACAAAGCATAGATGCTGCCACACCATTCATACAAAAGTTATTTGTACCTTCTTAAAGATATGTAAAGTGGAACAAAAATATATCTGTATATATTTTACACTAAGAGCAAACTGATCAAAGTGGCATTTAATGTTATTTGTCAAAGTGGTTATCTAACAATAACGGGGTTAACAAAAACCCATTCATTAGTAGTCACCAAATAAGACATTTCTCATGCATATGACAAATTCATTCGTGTATTGACAGAGGTGTTTACTGTGTACAATATTTCCATAAGTTATGTTTCACAGCCCCTACCACTCCAGAATATTTCAAACAGATAATATATTATATTTGTATATGCAAACTATTTTATATACACTAATATAAAGATCCTTAGAAGTACCATTATGACTACCTTTATGCTTTCTGTAAAATGCATAGCTTTCAAATATTTTCTTGCAGTTACCAAAAACTTTACAGATTAAAGCTGCTTATCAATGTGGCATGTTCATAAAAACAAAGTGAAATAATCCTATACTAAAATTTTATATTAAACCCCCTAGAAAAACATGTTTATTTTTAATGGAAAAAAACCAAGCTAATGAAAATTCAAGTAACCTATGCTCAGTATCTGCCCAATATACTCTAATAATTAATGGAGCATTTTAAAAGTATGGTGAACTTCTCAGCCAGGACTGCAGTACTGCATTTCTCATGGAGAAAAATGCTAGTCATGCCACAAAAATGCACTTTCCATTTCATCCTGGAGAAGCTTTAGATGAGATTCAGCACACAAGGGTCAGACAGGAGAAAAACTGTCAGTTGTACATGAAGAAATTAAATCTAGTTCCAGTTTCATTTTTGCAGTTTGTTATTAAACAAGGTTATATTAACCATACAGATTATTGCAAACAAAGTAATATACATGGTCTTTAAAAAGCAACTGACTGAAAACAAATTTGCATCATAGACATTTAGGTAAACTGTTAGAATAATCAACCAGGGTGAAGTAAAGCCTATCCATTACAGCAAGTGGAAGCCAATGATAGCTCACTACTGTTTTGTAGGGATTATAAAATAATTGTGCATGGTGAACGCCTCAGTGGCAAAATGATCAGTAGTAAAAATGGGACAGAACCATAGTCTCCTTTTGTTACACCCATCATCTAGCTTATCCTTGGTGTTCTGTATCTCTCTAACTGCTTTATAGACAACTGTCTCCCCAGAAAATAGCTACACAAGTAAACAGTGTTCACAGTAATTCAATGAGTAACAGATTTTGTTAGCTTGTTTCCCTAAGTCATATGTATCTGCAAAGCTTTATACAGTTTAATGCGTAAGTATTCCAGTAAAGTAAGTGAAAACTAAGTTTAATTCTACAGGGTAATAGCTACCATACATGACTACAGCATCTACGCTATGTGACTGGTATGACATAATTGCCAGCGTACTGTGATGTTCTGCTATTTCCTCCAAACTGGTCTTTGCTCAGCAGTTCTGCAATAACTCAATACCATTTGCAACAACTCAATACACTGTTTTACAGGATCTAGCTCTTGATTTGGCAAGATTAGTGCTAAATACTACTGGATATACCAGTACACAGTGCTGTAAAAGTCATACATACAGCAAAACCTTCTATACCCAGATGATAAAAAAAACAAACCCAAAATGATCAGGGCTTCATGTGTAAGATAAGAATTATTGTTATAACTTTTCCTAACTGGAGTGGGGAAAAAACAACCAATATTACAGGGGAAGATGAACTCTACATCTCTTGGAACAGATATGGAAAAAGGTTTTACAAACAACTGTTCTGTTCAGCCAAGGCATAAGATGCAAGAATAACTAGCCTTACAAACGACATCCCTTATACTTAACAGCCAATCTGCAAGTAGAAAGACAGATTCTGTACAAAAGCAGACACTCAATAAAGCCTACAACGGACCTCAATCTCTAGGGATTGCATCACATCCTTTGTTTACAAAAGGCTGTAGTAACCAGCTGACACAGACATTGTTACAAAGGTGGACATTTATACAGGGAAATAAATCCCTGATCAAAAGTCCCAGTTACTAAATATAATGCAACGCCTGCTTTGAAGAGGCCATTCTGGTCTTTCTTGAACTTAAAGAGAAACTTATTTCCAGCAATACTTTTTTTGTGAAAAGATGGGTCACTGATCCATTGCAAACATAACTCTCACCATATAAAGCACCAGAGTCAGAAACAAGTCCTTAAATTATGATTTACAAGTTTATACACTATTTCCTAGGCAAGACATTGACCTTACGTTATGTTTATAGATGAAAATTGGCCAGTTGTTAGTTTTAAGAGGAATACATGTCTGCCTATAACTTAAAGTAGAAAATATTCACTGCTCTATATACATTTCAAATGGGAGACAGTTAACTGAATTGTTGCCAATATAACTGGTTGGCCACTAAACTAAGCATCAGTAGCCAACAAGAATCCTTGAATACTGTACTCTTAAAAAAGTTGTTTCTGTTCCTGTTTAGTTGTTTTTTTTAAAAATGTATTATAGTGCATAGCCTAAATCAGACTTTCCAAGAGATACAGTGCCTTTCAATGCAGTTTTGCAGCATTTAAAAGGGATTGTCCCTTTAAATAAGATGTTCATTGGAAAAAAAAAATCTGAATTGAGCGCTGTACTGTAGTAAAAATATTTCAGTCACAGACTGATATAAAGTATACTGTGCAGAACTTAAACTGTTTGGTGTCCATCTGCACATATTTACTTGGGTTCTTCAATTGTCCCCTTGCTGAGGTCTGTCATTTTGGGATATTTGACTTTCTTCTGGTCCAGCTCATTCTGCGCCCACAGTAGTAATTTCAGTAATTTGGCCAACTTGGGCGTAGATTCACGGTTTTCATAGTCTAGAACAGCTTGGTTAACTTCACTCCATACCTGGAAAAGAAATACTGAATTTAGTAGTAATTCTCTAGATTAATTGAGAGAGAATGCCCAAAGTACACAAAGTGCTGCTCTCATGATCTCACTCTGTGGCTTTTGAGTTCCAATCAAACAAACAAACAAAAAAAAACCAAGTACCATACAAAAAAAGTGCCAGATAAAAAAACTCCCAAAACTCTAGGGATAGCAGCAGCATCAGGAAGTCAGTCAAGGAGCTGATCAGAAGCAACAAGCTCAAGGGATTATATAAACCAGCAAAGTGGTTTTGGTTTGCATTTGCAAGAGACTAGAAAGCCAGTTAAAAGGGAAATACACACCTATTTTTGAATAAGGGAGCTGTGTAATGGCATAGTTTTCAACACTTTGAAATTTACAGTGGACAAAAATTAAGAAGTAAAACAAAAACCCTGCTATTAAGAGAGGGGCAAAACAATAATGTAACGTGGAGTATTTCACATGATCTGAATTCATGCATATTTTAAAAATATTGCTATCATAACAAGTTTTGCCACTAGAATTCTGTTCTGTGCAAAATATGAAATCCCAGCTCTCACAGAGAACATACATGGGAAATGCTTCTCATCTCAGACAACTGTACCTTCTGCCTTTGCATCATGTTGAGCAAGTCTCCAAATGGTGATTCTTCAGGATTATCAAAAGCCAGCAATGCCAGGGTGCGCTCCATTTCTGTCAGGCATTCTCTGCTTTCCTCTCCTTGTTCTGCCAACTGAGTTTGGGCAAATTCCAAGGCTGCTTCTGTCTCACGTTGCCGAATCAATTCAATCAAATGCTGCTGCTGTATGTGAAAGAGAAAGCAAGATTTTTCCATGTACTTGTTGGGTAAGTGTTTAATATATAGGGACTATTACATTATGTACCAACACTTTTAAAAGGGGTATTTTGTTGATGAGAAATGCAATTGGAATTTCAATTCTCGCAAGTAATAGTAAAGCTAGCCCTATTCTGCAGAAGAGTTTTGGAATCTTCTGAAACCTTTTCAAAGAAAACTTTGGTGTACAGTGCTGCCAGAAAACATGATTAAACATTGGCAATTGGAAAGTTTGTAAAACATGGTAAAGTTGAACATGACTGCACTCCATGCCACAAAATTCCCCTTGCAGTTCATGTACGAAGATAGACTTTTAAAACTGCAACCCACTGCATATTAGAAAGCTCTTGCAATTACAACTTTTCTTCACCGCCTCCACGCTTTTCCTGATACAAAACAAATTCAGCATTTGCTCACCACTGGGTCTTACCTGTAAATGAAAGTAAAGGTATCTGTTTGTATCCAGCAGTTCTGGGTGAAGACTGTTTATCAATGCAATGGCTTCTTGAATCTGTCCTTTCAGTATCATTTCTCGAATTTTTATCCTTTCATCCAGAGTCTCTAGGTCAACACTGGGCTCAATTCCAGACTCCATTCGAAACTTCTCTGCTGCCTCTTTAAAGCCCTCTGTAACGAAAACATTTCACCTCCAAAATCTAATAAGCCAACTTTTTCAAACATGTACAAAGGCCCCCAATTTTATTTGTAATCTTTTCAATAGAGTAAGCATTTTTGTAAATAAAACATTGAGATTTAAAAAAAACAATTAACTATTAGGTATCTAAGAGGGAGAATGAAATTAAGATAGTATTTTTTGAAAGACTTCACATTTTACATTCTAAATTCTATGCCATTTCTAAGGAGTTGAAGGGTAGAATTAAACCAAACCAAACCAAAATGTCTTCAGAAATCTTCTGCTGACCCCATACCTGAAAACAGAATGGCAGTCAAATAGGTAGGCTTGGTTATTCCTTGCCAGAAAAGACCTTGGCAAAAGATGGTGATGACTTATTTAAATATCCTTAGTAAACATATATAAAAACCAAAAGACTGTGTACTCTAGTTTGTACACTACACAAATTTCTTGTTCATCAGTGGGGGAGTGACAAATAAGTCCCTGATCAAAACCATATAGCTCTGACTTACACACACATACAAGTGATTCATGGCTGAATATTTAATTGTTTTCCTATCACTTAGATTCCTGTTGCACATGGACATAAATATGGGTGTAGACCGCCTGTTAATGGCTCCACCCTGGTACAGTTTGCCAATAGACTATGTCATAACTGCCAAATTCCAAGGGGTTTTTGTCCCTCTCAATTTAAAGTTCAGTGTCTGGATGGCAAATCTGATATAGAAGCTTATAAGGATAAAAATGTTTAAGAGATCAGTGTCCTCTTGCAATTATGTTCAGTCAAGTTAGCTAAAGATGGTTTCTAGTAGTCTTTTTTTACTTTGTGATGAAAGGCACAATTCAAATTATACTGGTAGGGAGCACCAGAATTTTCCATTTTTATAAAAACAGTGTGATATTAAGCTCTATACAACTTGGGGTAATGACGTATTCCAAAGCACTAGTGCCATAAGAGACAAAATTGTTACAATTAAAAAGAGACTGGAGAGCTCAACATTATATCCAAAGCCAAAACGTTTTATTTTTGCTCAAAAGAACAGTAATGAGCTGATATGTTGCTAAGAGAAGCCACAGCAAATACTGGTGTTTGCTATAGCAATTAATGGCACCCAATTAATAATACTTTTCAATAAAATGTCATTCATTTTTATGATGTGACACACAGGATCTGATCCAGAAGAGTCCAACCTCCCAAATTTAATACCCGCTGTTCACCGTTACCTGTAACAAGGTAGTTCATGATAAGGCGGTTCATATCTGCTCTCTGGATGTGCAAATTATTGAGTTTTTCCATCCATTCATCTTTTGTGATTTCATCAGGTTTTTCTGCATAGCTCATTCTGAACTCTCACTGTAAGGAAAGGAAAAGCATTTTGGTAGAAACATGCACAAGGCAAAGACTTTCACATGCCTACAAGAACACCTGTTACTAATAAAGAGCAATGGCTCAGAAAAAAAAGTTAGATCTGAGGCTGAAACGCACTTATTCTTGATCACGAGAGGATTATTTGACATGGTCACTAATGTGCCAGAGTGCTGAACTCAAGCTGACTTTTAAACTACCTGCTTCCCAAGGGGTCTTCCAAGTAAACATAGAAGCAACAATCATATGATAACAAGGCTCTTTGGGTAAATATGTTACTTTATATTAGGAAGCAAAACTTGTGGCAGAGGTGATATCTTTTATTAGACCAACTAGATATTTGCAATAAAAAATTATTTATTCGCAAGCTTTCAGGCACAGGCAATTGCAAAGATTATAAAAGTTCTCCAAGGTAGAAATGAAAATTCATATCTTTTATTAGACAACTAAATAGATAGGAAAATCATTCTTTCCAAAATTTTGGGTACAAACATTCCCGAAAGCTTGCAAAAAACAATCTTCTCAACTACTTATTTGTGATAGTTGGAAAAATTGTTTTTTGCAAAATTTTGGGCACAAACACCCCTGAAAGCTTGCAACACACAATTTTTTCCAACTATTTAGTTGTGATATCTTTTATTAGACAACTAAATAGCTGGAAAAAAACTGAACTTTGGAAGCTTGCAGGCACCATACCCTTCTTCAAGGATAAGGGCACTAACAAACTCACCATACGCTTCAAGAAGGATGTCTGTACCCAAAAGCTTGCACAGAACAATTTTTCCAACTATTTAATTGCAATGTCTAATAAAAGACAGCTAAATAGTTGGAAAGTTGTTCTTTACAAGCTTTTGGGCACAAGCACCCCCCAAAAGCTTGCAAAGGACACTTTTTTCCCACCTATTCAGTTGTGATCTCTTTTATTAGACCAACTAAATAGTCGGAAAAATTGTTCTTTGTGAGCTGTCGGGCACAAACGCACTTCTTCAAGCAGAGGGATGGCTGTCGGTGTATCCCCTATGAAGAAGGATGTTTGCACCTGAAAGCTTGCACAGAACAGTTTTTTCCAACTATTTAGTTGTGATGTCTTATAAAAAAAAAAAAAAAA
>NW_017729009.1:13975116-13975605 GCF_001723915.1 Gavialis gangeticus
CCCCGCCGCCACCTTACCGCGCGGGCCGCGCCGCCGGCTCCAACGCACACGGCTCCCACCCGCTCCGCCGCCTCAGCCGGGCCGCCAGCCGCAAGTCTCGCGAGAACGGCCCGCTCCGCCAATCAGAGCGCGGGGGGGCCCGCCCACCAGACCGGGAAGGGGAAAGCCGCAACCGGATGTGGGTTCGTACCATCGAGGTGACACGGGGGAAGGGCAGAGCGGACACTTAGGGATCATAGAGAGTGAGGCGAGAGTAGGCCCAAAGGAGAACTCAAGGAGTGGGGGGAGAAACAAGAGACAGGTAATGCGCATGCGCTGGTGCCTGGCTTGTAGCTGCAGTCAGGCCCAGCGTGGGCAGCTGGAGTTGAGTCTGGTCGTCGTTTCCACCCTTGTACGATTAATAATAGTAAAAGCGTCCAAATAATGATAAAGTTGTAGACTTTATAAATGCAAATTATTTCTATATGTATTTATCTCAAGGCAAATTAT
>NW_017729009.1:13980605-13981737 GCF_001723915.1 Gavialis gangeticus
ATTTTGGGTACAAACATTCCCGAAAGCTTGCAAAAAACAATCTTCTCAACTACTTATTTGTGATAGTTGGAAAAATTGTTTTTTGCAAAATTTTGGGCACAAACACCCCTGAAAGCTTGCAACACACAATTTTTTCCAACTATTTAGTTGTGATATCTTTTATTAGACAACTAAATAGCTGGAAAAAAACTGAACTTTGGAAGCTTGCAGGCACCATACCCTTCTTCAAGGATAAGGGCACTAACAAACTCACCATACGCTTCAAGAAGGATGTCTGTACCCAAAAGCTTGCACAGAACAATTTTTCCAACTATTTAATTGCAATGTCTAATAAAAGACAGCTAAATAGTTGGAAAGTTGTTCTTTACAAGCTTTTGGGCACAAGCACCCCCCAAAAGCTTGCAAAGGACACTTTTTTCCCACCTATTCAGTTGTGATCTCTTTTATTAGACCAACTAAATAGTCGGAAAAATTGTTCTTTGTGAGCTGTCGGGCACAAACGCACTTCTTCAAGCAGAGGGATGGCTGTCGGTGTATCCCCTATGAAGAAGGATGTTTGCACCTGAAAGCTTGCACAGAACAGTTTTTTCCAACTATTTAGTTGTGATGTCTTATAAAAAAAAAAAAAAAAGCTAAAGAGTTGGAAAGTTGTTCTTTGCAAGCTTTTGGGCACGGACACCCCCCGAAAGCTCACGCAGGACAATTTTCCCAAGGATCTCACTGGTCTAATAGAAGAGATTGCCTTTACCCAAGCAACCTCAGTCTCTGGACCAACGCGGCTAGCACCAACACCCCGAAACGCTCCTGCCATGCGGACAGATGGACCCGCCATATGAGGATCCTGCCGGAGAAGGCCCGTACCCTGCAGCCCCCCGTGCATCCGGGCTCCTGTAGGGCGCACACCCGGGACGCCCTCCTCCATGCACGTGCACCAGGTGTGACAAGAGCTTCTGCTGCGTTTAGACCTCAACCCAACCAGCTACGACAGGCAGCGCAGCCCCAGGGCCCGGCTGGGCTGGGGGAGGCTGAGCAAGGCCCGCGCTGCCCCAGGGCCTGGCTGAGGGACGTGGCGCGGCCTCCGGAACTCCCCGCCAGTCCCTGTCCCTGTCCCGGCTGCGGCCCTCCCCCCGGC
>NW_017729009.1:13981791-13983345 GCF_001723915.1 Gavialis gangeticus
CCCCGCCGCCACCTTACCGCGCGGGCCGCGCCGCCGGCTCCAACGCACACGGCTCCCACCCGCTCCGCCGCCTCAGCCGGGCCGCCAGCCGCAAGTCTCGCGAGAACGGCCCGCTCCGCCAATCAGAGCGCGGGGGGGCCCGCCCACCAGACCGGGAAGGGGAAAGCCGCAACCGGATGTGGGTTCGTACCATCGAGGTGACACGGGGGAAGGGCAGAGCGGACACTTAGGGATCATAGAGAGTGAGGCGAGAGTAGGCCCAAAGGAGAACTCAAGGAGTGGGGGGAGAAACAAGAGACAGGTAATGCGCATGCGCTGGTGCCTGGCTTGTAGCTGCAGTCAGGCCCAGCGTGGGCAGCTGGAGTTGAGTCTGGTCGTCGTTTCCACCCTTGTACGATTAATAATAGTAAAAGCGTCCAAATAATGATAAAGTTGTAGACTTTATAAATGCAAATTATTTCTATATGTATTTATCTCAAGGCAAATTATTTGCATTTGTATACATTTATATTTGTATAAATATGAATTATTTGTATTTACTTAAATACAAATAATTTACATTTATATCACAATACAAATGATTTGTATTTACTTATAAATACAAATGATTTGTATTTGTATTTATCACAATGCAAATTATTTGCACTTACTTAAAAATGATTGTATTTGTATACATTTGTATTTGTAGCAATACAAATTATCTGTATTTTTTACTTATCAATACAAAGTATTTGTATTTGCTTAATTAAATACAAATAATTTGTAATGATACCACAATACAAATTATTTGTATTTACTTAAATATAAACTTTGTATTTGTATTTTATGTATAAATGCAAATTATTTCTATTTGTATTTATCAAAATACAAAATAATTCTTGAGGAATGTCTTTGGTAAAATAGAAATTTTTTTTTGCAATTTCTCAGTTGGTTTAATAAAAGGTGTCCTCTCTGAGCCAAGGGTTTTTAGAGTTTTGCATTTGGATAATTTTTGAGGTAGCTTATTGATGCAGCAAATGGAAAAGTCATTCTCAGGGAGTCTTGACTGACTTTTGGGTTTGCTGTCAGCATTTCCTTATGATGGCTCACCTCAAAATAAAGAAATGCTTCAATTTTGATGGCCCAGTTCTCACTCACTGGCGTACAGTGAGCAATATAAAGTAAAGACTTATTTTCATATTGATTTGCATATATTAAGGTGTACGATTGGTCAGCAAATACGATAATTATGAGCTTCCAATATGATCATTTCATATTTAAGACCTAGCAACACTGCTTGGAAGTCAAACCAAATGCACACAATGAAGCCCTACACTTGTCTGGCATGTTTGCAGGCCATGTGGCCCCTCTGTTTAAATCCAGCTGTGCAGGGAGTCTGGTCTGCTCACTCCACTCCGGGCCGGGGGGAGGAATTGGCCAGGTTTTAAACCAAACTTTGACATTTGAAACTTGAACTGTGCTTTATTGCAAGTATTGGTGGTATTGCAGCCATACAGGCCCACAGCAATGGACATGGAAATCTCTATGAAGGGTGGGCGAACCTGGATAGCAATG
>NW_017729009.1:13988345-13988642 GCF_001723915.1 Gavialis gangeticus
ACCCCCCGAAACGCTCCTGCCATGCGGACAGATGGACCCGCCATATGAGGATCCTGCCGGAGAAGGCCCGTACCCTGCAGCCCCCCGTGCATCCGGGCTCCTGTAGGGCGCACACCCGGGACGCCCTCCTCCATGCACGTGCACCAGGTGTGACAAGAGCTTCTGCTGCGTTTAGACCTCAACCCAACCAGCTACGACAGGCAGCGCAGCCCCAGGGCCCGGCTGGGCTGGGGGAGGCTGAGCAAGGCCCGCGCTGCCCCAGGGCCTGGCTGAGGGACGTGGCGCGGCCTCCGGAAC
>NW_017729009.1:13990178-13996948 GCF_001723915.1 Gavialis gangeticus
GTATTGGTGGTATTGCAGCCATACAGGCCCACAGCAATGGACATGGAAATCTCTATGAAGGGTGGGCGAACCTGGATAGCAATGGTACTGCATCCATTACATTGGTTGTACCAATGTAAATCAACTTTTAAAGAAGGCATAATGACCCCATAGTTTACTTGGTACAAACATTGATCCATTTTGTGCTGCTGCTTTAGCATAATATGCAGAAGGGGTCTGTTCCTCAAGAAAACACCATTCCTCTTTCGCCCACCCTTGTGCGAAGCAGGTGTCCATCTGCTTTTGTTTATGTTGCACCATTGGTTTTCGCAGCTGCTCCAGAAGAGTGACGCCAAAGCCTTTAGGTGCCCGACCAAAGCTGTAGTATTGTAGCCAGCTTAGCTGTATTGGCTGGGAGTATAAAAATGTGTATGGGTCAAAAACCTGGTGTTGATGTAGCTTTGCTGATGGAAAAATGCTTTTATCAGCGTAGTTGGCAGTGTTTGGGAAGGTGACATGGTATGTTGCTATTGATATTCTTTTATGCTTCTATTTAGGGGGGTTCAGCACTCACTGTGATAGTAGAGGCTTCGTGGTATAGATAATCTCATCATACAGCACATACTAGCTGTCCACATTTGTCTAACCAGTCTAATGATCTCATTCATATCTCCTGTATTTTTTTCTGAGGGCATAATGTAAAATTAACGGTATTGAATAGATAGCTGCCTAAAGAGTGTGTGTCTGTTCTTTTGGAAACCCAGTATGCTTCTGGCTCCTAAACACTTTTTTCTTTTAGCCTGTAATACTGTACACATACTCTTCCAAACACTCTAGCCTTCAAGGATGTGACTTCACCAGCTCCTCCCTAAAAGGTGGAGCTTCCCAGGAGATTTGCATATAAGTGGGGAGTAGTGGGGAGGTCCATGCCCTAGGAGCATTTCCTGAGTCTAGTATCGGGAGAGCCACACCCCAAACAGAGGGAAAGGAGGAGGGTGGTGTAATATGCTTGAAGCTCAACTACAGGTAAAAGGAGTAAGAGTTATACAAGCATCTAAATTGCTTTAAAAAACTTAGTAAACTATGACAAGTTTGACCAGGTGCATGCAGTATGTTGGTTTAAAATTTTTGGTACCTGGTTTTTCCAGAATTTCAGACAAACTACCAAATATAACAAAAAATTGTTCATTTTTCCTTCCTCATGTGCACTGCAAGTGGGAATAAAATTGAGATTAAAGAATTGTTGGGCTATGGCTATTATTTATGGTATTAGACTGCTGCTTCACAGTACTATTTTGAGAGTGAAAAATAGTGCTTTTGGCAATAGCACTGTATTTGAAGGTTTTGTGTTTCTGTTTTTGGTCAGACTTAAGCCTATTGCTGTGTTTCAGCTTTTATTATGAGTAAAACACTAGGGAATTGCAATGAAAACAGTTTGAATGTTGTTTTATCAGATAACATCTTAATGATTTTGTAAAAGCTAGTACTGTGGACTTTTAAAATTTATTTTAACTTGGGGTTAACACTGGACCCTGATGTTTGTTTTAAGTCTTTCACTTGCCGGGTGAAAACATTGCGTTTAGTACGCGTAGGTTTTAAAATAAGCGTCAAAGATTCAAATAATTCATTCATCTGTTTTAGTGTGTATTTGCTTTTTGTCTGAATTTTAGACCCTTCTCTACTGCTAGCCTGACTTTTATAAAGAAAATCCTGCATGATTGAGGGTGTTGCCTAAAGCAATTCAGGTTTTTCCCAGTTATCAGGTATAATAAATAAGGTATCTGAGTAGTCAGCATCTTCATTCCTTTCTATCTTCCCTCAGGTTGATGGGTGCTGAACTACCCAATGTGTGACACCTGCTGGCTTCTCTAGTGAACTCTATACTCGGTGGGGTATTCAGGCTCTCAAGTGCTGCAGGGGCTGGAGTGCTTGGATTTACAAGCTCTGAGCTATAATGTGCACAGGATTTGGAAGGGAGGTGAGTGGCTAGCCATTAAGTTTTTGATTAAAGTGTGTGAAAGACTTTTTTGAGAAATTAAATCCTAGAAAAAAAATGAAGCTGTGAAGTAAGGGTGCCTGGAAAGCAAGGAGGGGCAATGGCAAACTTTTCCTGCCTAACTCCCCTTTCATCTCCTATATGCTAAACACCTGTTCCACTGAGTGCCCAGTGACTACACCCATGATATTTTCACCACCCTATCTGTCAAAAGTCTGCTGTACATCTGGGGGAAAAAACCTTAAAATGCCAACCTGTAATTGCGGGATTAGATGGGACTGCATGGAAACAAGCCCAGTGCTTGCGTTCTGGATGCTACTCCAAATTGACCATGTACTTCCCACCTGAAAAGCAAGAAATTGGACCTAATGATATTATGCATGTCTCCCATTTACTTGCCTTGCAGATCTCAGGTTTCTGAAGGATGCAAGTCATTAGTCTTTTATTAATTCAAATAGCTGGGACCTTGAAGGGACTTGAGTAATGTAGTCCATTTCAAAGTGCTGGCAGAATGCAGCGCAGTATGAAAATTTTTAGCTTTTTTGTGAATTTGGTCCAGCAAAAGGAAATGTTTAACTTTTTTTTTTTAACTAAGCCTCCCTGCGCATTAGTGGCACTGGGTATTAAAAGAGGCACATGGGGTCAAATAGAGCGAAAAGGAAGCAGAACATCCTTGAAGAAATCTATTAAAATCCTTGTTAAACACCACATGTAGTGGGTAGATTTGGTAAAATTCCTTGTTGATTTTTCCACCCCCCCAAAAAAACCAAAGCTATTTTCATTACATGAAAAGCATTACAATGAGCATAAAATATTTTGTGTATGTGTGACTCTAGTGCTTGAGAACATGGTGATTCAAGTCTAGGTCTTGGATAATCCAATGCTGGAAAGACTTGCAGAGTCTAGTATTTATGAGAGGTGTTGGACTGATTATCTGCAGAGAAAAAGAACTTTGCCCACGGAACAGGTAAAGAATGAATATAACATGTGCTATCTAAGTGTCCCCACGATCTGTTTAGCAAAGTACAGAAAGGAACCATCTATCAGACACCCCTCAGAGATGAGCTTGTTCATCTAATATGCTTCCCTTCTCCATTACTGTCGTCACCAGCCTCTGCCTGACTTCCCAACAGCCAAATGGCTTTCCAGAGCCTGCTGTAGTGCTCTCCTGCCATGAGACAGGGAGGTGTTGAGCCTAACTCCCTGTTTCAGGGCTCCAGAATTTTAGGAACACCAAAAATATGGGGCTATTTTGGTGGGGAAAAAATGGACTTGCACGATTACTGTACCATTTCTTCCTTTCAGTGCACCTGCCGCCCAGAGCTGAAAGTGCCGTTCCTAGGAGTAAGCAGAGTGAAACGCCCATGCCTGTTGTTGGTAACTGTGCTATAACAGTAGGTAAAAGTCAAAGCCTCATTGCTCTAGACTCTGTACAACCTTATCAGGGGCCAGCAACAGGGACTCAGGGAAAGTCTGTTCACCAGGGCCCCCCCTTGGAGTCACTAGGAACAATGGCCACAAGCTGAGGGAGGATAGGTTTAGGTTGGATATCAGGAAGAACTACTTTACTGTAAGGGTGGCCAGAGCCTGGAATAGGCTTCCCAGAGAGGTGGTGCTCTCACCTTCCCTGGACATCTTCAAGAGGAGACTGGACAAGCACCTGGCTGCGGTCTTATGACCCCGGCCACCCCCAGTGTCATTCCTGCCCATGGCAGGGGGTCGGACTCGATGATCTGTCTAGGTCCCTTCTGACTCATTGATTCTATGAAACGCAAGGGTTTGGAGAGAAAAAGCAGGTGGGGACTTCCTTCATGTCAGCTGCTCTGTTGGATTTGGATGCATTTTGGATCCACTGGATTTGCAACCATTTGGATGCAGCCCTTGCCCTTCAGTAAGCAAAAGCTAAATTGTGGGCGCTCGGCCCCATTTCATTGAGGTAAGCTGTCCCAACCATGCTATTGGTTCAATAAAACATATTGCCCCCAAAATCTGCCTCTTACTCCAGTTTAGCTTTTGCTCACTGGGGAGTGAGAGCAGGGACTCGAACAGATATTGTAGAGCACCTGCTGTGCAGTAAGTACCAGCCCCCTTTTTAACTTGCTCTGAGTTGTTCCTTAGGTTGTGTCCATTTGGGTACACACCATCTCCAAGAGTTTGTATTTTAGAAGATGAATGCTGTAGACAGAAAGATAAGACAAGGAGCTGATAAACTGTCACCGCCCATCAGTACATGTCTACTGCCTCCAGTGATTTCATAACTGTTGCCAAGAAGCAAGTCTTGCCTACTTATTCCAACTGCTCAAGAGCCACTTGCCAGAAGACTTTGTGAAGCTGCTTTTTGGCATGTGCTCAGGGACGTGTTCAGGACCTCGGGCTCTAGCATGCTTCTGAGAGTACCTGGCCCTGCTACAACAGCATGTGATTAGGAGTGAGTGAACAAGTCTTGTTTCTCTGTGTCAGTGAAGGCTAGATAGAGGTACCCTTGGTTGCCTAATAATCAAACTCTTTTTGTAGGCATCAGGTTGGTTGCAGATATAACTGGCTTGAATATAAATAGAGCATCTGCTAAATTCAGTGGGTGTGGCAAATGAACAGCAGTACATTGAAGGGGCACTAGTAGGTGAATGATCTAATTGAAATGCAATTACTAGAAGGGCATAAGGCATTGGGTATGGCATGAATTGTTTTGTTGTAGTCTTCTATGGGATGCCCATCTTTAATTTCTTGCTATGCAAGTTAGCTTTCCATAAAATGCTGAATTGGTATATTTTATGCTTCATTCCAGGGTTTATATTGTAGCTGAATTTGGTTTAATAAAGCTTCTTAGTGTTTTTTTTTTTCTTCTCCCAAATAAGACTTAGTTTACTAAAGCTGTTTCTAGTTTACTAGGAATTTAAATGTTGCTCTCTGCTTCTAATGTCTTGTATTTTTGTACAGGGATCTTCAAGACCTTAAAAATCATTTATGAATTAAACCTAACACCACCCTGGGAGACAGGTAAGTATTACCATCTGGTTTTCCAGGTGGAGAAACAGGATGATTTACCATAGTTAATATCATGCAAGGAAGTTATTGGCTGACAGAAAAAGTTGGAGCTCCTGCTTTTCTAACATTCAGTCCTGTGTTTTTACCACCACAGCAAGTTCCTTTTGAGCATTGCTTGAAGTGGGCTATGTAAAGAATGGATTTTTACAATGTCAGTGCGGAGCATGTGTTTCATATTCCTAAATAATTCTGATCTGTTTTCAGCCCTTAAAATCTTCTGTTAAGTTCTACATGTGCATGGAACCCTCTGAAATCACTGGGGTGCTCCACGATGGTGTGCTCCCATGAAGTAGCTTGCAAAAATAACACCTTGCTGGATCTATCAGCCGTTGCGTAATGACGTGCGGCCGAGACATGCAGTACCCGATGGCTATTCACACCCTGGTGGCTTCTGACTGGCCATCAGTGGTTGGAATTGCTAATACCGCAAACATTGCCCCCAAGAATAAAAAACGCTGGCAATCGGAATCAACTCCCCACTAGCAAAGTCTCATCTGTTAATGGCAGAGTTCATTTATTTATTATTCAAGCTGTATTTTAGGTTATTTTTAAGTCTGCAGTTAGGTGATAAGTTAGCCTTAGGTCCAATTTAGGTCCAATTAGCCTTGAACTAGGGTGCCTCTGTGAAGAAGAACTAGTGCTGGTAGAGGTTGTTGTCCCCGGTCATCTGCAGCTGGACCCAGGGAGAGCTGCAGTGGGGATTGCTTGATCCTTGGAAATGCAGGGGCAGGTACATCAGGCTGGAAACCAGGTAACAGGAAAAGAAATAAGGTTGTTAGTTGTAGCCGCGTTAGTCTAAGGACATAAGCAGACCGGGGTCTTTGGGTCAATGTGAGATCTTTTATTAGAGCAACTAAATAGTTGGAAAAATTGTTGTTTGCAAGCTTTCAGGCTGAAACACCCTTCTTCAGGCAACTAAATGAAAAGAAATAAGGGATGGATTTGATAGCTGTATTGGTCTGAGACTAAAAGAAATGCAAAACTCTAGCACTCTTGGTTCAGAGATGATACCTTTTATGAGACCAACTGAGCAACTGCAAAAATAAATAAATAAAAGTACAATTCCATATAAATAAAGTATATAAATAACTTCTCTATATTTATTCAAAGTCATGTGAATTTAAATATATAATTATATTAAAATAAATGTGAATTTAAGTATAGTTCTCTATAACCATACATAAATTATATGAATTATTTACACTTATTTATGTGAATATGAATTTAAATCTACAAGTATCTATAAACGTACATAAGTTATATAGGTAACTTATTTATATTTATATAAATTGCATTTAAATTGTATAGATCTAAATATACAATTTAAATTAAATTTATATATAACCAGCTGAGAAACTGCAAAAAAATTACATTAATGTAATTCATATAAAATTTTATATTTTTATATTAGTTGTTTTGGGGGGAGGTTTTTTAGGGGGGGGTTGTTCAGTTTCTCAGTTGGTCTAACAAAAGGTATCATCTCTCAACCAAGAGTTGTGGAGTTTTGCATTTCTGAAAAGAAATAAAAGCATTAAGTCAAGAGTCACCCACAATGCTATGGGGCTGCTACTAGCTGCTGCTTCCCTGCCCTGTTACCGTACTTGAGGTGTAGAAGCGCCCCAGAAAGAGCTGGCGGGAAGCAAAGACCGCCGCCTGCTCCCGCCGCCTCCTTGGAGCTGCCCAATGGGGGAGCGCGCTGTCGCGCCCCCTGGCGGCCGGCCCCGCACTCCCGGCGCCCAGCGCCGCGGCG
>NW_017729009.1:13997056-14018291 GCF_001723915.1 Gavialis gangeticus
GGAGGCGGGCGGGCGGGTCGGGGTAGGCCGCGCGGCCCGGGAACAGGGACGGGCTCCTCCAGGATGGCGTCATAATCCCGCTGGCGTCATGGCGCTCCGTGACGTCACGCCCCGTCTCCCCCTCTTTTTGTCTCGCGCAACGGCTGCCAACGGGCTGGGTACGGGGGGGTTCGGCGGCTTGCGGCCTCGGGCATGGCTGGGTGGTGTTTACAGCGGGGGATGGGAATTGAGGGGGCAGATGTAGGCTTCCCCCCTCCCCAGGGCTGATCAGTTTTTGGGATGGGTGCAGCTGCTCCTATGCAGACCGGGGCCTTTGGGTAAACGTGATTTTTTTTTTTTTTTTAATTGGATGAACTCAATAGCAGGGGGAGAGGGGGGAGATTTATTTCCCGGGAAGCGTTCAGGCACCATGCCCTTCAGGCACAGGGAGAGTCTGCGAGTCCTCCTAGGGGTGTGCTGGTTGTAGCCTAAGGACATAGGTAAGGACAGGGTCCTTTTGGAGTAAATCTGATATCTTTTTATTAGACCAGTTCCAATTGCTGGACAAAAAAATCTTTGCAAGCTTTCGGGTGTAAAGACCTTGGTGGTCCAGTTGTAAACGAGCAATTTGGATCGGCGGAGCTATATCGAGAGTTGTAACTATTAACGCTTTCTTGTACAAGCAGAAGACAGCCAAATCCATAGGGATCTGGGGACTAGCAAAGGAGACGGAGTTTGCAACGAAAAGGTGCAAACACGTCCCTGAGGTATTTTATTACCTGAAAGCTTGCTAAGAATTTTTCCAACTGTTTTTCCATCTCAAATAGTTGGGGAAATTCTTCTTTGCGAGCTTTCATGTATAAATCCCTGAGGTATTTATTACCTGGAAGCTTGCAAAGAAGAATTTTCCCAACTATTTGAGTAACTCCTCTTATGCTTCCCATCAGATTGAACTGGCATCACTTGAAGATGAAAAGCGTCCTGTAGCATTCAAAGGACGTTTTATTTACTTATTTTTCTTGCAGGCTGTGCAGTCGTTTTTTGTAATGCCGGGTATAACGCACTCTTTCCTTGGGTGCATCCACTCGGGTTCTGCCTGTGTTCTTTTGGCTTCAAAGTATTTCTTTGTGGGGGGTGGGAGAACTGCCCTCCTTTTGGCATCACCTTTTTTATTGCAAGTTTTTTGTCTCCTTTATGATTCCCCAGATCCTGATGGATTTAGCTGTCTTTTGCTTTTCCAAGAAAGCGTTAAAAGTTACAACTTTTAGTGCTTAAGTCAACATGGTTCTGTTGATCTGAACTGCTTGTTTGCATTTGACCACCACATTATGTAATTTATTTATTTATTTTTAAAAGGATGTTGTCCTTTATTGCCTGTTTTAGGAACAGGTCATGTAAGCAGTAACTTGAATTAGTTTGCTCTACGCAACATCTCCAGTTATGTTTTTTTTAGTTTCTTGACTTTCTTGCAAATTACTTAGCTGTATAAACAGTTGAACTTTTGAGGAAAAATATGAAGCTGAAAAACATGTAGTTATTCATGATAAATGGAGAGTTGTATGCCAACTGTAGTAGCTATTATAGGTCATGTTAAAAAATTTGATCATGTAAAAGACTAGTAAGAGACTGACCCTTGGATCTTCCTGTAAGATCTTGTTTAACAAATTTGCTAGTATGCTCAAAATACCTTTTTGGGCTTAGTCTTTTAGGTGGGGGGTTGGGTTTTTTTTTTTTTTTTTTTTTTGAGGGTTTAGAAATGCACTGCATTGAAAGGAGTTTTACTTCAGTTTTGCTCCAAACTGAAAGTTTTTGTTAACCTTCAAATAATTATTATCAAAGGCCATGTAATGGACTTAGAGCAGGATTGGAGCTTTGAATCCTTTTTCAGAAAAGTGTTTAAGGTTTTGAAGTATAGTGGGACACCAAAGAAGCAAAATATTCTGCCTTGGCAAACAGACTTACTTTGATTTGTCATGAAATTTAAATTTCAGAATGTAGACCCTGATCTGCCAGTTTTCAAGATGTTCAGTTAATATGTAAATAATATTATAATTATTTCACACTTTTTAAATCTTCAAATAATACAAATGGGGTGAGACAATGTTTTGTCTTGTGGGTTCCTTTTGCTTTAAACAAAAATAATGCAAATGGAAGCAGTTTGAATCCAAAGCATTACATAAGGACTTGGAGCTTGCAAGTCTTAATTTTAATAAAAAGCTAAAGGATGTTACGGGAGAACTTTCCAGAGGAATGACTGTGAACTCTTCCTATAGTACGCTGTTTATGTTCTCCCTCATTTTGTTTTCCACTTCAGTATTACAAGCTTTCATCACAATTTCTGAAACTTTTTTTCTCTTTTTGGCTGGGGGCAGGGACAGGCAAAGGCTTTCTTTCTTTCCTTCTAGCTAAGCTTGACTGACCCCCTCTCTCTTCTCCCCCAGTAAAATTTCCAACTAATACATGCAGTGCTGGCAAAGGTAGCATTAGGTCACTGGTGGCTTTCTTCACTAGCAGTTCCACTGTTTTACTACTAGTAGAACAGTAAGGAGGAATTTAAAGGGAAGGGATCTAATGTAGCCGAGGCTTGTCCGACTTCCAGTGTAACACTATCTGGGTAGCTGTTTGTGTCTTCTAGAGTCCCTCAACTTCAATTAGTAATGGTTGAAATCTAGTATCAGATAAGGGTACATGTAATATTTGTTCAGCAGTAAATATGAACTCAGTGGGCATGTCTATGCATTTATTAATGCACTTTTACTAATGTGCATTAATTTAGTACCTCATATTAATGTGCATTAGGCTGTGCTGATGCTCAGTAGCACAAGCACATGCTTTTTTAGTGACGCTTAATGCGCAGTAGCTTATTCTGCTGTGCATTGTTAACATATTAGCACTTTTTAACATGCTGCTTTAATATGCAGCAGAATAGGCTGCTGCGCATCAAAGCGCATGCATAGATGAACTTAGCCTCTATAATATTGAGGCACTGAAGTCACTGAATTTTCCTTACTTGCTATAGATTTAATTATGATTATTATTGTTACTGTTATTAATGCCATTTATCAGTAATATTATTATTATTATTGGAGTCCAGCAGTATCTAGCAGTTGGATTTCTGGGTTCATAAATTTAAATACAGAGTTCCTGCTGTATTAAGGTTACTGAATGACATTCAAGTGCAGATTAGTTCATTTACTGATAATAATACTTTATGAAGAAAACACAATTTCCATGTTGTTTATTTATCAGACTTTAACCACACTTCTGGTTTTTATACAGACAGTTTGTCCCTTTTTGGAGTAACCCAATCAGGCAACTGATTCCATTTTCATTTCTCTGTGTAAATGTGAAAGATAAGTCTTTTCTCACTGGGATTTAAACTACTTTTCTTTTCAGAAGTTTATTGTGGAAGGAATCTTTGATGGGAGGGTGGGGAAAAGTCTTTTTTATGTTTGGCAGTGATAAAAGCATTTCAAATGTTGACGCACAGCAAGCTGATAATTAGGAAATAAATATGTTCCCCCTCCCAACACTGCTTTTGTCATAGTCTTCCAGTTGCCAGAAGCAATTTATTTGTTTCTGTTATGGAAATTGGGATGTGGGAGACTGATTTGTAAAGTTATTGTGGAACGTGCGTTAGTTTCAGCTCCATCCTTAGATGTGGCTCTTGCTAACTGGTTCGTCTTTTAATTTGAAGAGCTTTACAAGTTTGGCTGTAAAATTTACGTATGGTCAACTTAACATACTTGTACTTGCTATAGAAGTTTTGCTTCAGAAAAATTAAATTTGTAAGTATTTAAGTATGTTGCATATTCTGATTTATAAAAAAAATCATTGTGAAAATATTTGTTATTAGAGTCTGGAAGATCAATTAAACAATGTATAGCTAGATACTTAGATTTCTAATATTATATGCTTTTAGCATCAGACCTGCATTTATCAAAAGATAGGATAAAATGTAAATTAATTTTTAATAAGCTCCCCTGTTCTACAGAATAGAAACCATTGTAAATATATGATGCGTTTGTTAGACATATTTTCAGGACCAAAAAACCCTTCTTGAAATGTCATAATTGCAAATTTCAAGGATGTCCAGGAGTAAAAAGAACATAATCCCTAAGAGCAGTTCCGTGGACATACACCAATGTCCACATGCATCAATCAGTTCAGTGTGCAATTACTATTTAAAAGCAGTTGGTATTATGAGGATAAAGGAAGATAATGCAGTTAAATTACAGCTAGCCAAATCTAGTTGTTTTGCAAATTGCAAAACATTTATTAAAATTTGAGCATATGAAACTTATTTTATGAGGGGTATTTGCTAGTCATATGAAATATATTAAAAAAAATCACTCTGGCATTTTTAACTTGGTAATATTGTGAATATAAGGAAAACATTCTAGTCATTAGAACTTGTGTAATATTTTCCATGTATAGGATGTCTAACTAATTCAGTAAAATGGGGTTCAATATTAAAATTTCTGTGGCAGGGCCATGAACATGAAGTTTCTTAATCCTAATATAACATTTCTTTATGGGCTGTTAACACAGACCCTGAACTTTTTAAAGGTGATAATATGATCAAGCAACATAGATTCCTCTATAAACCAAAGCTACAAGCAAAGACTGAGTGATAACTGTTACATGAGTTAGTAATAAAACTCCTTTTAGCATGCCAAAGCATCACAGTTCTAACAGGTAGTAGTGTTTTTCCTTAGTTTATGTTCGTTAATTTTAAATGGCACTAATCAATCCAGTCACATGCCCATTTATTTTACTGTTGACTTTTTTTTAAAAATCAGTCATTCTTAAAGAGGATTTCTGGCAGGTAGCATTAGCTCTAATTCATATGAAAAATTAAGCCCATATCTATACTACAGATGCATTAATTATGCAGGTATATGGAGGAATACAGGTGTACAGGCAGAGTGGTCCTAGTTTAGATGCAGTTACAGTGGCCAGGTTTTAATTTGGTTAGTCCATTGACAATGTTTACATGCAAGACAATTGTAAATGAGCATAATTGGAAAAATAGTTTATAAATGTGTGTTGTGCATTGTTGAATACTGAACTTGGTCATCTGAAGCGTTTGAGCAGAATCTTGCATTTTCATCAGTAAAAAACTGCAAAGGCTTGCAGAAAGGATATTTTCCAGCCAACAATGCAGCAATTCCTGGAAGACTATCCTTTTTGATAATTTGAAACTGCCACAATAATTTTCAGCTAACAAAATATTATCAAGTGCTTAACACGAGGCCCTCCAATGGAATGGGGAAGTAGTTGCTTGTAGTGTAGTGGACTTAGGCCTTTGTTTGCAGGGGGGAAGGAAGGGAATGGAGTAATTTTTGCTTGCAACTGCTATCTCTAATGGACTGTTGCAATACTGTGACCTTTCAGTTTGCTAACACACATTAAATGAGTGTAGCAGTCCTCTTAGTGCTGAAGAGATGATTTTCTTAATCAGTATTTTGAAGAAATTTAGAGAGACCAAACTTTATGGATCCAGTTTTAAATTTTCAGCAGATATTGAAATTGGGGGGGAAATCGAAAGTTGAATTGGTTTGGTTATTTGTAACTAGACTTTTTTCTTTATTAATACAAACAAATAAAATAACTGCAATTGATAACTTAAGCCCGCTCTCTTTGTTGGCTGGGTCCATTTCAGGGATAGTCAGACTTCAGTAATTTGTTTCAAAAACTTTCCCTTAAGGTGTGTTTCTCTAAGTGTACATGTAGCATTGTATAAATGCAAACCAGTGAAAATAATTAAACCAGCCCTTGTTCTGTCCTTGCCTGACACTTATACGGATCCAGTGACCCACTTTCCATTCCCTCCTTTCGAAAGTGGTTTATCCGTTCCCCCAGCATTTGCAGAGTTTTTCATAGGAGACCTGATTACTAGTGCTTCGTTTAGGGAGGCATGAATTTCTAAATAAACCTGAATAAAAAAATGTATTAAAGTTTAGGTATAAATTAAGTTTAATAATTGATTTCTGATTATTTGCCAAAAGCAAGACAACAAATAATTCCTACCATTGTTTTGTGCTGTGGAATAGCAGAGTGGGATTTGGCAAATTGGGATGTATGCTCATTTGCATGTGTTTTGGTTGGTGGTGGTCTATATAAGTGTTTTGTTTCTTTAGTACATAGTAGACATGTAACTATCACATTATATTTTTTATGGAGGAGAAAAATAACCTGCAGAAATTCAAGCATTTTCCAGCTCCCTACCTTGACCTGTATGACGGGTATCACAGTAGATAGAACCTGTCCAGGACATCATAGATGCTATAGTTAATGTAACTGTTACTTCTGTTTCAACCAAAAGGAATATACAGAGAGGATTTTGCCTCTAGCCCAGCAAGTGTCTTGGATGGGCCATCAAACCTATTAAAGTTTCATAAAATCAAAGGCCTTGTAACTCATGGCCAGACTCATTATATTGATTCAACCACAAAAGACTCAGGGGCTTCATTAGATCCAACTTGCTAAATTCCCTGGCAGCACTTCACTGGCAGGATAAGGATTTGAGGATCTGGTGAACAGACATCTAAGATGAGGTTGCTGTACAGATATTTTTTTCCTGAAATGCTGTACCATGTAGAGGAGTGAAATGGAAACTTGGGCAGGATGCAGTTTATAGGCCAAGGGAATGTTTTCCTCTCAAAGAAGCCATCCCAGGGTAGCATAGCTTTTCACTTATTTAGAGGGTGTACAGCCTACATCAGAACAGAAGACAAAATGAAGAACTGCCGTCCCACTTTGAACAGATTGTGCATGTTTGAGAAATCTTTCCAAACAACCTGGATCTGCTCTGCCTGTACAAGCCAATTAATAGACTACCGTTACTCTTCAAGTTCAATATGTTCACTCAAGAAGTTTTGGAAGCCCTAAAGAGTTCTCGATCCAAGACCTGTGAATTTGACTATGCCGTTTCCTGGCTTCTGAAAGAATTTGTGGCATCACTTTTCTTAACATCATAATATTCAGCACCTTATTCAGGAAAGGAACCTTTTCATTCTTTTCTTCCAAGGCACAGCATCAAAGAAACCCACCCATGATGTATATAGTTCTAGCAAACTAATGCCTAGTGTCAGACCTTCTGTTCCTGAGTAATTCCATGGTGACAGAAAAATGTCAACTACAAGGCCATATAATTGAAGCTAAAATCGTAGATCTCATATATTCTAGATTCAGAGCAAAGTGTTGAGCTGAAACTACTTCAGTTGCACTGATGGATGCTTTTAATGGATAAAAGGCAGAAATCCAATCCTCTTGCTCCTGGTGCTCTTCAGTATTTAATATAATTGACAACAGGATGCTGCAGCCTTGCTTGAGTTTTGAGCCAGTGGTTTTGAGTTCATTCTGAGGTTGTGTGCTCAGTGAGTTGATATGGGAAACTTCACCTCTGCTTCCAGACCATTCATCTGTGAAGTCCTTCAACCATCAGTTTCTCTTCTGCGCCTTTCAGCACTTTTTTGCAGTCAGTTGGTGAACTTACCAATCTGTAGGGGCTGAAGTGCAGTGTAGGATGCAAATGACTGACGCCTTCTAGCTTCATGCAGGATTTTGTCACGATGGTCAAGTGCTTGAACAGGATCAACTTGTGCATGAAGAACAGCTAGTTGAATCTGAGCAAGACAGAGGTTAAGCTTATGAGCAGAAACAAGAACAAACATTTTAAAGAGTTTACAGTTGGGTTGCAGTTTATTTTGGTTTAGGATCCATAGTTGGTCAGTTTAGTCCATAGTCTATGAGGGCATCTAGATTCTTAGATGACACTAAGCCCTCTCATAACAGAGGAGTTGATAAGAGAACAAACCAGAGAGATAAAAGTTGATTTTTTTTTGCTTAATGCACTGGCTGGTGCTCAAATAAATACAAAAGTCATGGTATGAGAGCTTGAGTAGCATATAACAGGTTGACACGTTGAAAACAAATGTAAAAACATCTTACTGGATCTGTTTCCAAACGGAGGCATATATCTAGGCATACATCACATCCATTTAAATATTTGGCCATGTAAAGTTTGACAGCTGGGATTAATTTTGAGGACAAGAAGTAATTAATGATCTTTGTTCCTAAACTTGTAAAGAACAAGAGGCGATATCATCATTCATTAACAGCAACAAAGGAGTTACCTGGTCAATCAGAGCAATAATGTAATGTTTTTCTTCCTACTTGTTCAGAATTCATGAAGAAAACTCAGTGTTTTATATTCATATTTCTGCTTTCTTTTAAAAAGTGCAGTCTTTATTGATCTCACTTTGAAAATATTTTTCAATCTCCAAAGGCAGGCAGAAAAAATCTTGAGGCAATTATATTGTGAATAGATTGTGAAGGTGGATTCATTAAGCATATATTATGCACATGTTAAAAGATTTTTGTTCTGTTTGGTTTTATTTTCTCTCTGGATAAACTCAAGTTACAGGTATTTCTAAAAACTGTTCTATTCTGAAAATATTCCCTTTATCCGTTGATAAATATAAATAGCTGTTTGCAGGTATTAAGGTGAAAGTATTTTTCTTTAAGCTTGGTACTGGTAGAGAGAGCACTGCATTAAGGGTTTAGGAAATAGCTCCTTGGTTTACTAGTTTGCTCTCTCTTCACTGTCTCCATGTGCTCAATTCTACCTTTCTGTGCTTGCTTTGACATACCACACCTTAGTGAAGTTTACATGTTTTAATCAGAGTTCACGTATTTACCTCTGCAGGGTGTATAGAATGATAAATGTTGAGGAGTTGACTTTAGTAGAATTATTCATGTTTACAGGTGCATTGAATGCAGTGTTGGATCTGGGCTTTAATCTGACAGCCAAAATTTAGCATTGGAAGGTTGGAAATGCAGCCATTCTTCATTGGCTTTGTTCCATTTGTGTAGTACTGGAATACCAAGTTGCAAAATTTTACTAATGATTTCATAAGATTGTCATACTGTGGATACAGGAATCTCCAGATATCTGTTTGCAGTGTTTGAGGTCATCCCCTAATGTATTATTAGTGTTTCTATTCCAGATTTTCTTTCCAGAAAGAAACTTTGAGGGTTTTAATCTAAGATATGCTTGGACTGTTTGCTGTATTTTGAAGTATGACATTTTTATAATTGGTATTTTATTAAGTTATTTGAGTGATTGTTCTGAAAATAGGTCCTTTTGGGAAAAGATGCAAGAAACTAACTTGTTCAGTCATCTTGTGGCTTTAAAGAGGGTAGTCTATTGTGATTATATTTTGCATTTTGTTTGAGTATTAGGGTAAAGCATAGCATATTTACATGGAGGGGGGTTCTGAATACATGCACTTGTGATGCTTTTAAGTCAATGAAATGAAGGTTGAGGTATTTGAAGATTGAATTATCTGCAAAGCTTCCTTTGTTTTGGTGGTAGAGATACAGAGGCTAAATGAACTGTGTACAACAGGCATAATATTAAATTTGAATTTCCAAGGAGAGGGGTGGTGTAAGTAATAAAAAATTTAAATATTTAAAATTTAAATTTATACTTTAAATTTAAGTATAATTGATAGCTCTTCCTAATTTACAGGAGCTGGGGATTTCCTTAGGAAAGATGTAAGCTGGGAGGTTCCTGTGTCAGCGCATGTTGAGATGCATTAATCTTGCCAGAGTTAATGGCTATACCTGTATAACAGTATACTAATATTACTATTCATGGAAGATACAATTAGCAGAAAGGCTTGGAATGGGCATATATTGAATGCAGGCTGTTGTTCAAGTGAAGGAAGCAATTTACTGTAGATAGATACACAGCATAACTGGGGGGATGGGGGGGTGACCTGGGCAGCAGCCCCAGGACTGCATCTGTGGGGATGTGCAAGAATAGCTGTAAATGCAATGACAGCTGATCTCACCCCTGTCCTTGGCACTGGCTGCTGGTGCTGCCCTAGGCATTGCATGGTTGCCCAGGGCATGGAGCTGTCTGGCGGCAGCTCTGGATATACATGGAGTTCTGGAGGGTCTTCCAGAAGCTTTTCCTCCTAGTTACAGAATCCTGGCGTTTCTTTGCATCAGATGGTCTTGGTCTTGAGTTCCAGCCATACAAAAATGCAGTTTATGGTTGCTGCAGCATTCAAAGGAGTGACTGATTCTGTTCTCATCAGTAGGCACATATGCATGTTCCTGAAAGCTGTTGCCAGTTGGAGACCAGTAGAGCAACTTGTGCCTCCTACTTGGAATTTAAGTTTCAAGGGATTTGTCACCTTTCCCATTAGACAGTGATGAGGGTTTAATTATATACGTTTCTGTTAAAGACTTTTTTTGGTTCCCTTCAGGGTAGGGGAATTGTTGTATTTCTCCACCTGGATATATTTGTGCTTTAGAAACTCCAGAACTCAGGGCAACAAGGACATTTCCTTCCCATTAAACGGAGAAAATTGCTCTGCATAAATTTGTTGCTTGGATGTCTTCAGGGTACTATCTCTTGTTTTTCAAAATACATTAAAGTAGTATGCCTCCCAGTTAAGATGAAAGAGAAACTACACTACTAGAAATTTGTGAAGTAGTTGCCAAAACATTGACTTGCACCTTTCTCAGGCATTGCAGTTTAGAACACAGCTGTATTCAAGAGCACGTTACAGGTGGCAGTTAGGGTATGCTTTTTAACTTGGGTGCTTGGGAGAACTCAAGTATCTGGACTATATAGAAAATAAAAATTAAAAAGGGAATTCTCTTGATATTGTCTTTTGAGATTTTTCTATAATCTGTCCAGGTACCATTTTTGTGTGGGTAAAGAAACTGTTCTATATTCAGGTTGCTTTAGATTGTTCATATTATTACAGTTATTTTTTATTTTCATCAGCAAAAATATCTTTTTTTATTAATACTGGTTTCCATGTATTCAACTGAAGGAAACCAGGCACTAATTGAGGAAACTAGACCCTACTTGGGGACAGGTTTGCCAAAAATAGTTAATGTGTAGTGTTATATCAGTAGTTTAATAAACTAGTTGTATTTATAAGAACATTTTGTTTTTGAAGGTGGACTAAAGATATGTGCTGCCATCCATGCATGACATGGGTTATAGTACAAAACTGAGGCAGGTTGAAAACTGTGTGAAGGCTGCTCTTTTAACCTTTAAGGTTACAGTGTAGTTAGGAAGACCTGTCATTGGGACATTTGGGGGAGAGGGCCTTCCTTTGGGTGTTAAGGGAAGTGAGTCTCAGACTTCCCCTTTCATATTGAGATACAATTGAGGTTTAGATTAAAGGCCACAGAATCCATTTGCAAGTAATGCAGAAAGGCGGTGGTTGCAACTTCCATTCCATAACCTGGGACCTGTTTGTGGCATTTATGCTTTTTTTTTTTTATATTATATTATTAGGGAGAGAAGGTTGGCATCATAGTAAACAATTGGGTGAAGAACAGGTGGGGGGGAAAAAAACCCACTCGTGTACAGTGCAATGATTTAGGACTGGTGTTGATTAAATGAATCCCTGAGAAGAGATGCATTTTTGCCTGTATTTATGAAACTGGTTTGTGTTTCGAACAAGTTTTGATTGTAACTAGCTTCTGTCAACTTTTTCTTTTGTCAGTGATATCAGAACTGAGCAAGATTGAGAAGTTTTTGGAAACGCTCTTAAATACTTTTCATTAAAATTAAATTCTGTAAATTTATCACCAATTTTTGTATGCGTCTAATCCATGAATCTCTGGAAGTGATAGGATGATAAACCTTGAATTCCCAAATAGGAAAAGGACTATGATTGTAAGCATCCAGCTGGAGCTAGGAGATTAATTGGCAAGATGAATGTACAGTTAAAAAAGAATCATTGTTAAAAGGTTTTTTTCTGCTGTCTCAGAAGTTATTTTTAATTAAATACTGTAATCAGTGCTGTTTATCCTAAAACCATAGGTTTGTTTTTAAAAAAAAAAAAAAAAAAGGAAGAAAAAGAAAGAAAGAAGTGGTTACAGTGTAACATTTTGATTCAAAGTTTGCCTAGATTTTTTTTCCGTTGCCCCTCTTAATCTCATGGATTTTCATCAGTGTTCATTAATTAGACCAGTGGGGTTATAATTGCTCATAAATATCTACATACCTTTTTTTTTTTTTAAACCAACATAGCGATGGAAACCGCTTCAGTGCAAAAGCTTTGTTTATACTAGGGTTCCCACAGGTTCAGCTAAACTGGTGGTGAAACTGGCCTCTACAGGTCTCAGCTGTAGGCACAGTTTAAATTATTTTGGTTTCCCATGACAGGTACATATTTCAGGTGCAAATGAGTGGTCAAACCTGAAAGCTGAGGTTCCTTTTTCAGCATTGGGTTTCCTCAATATAAAACAAAAAAGAAATATTTAAAAAGAAGTACCTAAACATAGAAAAGATGAAAACAATCACCTGTGGAATAAGGAAAAGAGATGTAAAGACATCTTGCAATTACTTTAAAATATAAGCACATACACAGTTGCTGAGTCTTTTGTAATGTTCTTACCATTAGAGTTTTTTATTTATGCTAGCAGTATTCTTGGGCATAAGGGCTACCGTATCTGGTAGGTTAAAAATTCAAGAATAGTTGGGGGTGGGCCTTATGATTGTACATTGTGTTATGTCTTTGTTTCTCCACATGCATGTTGGTGGGCATGCACATTTATTGTGTTCTATGATCACTAGCATCGAAAACTATATCCAAGTGACATCTGCTTAAAATGCAGCATGCAGTCTTGCCACTTGATGGAGTGATTATAACAAATAAAAACATGGCTTATGTTCAAACATCAGAATATTGCTTACTAAGAAGAAATTCTGACTGCTGTATTTAAAATACCTTGGCAACAACAAATCAGTGCCTCAAAAGATATTGAAGATTATTTTGTACCTATGGTTCTTGGACTCCAATAGCAAGTATGAAACCATACCATCAGCAGGCTACCTTTGTTAGTCTGCTACAAGCCAAAATATTCAAATTGGGCATGTTAAGGCACCTAAACTTTGTTTTCTAGGGTTTGCTCATTGGCATATAACTAAAAATAGTAGACTTCAATATTATAGCTGATCAAGAAGTGCTTAGTCAACTTTTCCTCTTCCTTCAGGCATATCTCCTTAGAATTGCGTGATGAGTGATGATTTGGACATTCTGAACAGGGAGATTGAGAGGTTATTACAAAGCAGCATCGTGGAAGAAAGCACTTTAAACTCAGACTGTCTTCAGGTATCAGCTGCAGACTCCTTGGATATAGCTACTGATTTGGACAATGGAGCAAAGTACAAATTAGTGAAGGTATATAATACCTTGATACACAGTACTAGGGTTCTCAAAATAGGTCATAACAGTCTTTCATGTTTGTGGTATTTATGCTTTTTTTTAAGGGAGAGAAGGTTGAGAGAAGGTTGACATCATACTAAAGTGTATAGAAAGCAGACTATTGACTTTTTCTGTATGTAGTATTGGTTTTTTGATTGCTGTCACAGTGGGTTAGATTGCAGAAATAAAGCAGTTGAATTGCCTTATCTCATATAAACTGAGAAGAATAGCAAATTTCTGTCATTCAGTTAGCAGTGGGGAAATGATCATTTCCCCAGCAGTAACAAGTAGTTAAAAATAGCGAATTATAAGCCTTTGGGGTTTGTGAGCTTGGGGTAGTTTCATTATTTTTTATCGTAAGTCAAATTGTTTGGAGGGTGTGTTGTAAATATTTAGAATTATATATCATAATTATCTTTAAATTTGCCTGTCTCCCCTTCCAGAAATGTTACCAGAAGCCATTCTTATCCATATTGGAAGTCAGTTCACACCTTCCATATTGTATATCCCTCCCTAACTACCTGATACAATAATAGGCCACCCTGACTGGCTCAGGACCTGCATGAGCAATCAGAGTTAATTGGAGAGAGCCAGAACATCATACACATACTCCCCTGGAGAAATGTGGCAAACTTGCTGTAGTTCAAAAGAAAATTCTGCAATACATAGTTGTGTAAGCGTAGTGAGTGCAGGAAGGATGCACACTGAAGAAGAAGGAAAAATAATCCCTCAATCCCTACTTTGACAGTATTTTTTGCAAAAAGCTACAGGTGGAAGAACATGTGCCTGAACTCTGTAGTCAACGTTATTCCATTTCTTGGAAAAGCTTCTTTGTACACTCCTCTTTTTTTATCGTCTGCTGCAGTTTAGAATTTACCTTGTTTTCTCCTGCTTTCCTATCTTACAATTTTCTTGCATGCAGACTTGCCCATTATGCTCCTCCAGCTTGGTAGACTTCTTTGCCCTTTCTTCAGGACTTAAATTTATTTTGTTTGCACAGTGGAATAAGTTTTTTTTGATCGTGAAACACTTTACCTAATTGTTTATCGGAAAATGGTTTTACCAGTGGTGTCAGTTGCTGTGGATAGAGCAGAAGTGTAAACAAATAAACAGTTGTTACAAACTTTATTTGGCCATATTCAGGCTTTCAGGAATGATATAAGATGGTGGTTTTCAACCTTTTTTCTTTTGTGGACCCATAACAATTTTTGAACGGAGGTGCTGGTTTGAATTGTAAGTGTGGGTATTCACATACTTTTGATTGATCACAGTTGTCTTTCATGGACCCCCTTAGACATAGTCTGTGAACTTAGGTTGAAAACCACTGATCTAAGAAAACAGTGTTTCCTGAAATAGTTATGAAACTGTTCATGTTTGTAGTGAGGACATGGCCACAGGGGCAGCTTTTCACTTCTGAAGTCCATTCTGAAACTCTTTAGGATTTGAAGCTGTGGCCTTTTTTTTTTTTCCAGTAAGTTTTTGCCATACAACTGGCGAGTCTTTCCAGATGTGGAAAGTTACACTGCTACAATTTGCCAAAGCTAAATAAACTATTCTGTTTTAATTGCATCTACATTAATGCTTTTAAAATTAAAATTAGGAATATTGCTTTGTTAACAAGAAAAGAAATAACATTCCTTGCCAACGTACTTAAAATGTTTAACCATCATAACTATTTGGCCTGCTTTTTCTGTAAGTTTGCATTTGATTTGCTGCACAGTACTCCATACTATAAACTATTAAAGATAATGTGCAAAATGTTGTGTGTTTGAATAATTAGAGTGTGTCAGTAATACATGAAACTGAGCTAATTAACATAATCTTTCTTGATTCTTACTTGAAAATGTAGCACAAGACCAGGGGAAGGATTGAGTACGTGTCTGTAAGTTAACCAACTGGTCATTCTTATTTGGCTTTAGGCAAAACTCTTAAATTTAAAACCAGTACTGATCTTTTCTAAGATATTTAGCCTTATTTGATTACAGTTTTTAAAGTGGCACAATTTCTTTTCTTTATTTTCATTACTTAAAATAATTTCTTCTACATGTTTAGGGTTTTCTTTTATTGTTTATTTTCAGTTTTCCTACACTGCCATGTAGACCTGTTCATGACACCTAAACAAGTTCACGAGACTACATTCTTTAGGGAGTAGACAGATCAATCTTAAAAAAAATATTACAGCAATTTATCCTTTACAGCGATCATCATTTCTGTTGCAATGTCTTTCCTAGGAAAGAAAATATGAAACTTATTTGCTATTTTGGTGTACCTGTTCCTTTTTATTAACAAACTTTGTAACAATTTAAAATTTTGAAGACTTCCTTGGAAATGCTAATGTATAAAGGAAAAGTAAATCAATAACCTAAATAAACTTCCTTTTCTTCTTTTTTCCCCCAGGAGTCTACTTCAAAAGAAGGATCGATGGTGTCTGTGTCTCCATGTTCTTATCAGAATGAACCGGACACTTCTGAATTGTCAAATTCAGCCCGTGCTTTAGAGATTATGCTGAATGACACTGATCTGTTGCTGCCCTCCTCTGGCTGTCTTCATTCAGATCTACAGGGAGAAACCATCCAAACCTCTAATGCTGTGTCAGGTAAAGCATATAGAGGACATTGAAGACTCTTCTTATTTCTTTGCATTTTATCTGGAATTTAAATCTCAGAATTTGGATATCCTCTGCTGTAACTCTTAACATTTCTTCATCTTCCAAGGTAAACAAAGATGTAAAATATTAATTGTTTAATCTGTTGCATCATAACTGTTTTTATTGCAATTTCTTCTGCAGGTGTGAGTATCACTGCAGTTTTCTGATATTTTTAAATTTTAACCTTATTAAATTATAAAACTAAATTTATGAATATAAGCACATAATGATATTTGCAAGGGTGACCTTTCACACAAGACTGTCAGGTTCAGAAATAAATTATGAATGCGTTGTGTTAGCAAAGCTAGGAGAATGGTTCAGTGTTCTATTACCATATTAGCTTCAAATTATTTTTTGTTCCTGTGGCAACATAAGTTTTATAGCCAGTTTCTATCAATACTGACTCAGTATAGGCTTGTCTACGTGGTTCTATTAACAGTAGCATCCCACTGAAGATGTCTTATGAAAAATCCTTTAAACACTGTTTTCAACACAATTGTGTAAAAAGTTCCCTATTTTATTTATTTTGTAAATGTGGGGTTTTAAAAAAAAATGGCAGATCATCAGGGTTACATTTTTGTGTTCTTTTAAATTTAAATAGACATATGCATGGGACCATTTGCTCACAGGTGAACTCTAGAGGGCTTTGTGCCTAATATGTCACAAGGGATAGTATAATTCTTGAAATGAGCCATCTCATCAGTGCACACTGCAAGACCTAAAAATAGTGAAATTGAAAGTAACAGCATACTGAAATCCCCTTATGGACTGGTTATTGGCTAAATTCACAGCATGCAAAATATACATTTCAAATCTGCTCAGCTCTGTTATTAAATTTAAATAGGATAAAATTTATCATTCTGTTTTGTTAGTGTACAAGATATTTGAAAGAATTGCCAAAGTTTAGTCATAAAGAGGTGTTAATAGAATGTTTAGGTTTCCTGTATGGAGCAGATTTTTAACAAGGATTTAAAAATTAAATTGTGACTCAGTTGTGTTTAGTACTGTAAAATTCTTCATTGACCCAGGTTAAAAGTTTATAATTTTTCCAAGGAAAGGGCATGAAAATAGTTCACAAATAAGTACAAGTTAGTTTTTTTTAAATTGGATCTCTCAACCTTGCAGCAGCAACATATGTCTTAGTCACAGTAAAACAATTATTATTTCATCTTAGCAGGACATCCGCATTTCATGCATTTTGTTTTAAATGCTGCAGCATGGATGCTTAATTAATGCGAGTAGTTGATCAGTTTACTCCCAAATTATGTTTTTTTATAAAGTGGCCTTGCCTTGCATGTTTGTTTCTGTCGTTTTATCTCTGCTATTTCTCTGCTAAGAAAATCTCACAGGAGTTCAGAAACTAAATAAAATCCATTAAATCAACACAGACTTTCTCTGTAGTTACCCCCTTCTCCTCCAGGGAATTATATGATAATACTTTATATTAAAAAAAAAGAAAAGTCTTTACAGCTAAACATAATTATATCCAAGCAGTCCTATTAGAGAGAGTTTTAGAAGGATATGTTTAATATCTTCTGAAATGCTGTCTACTGACATTACTAAACCAGTCCCTTCTCTACTTCTTGAAATATTCTTCTCCAGAGAGGAAATAAAATGGCATTTGGGCAGTATCCAGAGAAGATAACCAGAGGTGACTTCTCCAGATAAATCAACATTTTTTTTTCCTCTTGGACTCTTGAATCAAATTGTTCAGGCTGACTCCCTCAAAGATTTTCATTTTAACTTCTTGTCCTGATTATTCCATCAGGATTTCAAGAAGTGACAGGCAGTTTCGGACAGCTGGGTACAATTCAACTTCTAAAAGACTATTGCAGTTTCCAGATGAAACATTTTCAGCTTCTTTTAAAGCTGCTTTATAACTGAAATAAGATATTTGTGTTCACTCAAATGTGTTTTCAAGCAAATAGTTATACAAGAAATTTTCAGATAGGATTTCTACATACCATCTAATTTGGATTCTGAAGACTTCTACGAAAGGAGCTTTCTAGATGGTTTCAAATTTTTGCATAGTCATCTTGTTTAGGATTCAGGCTTGAATGCCTGTATCCATTTACTGTGCACAGAAGGATAGTTAGGTAATGAAGAGATGCTTCCTTTTGTTATCCAGAGAACTCCTAAGCATCTTGACATGGTTCCTGAGCTTAATAAAGCTTAATCATAAAAGGGATTGTCAGAATGCTTCATTAATTCTGTGTAACCACAAAGTAAAAGTTGGTTTGTCATACTTCTACAGGCTAACTTGGGCATTTCTAACCTTGTGAATGACCTGCAAATTGCTTTAGAAGGCAGTATTTTACCTCAGGGAGCATTCCTTACTATGGACATTTATACACATACATTTGTCTGCTCTGCACGTGAACTGAGGTTCCCGGTGCTGCATCACATGCATTTGTATAAACAGCAAAATGCATGTTAGCACTGAGAAGATGGCAGCAGTGTGCTTTTGAAATAAAACACCTTCAATGTAAATGCATGCTGCCACCATTTTCTCAGTGCTGATGCACGTTTCACCATTTATACAAATGTATGCGCTACACAAGCATGTGTACAAATGCCCTATAATTCTGAGGCAGTATATAGAGTATTAAAGCTTTTCTCCTTCTATGTGTGTTGCTCAAGCTGCTCTAGTCTGATGGATGTCTTCTCATATGTTACCTCAAAAGACTTGTGGCACTGATTTCAGATCCTTAAGGTATCTTGGCAAGGTTTTTGCTGTTTTATTCGGCTGTTGAATCCCTGAGGCTCACAACTAGACCTATAGCAATAATGAGATGACTATTACAGAAGCAGGCTGTTGAGGGCAGACTCCTTAATATCTTATAGTGTCTTGAAAGTATACCAGGTGCGGGACAGAGAAAGAGAGCGACCTGTTTGAGGAAGCTCTTAATAAAGTAATTGCTGAAACCAAAAAAGGAAGGATAAGATAATTGCTCTTTAGATTCTAGGAAAGAGGTAATTGACTTTCAGCCATAAGCAGAATCCTCTACATGTTGCCACTTCCTCACATCTATTCAGCTGGGACTCTTGAAAGTGATGGAAGTAGTCAATCAAGGCTCACTGAACCAAGATAAGTGAAACCTCCAACATTCCCCAGCAATGACAAAATACTGTGAACAGAAGCGGATTGTTTCACTTGCACACAGAAGAAACATTCTGAGCATCAAGCACCCTTTCAATTCCAGTTACTGGGTTTAGTTGACAAGAAGTAGACTCAGCAGAATGAGGCCTCGTTCAGTTTTTCTCATAAGAAAGGCTGGATTTCACAAATGGGATCTCCGTATAAGCAGCTAAGTTGATTCTACTTCCAGCACTGTGCTGAATGCATTACTCAAAGATGGCTATTAAACCTCATCTTTGCTGCTTCCCTACTGTTTGGAACAGTGGGCAGAATTTTCCAGAGGAAGGAATAAATGATACTAAGCTCCGTTCTAGTCTCAGAGACCATGTTTGTCTGTGTTTAAAATCAGTGGTGTGCCTTCTTTTCTCCATGATGTGCTGGAAAGTAATAGGGTGATGATAACTTATTTGGGGGAACTGTCATTTTGGTAGTTGAAGATTGTTTTTAAAACAAATAGAAGTTTAGTCTCTGTGCTAGTAGAAAAATGTAAAGGGAAGAAACAGTTTTATATTGGGAGAATTTTGTGAGTGAAACAGGTGCATGGTAGTCATCTTTTCTGGGGCATAAATTAGGGAGAGAAATTACTCTGCTGCTGCAACTTTCTCTGAGGGTAGATCCCAGCAGCAACTAAGCTCCACTCTGTCCAAGTGGAGAAATGGAATCTTAATATTTTTCAGTCGTGTTCTTAATATGTTCCTGGTATTAATGCAGGTTGTAAAACGTCAAATAGAGGTTCATGTTCTGTTCAGAGGTCAAGTGAAAGAAAAGCAACATTTTGCCAAAAGTCCCTTCTAGAAAATATGTAATACTTGTTTTTACAATGTTTAAACATTTCCAAATTTTGTATATCTATAACATCAGCAAGGTACTGATAAAATGATACATTATAGTCATGGAGAGTAGCAGTGAACTACCACTCTTTTCCTTGCCGCAGATTTGGATAAGCTTCTGGGAGAATAATTGGTTTCTTTTTTCAAATGTTATGGTTTGTACTTCTATAGATTTAAATAAGCAGGTTTTGAAAATACTAATAACTGCCTCTGGATATAAACCTAACTGCAAGATTGTTTTCTTCTATCTAGAAACGTATGAGAGTCAGCTTTTTGTTGTGTAGGGGAAAACGTGTTTAATTCAGCACCAATTTTCACAGGGATTTTTTTTTTTTTTAGTTTACACACGCTCACAGTGCTAGATTGTGGATAAGCATGTTGGAACAGTAGTTATAATCAGATTGCAAACAGGACAAAAACTGTGTCCAGTTTCTTTGATAGACCTTACATTATTTTAAGGAATATTTGAAATTTTCACTCTACATTTCCATTATGACACCAGTTTATTTGTGCACATTTTCTCAAACTTGCAAATTGATCAGTAAATTCCTTTTGCCATTAGTAAATTTAATTTTTTTTTCAGATTCGTAAGGAGGTGTTTGTTTGTATTAAAAAAAAAACCAAATTGAAAAAGTTAGCTTTGTAAAACCTGTACATCTTGGGATTAAATGCCTGCACTGAGGCTGCGTCTACCTGAGATGCTGACTGTGCATCTGTTTAGTACTTGCATAATCAAGTACTAAATGACTCTGTAGGAACCCAAGTTACTGCGCAGTAGCATCAATTAATGGCTTTTTAATGACGCTGACTGCATGGGAGTCCAAGATTACTGTGCTGTAGTGTTGCATCATTGTTGCTGCCACTTGTGTAGACGCGGCCTGTGTAGCCTCAAATGCAGCATTTAATATAGCTAACAGCATTGTTTGTGTATAAATTATCCGACTATATACTTCAGCCTTCAATTATTCAAAATGCTTAAGGAAAACCAGCAATAATTCTGAGCCCTGTTAGTTAGACACATATGTGGAATACTATGTAATACTAAAGCTCTAGAGTCACTTTGAAATCTGTATTTTTGCACTTTCTGTAATTGCGACTTGTACATTCAGTTTACCTTTTGTATTTGCATTCTTATTCAGTTATAGTGCAAAGAATTTTCTGCTTTAAATCTCTGTTAATAGATGCTGCAGAATCTCTAGACCAAGCAATTAAGCTTTGAGCCCTATGTTTATTTTTAGAGTTGCAGTTTGGGAACAGTGGTGTTCCTGCTATGGAACAAGCTATAAGTTCAAAGTCAGTGACAGTTGAATCTGAATCTAATCTTGACAACATGGAAAACAGTTCTCCTGGTAAGTTTTCTTTCTTTAAAAAAAAAAAAAAAAAAAAAAAA
>NW_017729009.1:14018371-14036568 GCF_001723915.1 Gavialis gangeticus
TTTCTTTAAAAAAAAAAAAAAAAAAAAAAGACTTCTGTTCAATTTAATGTCCAAATATATTTCTTAGGAAGAGCACTATATTCTAATGCCCCTGTCAGTGTAGCGTTTTCAGTAAAAAGCAAAGACATGGTCACTTACCCAGATGATTTATAAACACAGACAAATCAGGATAGACAGGTACATCCAACATTTAATTCAGTGGTTGATTTCACTCTTAGCAGATGGGTTTTTTTTTTCTCCCCTGTATTTTTCTAAATAAATTGAAATCTTGAACTGTTGGTTACCTATGAAACTGCTTTTCTCCTTGTACGCTACTGCAGCAGTTGAGATTAACCTAACAGTCCCTGATTTAAACAGATGAGGGTTAGCAGCTGGGCAGTGGTTTAAGAGGAGTCCTTGACCATTAAGAATAGTGTAATAATCTCTTCTACCTATACTTGACAATTAGTCTATTTATCTAGGTCAGGGGGTGGCCAACTTGAGCCTGAGAAGGAGTCAGAATTTGGGAATGTACATTGCCAAAAAGCCACAGTAATATGTAATGATGTGATGTAACAGCTGTGGAAGCTGGTCACTGTGCTTGTGCAAAGATTCAAGGAGACAATATTTACTTCTGAAGAGCTGCAGGTTGGGCACCCCAGATCTAGGTTTTGTCCACAAGCAGCATGGGCTGTGGAAAAGCTGAATTGATAGATTAATGTTCCCGTAAATAGTGATTTGCTTTTCGCAGGAAGCACTATTTGCGATGAGTTTTGCTGTTTTCAGTTTTTTGTAGTGCATCCACAGCATTAATAGCTCTTAACAACTTTATTTTTTTTATGCTCTTTGGAGGATCCCTACTGAAAGGGTTTGTTGCAGGGATCAGTTGATCAGGATTGATGTTCTACAAAGATGGGTGGAATACATACTTTGATCACTAGGTGATTTATCTTTGGATCAATAATCTGATAAATCTCTGCACTCTGGTATCTTTCACCTCCTAGAAATGCCCAAGAAACCTAGACTGAAATTGCTGTAACATTAATGGCTTTGGGTTTTTATCAGATTTGTAAAGGTTAGCTCTAGGTTTCTGTTGCCATGAGCCAATCTGCAGCTGCTGCTTTTTTTTTTTTTATTATGGTAGCACCTGGAAGTCCTGACTTGCCTCATGTTTCCACCCATAAGCACCCACTATGAGAGAGGTTTCTCAGAGTTGATAAATAATAGTGAGTGATAATGCCATTGTCAAATGATTCACAGTGTATTTGACACATTTAAACTAGCTCTTAAGTGTTGAAAAAGCTAAAAAAACAAAAACCGCCAGTATATTTTTTCCTGTATTTTATTGTTGAGAATTTAAAAAAAAAAACCAAAACAACAACCCCCTCCCCCAATCAATTTTAAACTTTTAAAAATTTCAATTTTTTTTTTCAAAAAATGGTAGAGGTAAACAGGGAACAGACATTTGACTGAAGTGACTATAAACTGATTGTGTCTGTAGTGTTGTCCATTCTCTCTGTTATCTAATTGGGGTAGTCATTGTCTGGACTGTACTTTAGGTACAGTAATACTGCTTTATGAAATCCTGATGTTATTAGGGCCAAAAAGGAATTTTGAGAGGTAGCTAGCCATGTTAGTTTTAAGTCAGGCAGAACGCAGGATAGATTTGTACCTTTTATAGACTAACTAAATCAGAGATGCATGGTATAAGCTTTTTTAAGCAACAGCTTCATCAATAGGAATTTTCCCATTGACTCTGCAGCCAGGATTTACATCCCTTTATATTTAAGGTATATACAAAGTACAGGGTTGTAAACATTGTTTAAAAAATATTTGTCTAACCTTCCTATAATTATATCATTTAAACAATCAGTTAAATGATTAACCAGTAACACAGCAGCTTCAACACAGTTTCTGGGACCCTATCCCAACTCCTGGGGCCCTTTGACTGGGGGTAGGTGGGGAAGAGGGAAGCCCAGCCAGACAACAGCCCACCTGAAGCCCTGTGCTGGGAAAGAGGGAGCACCTGTGGAACAACAGCTAATTGCTTAATTGAGTCATTAGAATGCTTCCTGTTTTTCTCATAGGCTTTGGGTACTAGTCCCCATTCCCCTTGCTCCTCCCTCCATCCCTCCTGCCTGCCCTACAGTCTTCTGATTCTTGCTGGGGCATCCTGTGGCTTCCCTGTCCCGTTCCTTGCCAGACTGAGCTGGTGGGGAGATCCAGTAAACTCCCCCATTATCACCACACTTAACAGTTAATTGTTTAACCTTTCACATCCCTACTAGTGTATTATAGAAGCTTCTAACATGCCTAAACCATGAGGGACAAGGATGTATTGGGTGAGCTATTCCTAACAGCTGGTTTATGTTGACATAGCATTAAGTGAGCCAGTAAGCAAACCCTGCTGTCAGATGGAACACCACAGGTATTTAGGAGAGAGGTTGCCTATTTTTTTCTTATCATGACCACAAAATGAAGCGTAGAATTGCATGACAGTATAATAGGACGATTTTGCTACCTTGGACCCTAAATCTCTGTAGGAAATCTTAGTGCATCAGAAAAACACCCCCACTTAGGGGTATATCATCTTTTACGTATATATCTAGTTTCCCAAAGAAAACTTAATTAGGTTTGGAAAAATTGTGTGTTAAAAAATAAATAACTTATGACCCTAAATGAGGAATTCTTTCTTAAAATTTTACTCTTTAAGCGTCAGCTTTAGACGATAAAGGTGAGCAAAGCAATGAGGAGGAACAAAAAGCCATCAAGCCCACAAGTAAGGAATTCAAGAAAACATGGGGTTTTCGAAGGACTACAATTGCTAAGCGAGAAGGTGCAGGAGATATTGATATAGACACTAGTGAGCAACAACCGCAGCAGCAGCAAAACTTGTCCCTCCGACGTAGCGGACGGCAACCCAAGCGCACTGAAAGAGTGGAAGAATTTCTTACAACTGTAAGACGTAGAGGGAGGAAAATTGTTCCTACTGCACTTGAAGATTCAAGTGAACCTGCATCCTGTCCAGTTACAGATGTTGAGACTGCCTCTGAAGGCAGTGTAGAGAGCACCCCAGACGTAAAAACTAGCACTCAAAAAAGGGACTCTAGAGATGATAAGGATCAGACTGTCTCAAAAAACAGAGGTGGAAAAGATGATGATGACACTTCTGATAGTGATAGCGATGGATTGACTCTGAAGGAACTACAGAATCGTCTAAGAAAGAAGCGTGTTGAACAAAAACCTGCAGAATTGACACTGAAAGAGATACAGAACCGCCTTAGGAAAAGACACCTTGAACAGAATCCTGCAGAAACAGGTAGTCCCCAGGAAGGAAATCAAGTGAAGGCTGAGGTGCCTGTTAAACAAGAACCCGAATCCACAGACTGCACTGAGATTGACAGTCAAGTAGATGCATCTGAGGAGCCTACAGAAGAACTTCAGGTCAAGAAAGAAATAAAACCTCCCTTGGGAGCAAAGGTGATCAAAGGTGAAGAGCCTGAAGAATTCATGAAAAGCAAACCTGAGTCTGAGATTTATGATCCAAATACACTCTACTGTATCTGTCGCCAGCCTCACAATAATAGGTAAGCTGTACATATGGAAAATGTTATCTAAAACAGCAGTCAACAAAGGTTTCTGGTGGTGGGCTGGAATGGCCCAGCTCGGGGCCAAGTTGGGCTGACACTAGGAACTGGCCATATGTCCATGTTTGCAGGCAGAGCCTCCTGCTGCCAAATACCACAGAGGCCCAACGTCACTGCTGATGCCTCAGCTCCACCAGCCAGATCCAGTGACTTTTGGTGGTTTCATCTGGCCCTTGGGCTGTAGATTGCCAAATCCTGATCTAAAAATACTGTTTAAATAATGCTTCTCTTCCAGTAGGAAATAAGTCTTCTATTAATGTTTGCATTTTGGGACAGAGATAAATATTTTTGGTAATCTGAGGGAGTATGAAGAATATCTAATTTGATTATATTTAATAGAATGCATATACATATTTATTCACATTTCTAAGTTATAGTAAGTTACTGCAAGTATATCACTATTCTGGAATTCTGTGTTACTTACACTTCAATATCTTATGTCTTTCCAGATTTATGATTTGTTGTGACAGATGTGAGGAATGGTTTCATGGTGACTGTGTGGGGATTTCTGAGGCTCGTGGGCGGCTGTTGGAAAGGAATGGAGAGGACTACATCTGCCCAAATTGCACCATTCTGCAGGGCCAAGATGAGACCATTTCAGAAGCAGACCGACAAGAAGCTAAGTCAAGGCAATTAAATATTGATGGCACAGAACTCACAAGTATTGGCATAGTCGAACAGAAGTCTGTTGAGGACCAAGGAATCAAAGGTCGGATTGAAAAAGCTGCCAATCCAAGTGGGAAGAAAAAACTCAAGATATTTCAACCTGTAAGTATTTTAGTTGTCTTATTCTACCAGCTATATTGGAACAATAGTTTATCTGTGGGCTATGGCATTTAACATGTTTTTATATTTAAAAAATACTGTATTTAAATTGATGTTTGTTTCTCTTCTGATGGTTAAATATGTTGACCTAGAACTGAATTAGTAGCACAATTGTTAGAACATTTTCATTTTGAAATGCAGATTTACAAACTGTACGTCAAGATTCAGGGAAAATAATTTAATTGCATATTAGGCATCTTTTAGACTTTTTAACATGGTAATTTGGGGAGTCAAGGCACTGACTCAATTCCTTTTCTTTTTTATTGCTCTTAAAATTCCAGATTGGTTGGTTGGTTTTTATTTTAAAATTGTCCTTTTTCAAATAAGTGCAGGAAGTGTCCAATTAGTAATGTCAGAATACTTGTCAGTTCATACTCGGAATCAGTCTAGTTTGTCTACTTCTAGCTAGTGTAAGTAGTTTGATCACATAACTCATTTAAGCTCTTAATACATAGAGCTTGTTGTTTAAAAATGGCTCTTAAAACTTGTCTAATATTTTAGTTATTCTTTCAAACTGTTGCCAGTGTGTATGGAAAATTATAACTGGCACTGGATTTCTGTGTTGGCTAATTCTACTCCAGTTCTAAATTCAGGGATAAGTGAGAACTCTGGAGTGAAAACTTTATGTAACGCAAGCATAGAAAGTCTTCACTCATCTACAGACAAGTTTGTAAAATAAATACCTTTCATTATTTATTTTTAAATGATTTTTTTAAAGAACACTTGCATTTTATATTTATAAGTTTTAATGCATTATTCCCATGTGTTGATACTAATTTTGTCGAATTCAGAAATGGTTTTACAGATAGGTAAGGATTATTTACTGTAATAACGAGTGAAATTCTGTTTGCTCTACTGACTTTATTCACGATTGATTAGTTAATAAATTTTAGTCCTACACGTCTTGGAGCCTTCTTAAATAAGAAACTCAACTAAAAGTGGCTATATTATAAGGCTTCTTATTCTTACCTTAGCTATATTCCTTAAGCACATTCAATATCAGACTTGGGTAGTTTTATGACAGAATAACCCTATGGCAGTTTGAAAAAGATGAGGTTGCACAGTAGGGGTGTGCTTTTCCCATGCTGTTGTATGCTTGGAAGGAGATTGATGTATACCAATCAAGGGGGGGAATGTGGGCTTTGGACTTGGGGTTCCCCGCTCTGCTGCCCTTCCCTCTGGCCTGTGCAGCCCAGCAGGTAAGACCTGGTGTGGGAAAGAGCACTGTGCTGCAACCCCATCCACTGATGTTGTGACCCCATTTGAGGTCACAACCCACAGTTTTTGGGAACTGGTGCCCCAAGTCCTCCTTAAACTGCTGCTTACTGTGATGCCTGCAAAATAAGCACTCTTTCTGTGCTGAGATTGCAGCCTATTATGCTGATCACTACAGTTGCATTGTTTCCTTGTGCTTTTCCATCTGTCTTCAGCAGTCTTTTCTCTTGCTTTGGTCTTAGTCCTGGCTGAAAACATTTAGTCTTTTTGTTCTGTGTTTGTATAGCACTAGCACACTTGAGTCTTGGTCCATGACTAGGTCTTCTGTATAAAATATGGTAATAAAATAATAGTAATGGCAATTTTACCATTAATTTGAGTGGTGCAGGATTGGGCCCTTTTTGACACAGAGACAGACTGAACTGAAATATGAGATTCCTTCTCAGGAGCATTTACTTAATTTTTATTATATATTATTGTCAGATGTGAAAAATGTATGCACTCTATGGGGTTATTCTGAAGAATAAAATTATTTCTATGTAATGTGGTATTCAGGTTTTAGTTAAGCAACTAGTACTGCCTCATTACATCTTAATTGAAAAATTTATTCAGATCATTGTGGTTAGCTGCACTGTTGTGGATTAAAATGTTAAATAATAAATGGAAACAACACTACACTGAGTCAGGGAAGGCTATCTAATAGAATTCAGTCATAGGAAGTATTAGGTACTGTATTTTGTGGTATATAAGTCGAAACAGTGTATAAGTCAACCCCATGTTCTTATTTAACATCTTCGCTAGTGGTCTGGAAGAGGGAATAACCAGTGAGGATGGAGATGTGATAGGGTGTGGAGTGATTTATATACAAGAGCAGAAATAACAAATATGATAAAGTTGAAAAAAGTGCAAGGTAGTGCATGAGCGTACACTGGGATAAGGCATTTAAAAAAGCCAGCGCAATTTTGGTTTGCTAGTGCAGAGCTCATAAACTTCCCCCCAACTGTTTTGACTGTACGTGAAAGGTTACTTTTTTGATTCTGATCAACACGTTATCGAAAGAACTTTGACAAGTGGAAGGGATATAAGAAGAGAGCGGGGAGAGGAATATATGATACATGAGGAAGGAATAATAAAGTGCTTTTCATCTGTAGATTTAGTACAGTAAGAACTACAATCCAGACTTCTTGACTCTTGGTCCAGTGCACTATCTACTTGGACCGTTGATAGAGTTAAATAGATATATTGCAACTAAACAGTAACAAAAGGGAGATGTAATAACATCACTCAAATATCTGTAGATTTCTTTCTAGTCTTATCTGTCACATTTTCAAAGCAGCTGTTACTAGTATATCTTAATGCTGAGGAGGGAGAGGAATTATTTAGTTCACAACACTGGTATGACTTACAAGTAGTGGCATGAAATTTGGATATCTGGGACTGAGTGTCAGGGGAACTTTCTAACCTGAAAGGGAAAAAAATATTAGGCTGTAACAGTCTTCCCCATTGCCTCAAATTCTTAAATTACGTTGGACAAAACTGGAGAAAACCATTGCCTACAGCATCCTTTGCACTGACAGTGTTGTTACTCTGATAAGTCTCTTCCATCTCCAATATCTCTAATTCCATGAGAAATGAGGTTCAAATCTCTGATGCTTTTCTGTTTAATATTAATCAAGAGACCCTCTTATAGATTATATTGTAATGATTGTATAAATACTTTATTGACCTTTCAAGAGTGAAGTGTTTAGGCTGACTGCTGTTATCCTATACACAACTGTAGGTCACTGTAGAGTCTGATGCTTACTGAAAAGTGCTGTTATACTTCTAAGTTAGCATTTACACACTGCTCTATCACTGTGACTAAGCATGCGTGAAGTGCACGCTGAAAGAAAATTAACACATAGATGCTTCAATGTTGCAGAGAACTAGTTTTTTTTTAAAAAAATAGTTTGAACTTTCTGTGTTTCACCCTTCAGGTAACTGAGGCTCCTGGTGCATCTAAATGCATTGGTCCTGGCTGTTTTAATGTGGCTCAGCCTGATTCTGTGTATTGCAGTAGTGACTGCATTCTTAAGCACGCTGCAGCCACCATGAAATTTCTCAGTGCAGGCAAAGATGCAAAACCAAAAGAGAAGATCAAACCAAAATCTGAAAAATCAACTGTACCAAAACCTCAGCCACAGGTAAGTGTGTGTCTGTGCATGATATAATGAAAAACTTAGGGGCAGCCATTGTCCTGAAGCATGGTGACTTGCTTCTGTATGTTTCTGCACAGTTTCTAGTAGTTTTTCATTTAGAGATGGTTGCAAGATATTATATTGGAGAGGAACTCTTTCCTTCCATATTTTTGCTATTTTCTGTCCCGAAATAGCATTTTAATTGGATTTATTTTAATAACATAAAGACAACAGGAAAGTGAGAGCTTTTAAAATGTCCTCCTCTTTAAATGCCCTGTAAACACTATCAACAGCTTTTTTTTAAATAATTTTGTGGAATTTTTTATTAGAACTAAGTTACAGATTTAGAATTCTAGATCAATGTAGCAGGGTTGTGGGAGGTAGGAGCTACGTAGGTAGAGGGTTTGTCTACTGTAACTAAATAAAAGCTAACTTCTAGAGACCCTTTAAAGCCATACTTTAGTTGTCTATTTCTGTAATCTACTTTAAAATGGCAGGTATAGTTAGGTATGGAGATGTCCACATAATTAATGCTAAGTACAATTCAGTGTCAACTTCTTGGCAGGATCTCTGTATAATTTAGGTTATACAGAGGTATAACTCCTGCTAAGTTAATGCCTTATCCTAGCTTTAGAGACCTGAATCTGAATCTTGATTGTATACTCTCAAATGTATTTACTGTATATATAAAAATAATTGTTTCTTAATACACGTGTCCTTTTTGGGATTACAAGTATTACTAATGAAGGTTTTACTACTTATATAGGCAGGTATTAAACCTGTGTCCTCCCAGAAGAGACAGATTCCTGAGAAAAGAGAGATGAACATGAAGAAAGCTGTGGTGACAACCCCCAAGACTGAGGCGAACACTCAGCAGGTTGCTAAAGAGCCAGCCTCAGAAAACAGCACACCGTCCTGGGCAAGCGATCATAATTACAATGCAGTAAAGCCAGAAAAGACTGCTGCCATTTCATCTTCACTGTTGTTCAAATGTATGTATCGTATAGGGATATTCCTGAGTAATAATTTAATTTTATTTCAGTACCCACCCATTCTTGCCTCTGCAAGATTAGGAAGCTTAGTATCTTCTTAATATGACTCTAAATTTTTTCTCTCCACCTTCAAAGATTCCAGACATGCACATCAGAAAATTTGAAGGTTCACTTGCATCATTTGTAAGTTATGTTATTTGGCTAGGGTTTACCAAGCTGTACACAACTGATTTCTGGATGTAAACCAGCTGCCGAGCTACTCTGTGCTTTCCAAAACTTATACCTATTTCTGTTCTCGGAGGTAAGTATTGGTAGGAGCTAAAATTCAGAAGATTCTAAATTGTACAAGGCACACCTGTTTTAGCATTTCATTGTACTAACAACTTTTATTTTCATAATTTAATTTAGCTTTGGCACGTCTCAGGTTTTATATTTGCATTGCCAGTGTAAAGACTGAACTCTCCAACGTAGTTTTCAATGGGACTTATATTTTAGAAACAACTTTTAGCTTTCAGATAGATGAGAAGTGGTCTTCCTATCTTTTTATTCACTTAATGCTATACTTTAAGTGGGACTAGTACTCTTTATTTTCCTTGTGTGCTCATATCACACATTTTTCACATGCACAGAAACATATAAAAGGAAATAAGGCAGAGGTATTGTAGTGCATATTATAATTTAGTAGGGTTTGTGTTAATGTCCTAAAACTCTTGTTAGCTCACTTAAAGGTAAGTAAATATTGCTTTGTAATCTGAACAAGACTTCTGTGCTATTAGCATGTTTTTGATTGACTCCAGCTAAAGAGTGGTGTTACGTGAAATCTTTCATTTCACATTTACAGAGCACCTGATAAATAGGTGTCTCATGAAATTATCTCACTTGGAAATTTAATGAATACAAATATTCCTTTTTCCCAGCTTTCATTAGCTATATTTTAACACAATTTAATTTTTAATTTTGAACTTTTAAATGATCTATTAAGAGACACAAATTTAAGACAAGTGTGCTGCATTGCTTGAATTTTTAAACATCAAGGGGACCCCTTTTTAAGTTTTTCTATTTTAGTAGCATTTATAATGCTTTAAATTCAAATTTATGTACCAAGACTGCTACTTTTGAACTCTTTCAAATATTTTTTTTAAATTTTGCCTAACCCTATATTTTACTGCATTTCTTTGAGAAATACAGCTATAATAGACAACTAATTATAGTTATCTGTTGATCCTTTTGTCCCTACTTAAATTAATAAGTCTGGCGTTGTTTTAGTAGACACCTAATTATTTATTTATTATTTATTTATTTATTTGATTGATTTAATGCTTGTTTTGTAAAAACTTTCATTTTAAATTTCCATTTCAGGTTTTAAATATTTTGCAGAAATGTTTTTTTTTTTCTTTAAGTAAGTAACATCAGAAGTAAAGGGGGCCCTGCTTAAACTTGTATGGCTTTTTCCCATACCAATCTAGGATAAGTTCACAATCTCTTAGGGTTAATACAGTTACACCACTATAACTGTGCTGATAATCATATAGCTGATTCCTATAAAAGAAAGGGCATCTTTATATGAGAATGCACGGTCCATACTAGTGGTAGAACATTTCAATAGAAAATAACTGAAATAGTTGAGTAGGTACAAAATCTGTGTAGACCAGGCCTTTTTATGAAAACAAGGCAATTCAGTATGTATTGGATGAAGAGTTCACTTAATGAGCAGAGAAGCAGGAGCTTCAGATTGCTGTAATTAAGGTAAGTTCTAAAAACGTTTTGGATTCAGTTGTACCATTACTAAACTACCAAATACAATTATTTTTGGTGAAAAAATGGTCCTACTTTATTGGTCAATAACCGTGATCAAAGGTTTAAGTCAGGGCTGTCCAGCTTCTGATTGATGGGAAGCTGCATGCTGCATAGGCCACCGACCAACAGGCCATGTCCCATGTGGGCTGCATGTAGCAGCTGCCCTCTTCTGTCCCTCTGTTGTACTCCCCATGCAAGCAGCCTCACTCCCTAGCCACCCACCCTGTTACACATGCTGTACAGGCAGCCCAGCCCCTCCTCCTGGGCCCCCTCCCTGGGACATGTGCAGAAAGCAAAAATTGAAGTGGGGAGGGGAGGGGAGATGGTGCCTGGAGACCCCAGCTCACTCTGCAGTAGGAGCCATGGTGTGGGGAGTGGTGCCTGGGTAGCAGCCTGAGCAGCTGCGTGCAGCTCACAGGTTGCCAGTTGGACAGCCCTGATTTAAGTGGTCCGTAGAATTTCCTAAGAAATTAATATTACAATATCGGGGGGGGAAAAAAGCCAACTGAGACTTCTTTACGTAGGGAGCTTTTACAGGTAGGAGGAGAGCCCTACAGATTTGTAGCCTGTTCAGTACATGTAATTTGGACTAAACAAAAAATGATAATTTACCTAAATAATCGGCCTCTATTCAACAACATAAGACCTGATTTTTTGCAAATCCTTATTCATGCAAGTAATTTATTGCACATTAAGTTCCCTAGACATCAAATGAGGCACCTCACTTGCTTGGGTTTGCAGAATTATTCTTTTAGAATGTTCTTTCAGTGCTGCATTATGTATACCTAACATGCCATCAAACTTCCTACAAAATATTGTTGCCCTAATTGGAAGTAAGACATTAGTGTATTTATTGGCAATGGTAATTATATTGGGTGGCAGGAAAGAATGAGTCAGACCAGTTTAGGCATTTTCCTAAATGTTCTGAGAACCTGGATTGTAGGGACATTTGATACTCGCATGATTTAAAACAAAAAAACATCTTTTTTTCTCCTGATCTAATTGTGTATATAACAACACTAGTAATGTGGTTATTTAAGGCATATAACATGCAGCTTTGTAGGAGTATTTTCACTTCCCTTCTACTCTAGCACCACCCACTGTTTCTAAATTCTCATGGATTCTAAGATTCACAATGGCTTAAGGTCCAATTAGTAAGTATTTTTATGCAACAAAACATACAACCTGAAATTGGTTCACACTATGTAACATCTTGGTGTCATTGGAAATCATTGGGTTTGTTGGGTAGCTGTGCTATTTAACCTGGAAAGCATCATGCATGTGTAGTGCTAAATGAATACTAAAAGGCTTTAAAGATACAGGCAGTATTCATGCTATCCAGCTCAGAAGAGTTATGCATACACATCATTTTTTTCAGCTATTTAGCCATTTACTTTAGATGATCAGTATTTTAGAATAACCAGTATACAGCATACATGCCTGCTGAATTTTAACTTTTAAAAAAATTGCTATAAAAGGGTTGCTGAGACGGTGGGAGTTAAAGCATGGGCATTCAAAAATTCAGTTTCACACTGAGAAACATAATAGTATTTTAAAGCTTCTGCCAAGGGGTGTTTTATTCCCATAATACTAGCCTTTATATCAGATGGATGTTAGTCATAAAGCTTCAGGGCATGTCAAAACAGAAGTAAAATGAGGATCAAATAGCAAAAGACAGCAAAACATATATCCAATGAGGAACTATTAAAGCAGGAAAATAGCAGCTTCAAATAATGTGATTTCTAAAATGTCCTGATTTACATTTCTAGTAATTTAAGAATGGTCTACCCCACATTTTTATAACAACTGTGGATTTCTGATTAACATTTTTAAAAATTAATTTATTGGGAAAGGAAAAGGATTTTTAGATACATTAATAGTATGATGCTTCATCCAGAATATTGAAATTGTAGTTCTCATTTTTTTTCCAGAAATATGGGGCTACAAAGGCAGACTTGTATCTGCTGCTTTCCTGGCTCTGGAAAAGAGCTCTTGACTTTAAATTTTGTTGTCCATAATAGCATGTCATGCATTTCTTTTGTAAGAATTACAAAAAAGTTTCTTGGAGAAATGGAATATGCAAACTGTCAGTGCATTTCAAGGAAAAAAAAAAAAAAAACCCTCTCCCAGGAGGAAGATGGAGTTCCAGATCATATGGCACTGATGCATCCGATTGTCACGCAGCTTACCAGTGAATTGTAAATTTTATGTGTGTGTGTATACACATATATATATTTTAAAGCATGATCTGCCCCTTGTTTGCTGAGTGTGTTTGAAAACTTGTGCAAAACAGATTATCACAGAAAAAATGCACTGCAGTCAGCAACTGAAAAATGAAGAATCCTAAAATTGATGCAGACATCTCAAAGGATGTCTGGGTTCAGATTACTTTTTTTTTTTTTTTTTAAAGAAAAGTCAGCATTGAAAGTTGTGGTTGTGTCAAAGCTCTAGACTGTTAACATTTACTTAGGTATGCAATCTGTTTCTATAACTATCTCACACTAGGGTTGAGTTAATAGGCCGTGGTTTTTTTCCCCCACCTTCAAATAGTATTTTAGGTTTTTTTTTAAAGCCTGTTGAGACCAATATGAGTTAAGTTAGGAATGCAAGGTAGTATTTTTTTAGTCTTGCTCATATAAGATTCAGTTCAGTGGCATGCTGAGGGATTTATAAATCTTCTTACTTTTTTCCACTGAATGTCAGTTAATGTCCATGTTTTTTTGAGAAACTGTCAGTTGAAGATCCAAAGTGAGAGTGATGCTGAACAGACCTAAATAATGGCACTAAAGAATAGTAACTGTCTAACACTTGTCATTTTAGTCAATAACAGGAAGTAGGTTACTTTCAGAAAAGTTAGTCAGTTCTTTTATATTTTTAATTGTACTTAGAAAATCAGGATCATAATTTGTCCTTTCATATGACACCAGCTGCCTTATTGGCATTTAGCTTTTTTGGGAAAAGCTACAGTTTAAGAAGCCTCCTGTGTTTTCATGCGAGTAAAAGAACATACAAGGCAATGTTGAACAATTTAGTTATAGGAATATGGGTGGTTTTTAAACCATTTGCTGATGCTAAGGCTCATTAGCAGTGTGTCAGCATGCACCTATCTAAAGCCCTTCAATACAGGTTCTCTGACAGAAGAATGTTTGGAAAATAAAACAGTTTTTTGCTATTTTTACTCGAGTGGAAATTGGCAGCAAATCTTTCACCAGTTTGAAGCTGGAAGATGAGTCGGCAGAAGGAGAAAGCAAAAAGGTAAAGGTCTGCAGTATCCTCATTTTAAAGAACTGGATCAGACTGAGCATACACAGGCAGTTCTTTAACTTCCTCATGTACACTGGGCAGGTGGCTTCCTTAGATGGCAAAAGATATTTGAGCTGATGTATTTACTCACCAGCTAAAATTTTACTAGAAACAGAAATTACATAGTCACTAATAGCTATGTTTTACAAGTGGTAGAAATAAGTAGAATGCACAGTATGTAGCAAAGAGGTCTTACTTTAGGTGAAATAACGTGCATGAAATCTGATCCATTTAATTCTTATTACTAAAGTTGTGATGCAAGTCACTGAGTAGAAAGCTATTTTGTCCATGTGATAAAAGTCCCTAGCAGAAAACTGATAAATATTAACTTAGTTGCAACCACTAATATCATATGAGTTTTTAGCCTTTAAATGGAATATTCCATTTGATGCTGGCAATTCAGACAAATTATTATTGAATTAGACTTTAAAGTAGAAGCTTTTTGTTTAAAGTGATTCTAACCATTTAAATTTTGTCAAACCCCGTTCCTCTGGTTCTGCAGCAGTTGATTAAGGGGCAGACAACTTCAGCATGCTACCTACTGAGAAGCAGGGAGGCCAAATCTGTAAAAACTCTGTTCCTGATTATATAAGTCTCCTCCAGACTATCCTGTACCATTTTTCTCAGCTACATCTACAGCTCAGGTTAATGACTTGCTTTGTCTAGTTATGAACCTTATTTGCAGGCTGAAAAGTGCTTATACAGGTTGCTTTCAAAGGATTTCAAATGCAAAGGGCCTTTGGGCTGCTTCTGTTCCTACACAGCCATAACAAAACGAAGAGCCCTTATCAAGGGAAAGTCTGAGACGGAAGCCCAGAACCAAAAAATGTGACGCACATTTGAAAGCTGTATGTTTTAGTGTCATTCCATTGTGGTTTAATTGCTTTTTCTAGCCATAGAAAAGAAAGTGGTATGTTTTTTTTGGGTGGGGGGGGGAGAGAAAGCAAAAATATATTTTCTTATACATATAATGCAAAAACTTAGCAACTAATGGAAGAAAGTAGTAGTGGAATGAGGGAGTTACAGAACAAGAGGAACCAGGGAAAGAAAATGTAAACCTGTAATAACCCGGCAGAGACTAGAGTAAAACGCTATAAACAAGCAAACTTGTACCAGTTTAATTAAGGACTATCAAGGGTCTCTCTTCTTTAACTTAAATTAAATTTTAAGAATTGGAATTAAACTAGTGCAGAAGTTGATGTAGTTACTTCTATTTTTGTTCAGCTGAACCATTAGATACAAGTCAAAACCTAACCAAAAAGGCTGCTGTTAAACCTAAATAAGTGTGTCTACGCATAGTTTGCACTGCTGCAGATTAAACAGGTGGAAGGAAGTTTGTGTAGATGCTTTTATTTTGGTTTGAGTGCTTTTCAGCTATCCTGTTGAACCCTGCTGTCATAACCAGGCTTGCTCATTTGAAGCTACGTGTAATTACACTGTGTTTTGTAATGTAAATATGCCCTATGAGTAAGTAGCAGCCTTGAGTAAGTAGGTCCTGAGCAACAGAAGGCAGAGTATGTCCAAATTGCATGTGGCACATCACTATTACTTATGTAAGGCTAGACATCTGCCATTAGCTGTAGGTAGGAAAACTTTCAAGGAGGGTGCATAAGGGCTGTCTCACAGCCAGAGTACCCAAGAGGATTCTGTCAGAACTTCTACAAAGGACCAACAGGAGCTTAGCCACCTTTGGAAAGCAAGCAATATGAATCGCCCTTTCAAGCAGCTAGCACACTGGCAGCTCCTACACAATGAAAGATCAGCACTCCTAATCACAATGTGTTTGGCTCCTGTGTGAGGAGCTACCACAAAAGGATAGGAGCGTGCAAACAAGTTTTAGATGCAAATTAGCCTTTAGGGGCAGTTCTTTTAGCTTTGTCACTACCAAAAGCAATGCAAGTTGATTAAAAGCCTCCCCACCTTATATTGCTGTTTGCATTCTTTTACTAATATGTTAGTTTTGTCAACTTGTTCACTTGGTTGAATAACCAGTGGTACATCCTTCCCTCTGTCCCCAAATGAAAAGGGTTTTAGGAGGGTCTTTTGCATATAACCACAGCTGGATACTGGGTGTCGGTGCTTCACTGTGCGTGATGCGTGCAGGGTTTGGGAGCTGCGTATGGCCTGCTGTGTCCCTGAATGGAACCATCGCTTCAATCCACAAGCACTTCTGGAGAACTAGGGCCTTTTATACAGTGAGTATTGCCCCCACTTCAGCCAGGGGTGGGTCTACCACTGGCACAGGCCCATAGGTGTAATCTCCTAGTGTAGACAGGATAAATTACTATAGGCTGGTCTCAAGCAGAGGATGGATTCTAACACTGCAGTTAACAGCTTTGCCTGTCTTTGCTAAAGCCTCATTTGTGTCTGCATAGCTACGTTTTTGGCTTTATCTGGGGCATATCATCTACCTTTCAGCATTCCCTAAATCGAGAGCCTGAAGCCAGGTTTGCTAGTTCTCCCATGTATGGGTTATAGAGGCCTTGTGTACAAGGAGCATCAGTTTAGGGAGGCTTCACCCTGGTCCATAATAGACACCTAATTCCAGCAAATGAAGAGCCAGAGATTCATTTAACAAAAGGAATTAGGGCTTAAGTTTTCACTGAATCCTGAAGGGGGGAAACTGGCCTATGACCTCAAGTGCACAGTACCCGTTAAAAAATGGAAACACACTGAAACTACCTAAAAGTTACAAAATCATTAAAAAGGTGATTGTAAACAACCAAGAACCATTTTTGAGAGAAGTGGCAGGCAGTCTGGAAAAGCAGACTTCAGGCATGCATGCCAGTAGTTCTTCCAGCTTTAAAAAAAAAAAAAAAAAAAAGGGAGCGGAGGGCTGTATCTCTCTTTAGAGATTCAGGCGACAAATGTTCAGTGCCACAAGAGGGTGCTTGAGTGGCACCAAATAGACATGTCTCTCCTACAAGTTTCTGAAGCTCTGAGGTGCCAGACGTGCATCCCAGCAGTGTGACTATGCAGAGGCAACATTCTTGAGGATCCACGCTTCCTGGTAAGTAACTTCACTTTGTGGAGTGTTTTCTAACTGACATCTGAAGCAGCAGCAGCTGACCTCCATATTTTTAGTTTCCAGCTATACATGAATGCACTGGAAAGTCTCTTTTTTTAAAAAAACATGGCTGAGAATTCAGCAGCAACCATTCCTTTGGGTTTTAATTTTAAAGTATTTTTATTTCGATAGTGTTTCCATTCGCCATCCCTGTAGGAGGCTGTATGCGCCATATCTGCATAAAAGCCAGTTGGTTTGCCATTACTTCAGATGAGATGTAGGGATGCTGAGTGACAGAGAATCCTTTTTTGAGGTCCTTTTTGAAGCCTATGTACAATAAACTGATGGAGCTTGCCTTCCCCCTGGTAAAGCAGTTAACAATTTTGGTTTTACTGGACCAGCAGTTGTCAACCTTTTTGGGCTGCAGGCTGGAGTGACCCAGTTCAGGTCAGAGGCGGCTGGGCACCAGGACTCAGCCAACGCTGCCGCCCATTCCTCACAGCAGCAGCATGGGAAGCGTGTTTGCTGCTGATCCAGAATTCTCCCCATGGTGGCAGGGGAAAGCGACTGTCACTGAAGCCCCGCGCCGCCAAAGCCTCGTGTCTGCAGGACGCATCAGATGGTTCCGTGGGCTGCACCTGGCCTGCAGGCTGTAGATTGCCACCCCCTGTACTAGACTTATTACTGCTGAATTCTCAAGAATAAGTGGTCAGGGATACCTGTTTCATCTTCAACTGACCAGGTTATTGCATCTGTTCCTACTAGATTTGAGATGCCACTACTAAGATTAATGGTAAAGTTCACTCAAACCTAAAATGCCTGCCTCTGAGCAAGGTGTATCATCGTATTATATCTGTTCTCTGCGCAGAATGCAAGGCAACTTTCAGGTGAAATTCAAGGTGCTGGCTACTATATGAATCCCTGAGTCGTGTTAAGAGGTTGCTGTTCCCTCTGATCTGTCATGCCCTCTCTGATCTGCATTCGTTTGTGACCTTTAAACCAAAGGTGTCAAAACTCATCTGGGGCCCTGGGGCATTCTGGACTGGGGGACTCCTTGCGGGCTGGATCCAGCCCAGGGAGGGGGGTGGCTCTATGGCAGTAGTGGATCTGGGGGCAGCAAGGGGTGCAGCAACTAGAGGCCCAGTGGTGGGGTCTATTGGTTGCAGCAGAGGTCTGCAAGTGATGGAAACCCAAGCTCACTGCCAATGTCTTGGGCTAGCCCAGGGCTCCAAAGGGCTCCAAGATCCGGAGCTGG
>NW_017729009.1:14036733-14046204 GCF_001723915.1 Gavialis gangeticus
CCCCCCATCCCAAACTTCCAGTGGCCCAGCAGTAGCTCGGCAGGCTCAACAGAGCACCTCTGCTGGCTGTGTGTTTGATGCCTCTGCCTTAATTATTCTAATGATGAGGCTTAAGGGAAGAAGCAAGCACAGGATTTCCAGTGCACATCCTCAAGCACTCACTTCTGTCATAGACTGCAGCATTCAATTCTGACCATGTTCAGAAAGCAGAGCTGTAGTCAGCTTGTAGACAGGCTTCTGGTTGTGGTGCCCCTTGCATCATCTCACCGAGCAAGGGATTTTCAATTTTTGATTTTCAAAGTAGCTGTGCTACACTAGCATGTGGTAGGTTTGCTCCCACTATTTGGACACATTTACTTTCTATACAGTGTATCCAGATCCATGTGACATTAGAACATAGGTAACACTTCTGGATTTAGTTTCCAGCACTATTATTACTATTTTTCTTGAATTGCTGTAGACCCCTGGACTCCATTGCACCTAGATGCTCTGCAAACACAAAATGGTCCTTTCCCTGAAGAGCTTACAATCTAAGAGTAAGAGACAACAGATGAAGCAGAGGGGGGAACACAAGGAAACAATAAGTCCAAATGAGAGACCATAGTTTCAGCATATCAACAGCAAGTTTTGTTATAAGCATCCTGGAAAACTTATAGAAATAGTACAGCATGATAATCAGCGCTTGGCTTCTATGGCCATGAAAGGATTCTTTGTATTCTTTCAAATAGTGTCTTCCACTAGTTACATCAAAGAGTGTTTTTTAATTCAAATCTCATGAAGACCTGCAAAAGCATCTATCAACATCTGCCTGTGCGTGGTAGACTCCTCACTATAGTACTGGGTGCCTGCTGTGTATCTGTTGCACAGCGGAAAGCTGTCAGCATCTACTGTAGAGGAATACTGAAGATTTGATGGAGCTATGATTCAGGTTATTTAAAAGCAAAAAATGGCAGAAACACTTCCTGGTAAGCTGAAGCAGACTTCATTTTAAGGTCTCCAAAGTTTGCAGTAGCTACGTAGTCCCACACAGCTTGCTAAATTAAAATCATGAAGATTGTCAAATGATCTACTGAGCAGAGACCATGAAATGCAGAAGTGTTTGTTTGTTTTTTGGGGGGGGGGGGATTCCTTAAATCAGACTTGCAAGAAAAGTAAGGAGCTCTAGTTTCTGTGTGTCATTGGAAGGAGGGAGGAGGGGTTCAGGGCTGCAAAATACCTGGACCAGGTGCAGCATAGATTTTTAAGAGGTGGTAAGAAAATTGCAGCTAATTGTCTTCCTCCTTCAGTGAGAACAGAGGACTTTGATTTGGCCGAACTTTACACACACTTTGCAAAGTGTCAAATGACAAGACAGGTGCTTGGCAGTGAAAAACTGCCTTAGTCAAGCCTCAACATTCACATTACAAAACATAAAAATATCGGTGTTGAAACCTGCTGAAAGCAAGGGTGGCCATCTTGGCACATATGCCACAAATAGCATGGGCAGCTGCTGTGTGGCATAGGGCAGACAGGGGAAGAAGCAGGGAACACAGCAACAAGTGGAGCAGGGTGCAGAAAGCAGAGCAGCAGAACAAGTAAGGAACAGATGGCAAAACACATCGGGCAGAGGGATCAGAGTGGCTCACGGGGATCAGGGTGCCTGGCTTACCTTGTGGCAAGCCTGCCAAAAAAGTTGCCTCCCTGCCCTTCCTCCCCACTGCCTTGTATTAAGGCAAAGAAGCTTTAATTAAAAGCAAAGCTTCCCAGGCACAGTCACGTTGATACCCAATAGGATAAGGTTGATGTTTTGCCCTGATCTACAACTTTAAGAAATTTCCATCAACTGAAATTCTAAATGTTCTCTGTGCTGCTTTAATATTATGACACTTGTTCCTTTGTGTGAGAAAGCAAGCTCTGGAGAGGATTCATTTTGGGGTTGCTCAAAGTGATTACCCTAAACCCTACAGTGGGTGTCATTTTTCTGTCTGAGGACTTTGGTTTGGCCTTCCTCTCTTTCCCTCTCTCTGGAAACCAGCAGAGCTCCATCATTTGCTAGAGGTATACCATCCGTAATGCAGTGCTGCCTCCTGGGACCAGCTGTTATCTGTGGGAAACTGCCGTGTCTGCCACAGGAATGAGAGGCTGGGATTCAGGATTTATTGGGGGGGGGGCGGGGGGGGGTAAATTGGTTGAGTCAACATCCCCTACTTGAGGCTGCCTTTACAAGGACACTGCAGCTTCATGTAGCATAGAATACCGAGGCCTGTCCACCTATTGAATGGGTTCATCGGTTACAAAAAAAATAGTATTTTAGTAACCATCTACAAGCCTCGAGTTGTCTATTATGTTCATAAATGCCCTTTCCACTACTGCAGCTAGTCTGAAATAAAACTCCACATCTGCTGATACACTGTTCTCAGAGGAGGGCGTACAATTCTGGTAACTGCTCCAGCTATCTGCCTACCACAGTTCAGTGTCTGTTGGGAGACAGCGTAGGGCGTATTAGATTGACTACAATTTTTAGTGGCTTTTCATACTAAGACGCTTTTAGACAGAGCAAACAGAATGAGCTGCCTGTACACTGAATATGCACAAATTTTATATACGTGCTATACCTAAATGCATTGGCAGTGCCCTCATTTTAAATGAGCGTCCAATTTAAAATATTTTCCTTCGGATGGCTTAGTGCAAGGTCCATTAAATTAGTAAGTATTCAAGAAAAGTATTTTCAAGACAGGGTTAGCTGCATGAGACTGAAATTGGAGCACACACAAGATTCTACTTTAAAAACCTTGTTAACTTCAGGTCCTGTAATAAGTTCTCTGGTAGAATTTTTTTACTAGCATGGAGCTTACATAGTTTTAATATGTAGCCTGAACTGCTCTGAATTTATGAGTTTTTTACTAAGTTTAGTACCTTTTTTCTTTTGCCTGCTGATGAGGCACCACTTCAACAGAAACCTTTCCGACTTTAGAACTGATGATAGCTACTACATCGTTCTTCCTGGACACTAGTGCTTCTGCAACCCTGGAAACCAGTCTGTGTTCACACTTGTGATCTTTGTCCCTTTGATCGTAAGGCCCTTCTTAGAGAACAGCTATATTTGTAGTGTGGGAAAGATCTGTGAGATTGATACATTTTTTACATACATACACTACATGAGAAACACTCACGATGTTGCACTGGTTGAACAGTTTCACAAGCTTATATGTTGATTTGGTAATCAGAGCAACTTGATAAAATGCACTTTTTAGAAGCAGGGCCTAAGCCAGCACAATACAGAGAGAGCCTGCAAGAAGCTGCCCTAAACAACTTGATGCTAAACAAAATGTGGGAGTCAATATTGAATGTAGTGTTCAGTTAAAAGCTCCATGTTTCCCACACTCGTGCAAATGAGCAAATATTTAGCTGCATTCACTTTATGTAGTAATGCTATAACCTTTATGTACTTAATTACTTCAACAGTAATGAAAAAGCCCATATGCAACTAGGATAAATATAAAAACAGATTGATTATGTTTAACCATATTGAACTCTGATTTAAAAGTGTGTGTGTGTGTGTGTGTGTATAATGTTAATTTAGTTGAGCTTGTCTTGAATATGGTAAAATAATTTTTACCTATACCAGAAACCATATGTAGATGAACACTCCTAAATTTGCTGAAACACTTTTCCCTTTGTGTTAAATTTGGTGAAACATTTGCTGTAGGCTAACATTTTTGTTTAATTATCTGCTGGGGTTAGTGCTCTAAGAATTTTAAACGGATACTCATATTTTAAATGTAAGATAACATTAGCTTATCTACTATTCAGCATTTAAGTTTTAGTCCACTAAATAAGTCTTGAAGACTAAGTACTTAAAGTAGAAGAGATGCATTCTTGCAGCTTATGTTGCAGCTTTATGCAAACTCATGATTTTACATTCAAAATAATATTTAAATGTTGTTTTTTAAAAATAATAGCAGAAATTAAACCTTCCAGAATTAGTTTAAATAGTGTGAAAATGGAATAAAAACTAAAGGAAAAATATTAGTAGCTTTGAGTTTGTGCATATTAACACTATTCTGCATTTTAAAGATCTCACTTTGAGAGACAAAAAGATAAATATTCAGATTTTTCACTTAGTTTTTTGTAGCTGTTGTAGCGAGATACGTTGTATAGTAACATCATACATTACATCCAGATCCCTAAAAATTGTAGACTTAAGATTAGTTTAATATGGATTGAATAATTATCTACACTTTGTTCACTAGCTGATGATCTTGTAGAAAGCTTTTATTCTTTTTCGAGTCCAAAGAGAGATCATTTCAGAGCTGTTGGCCTATTACTGTTGTGAAATACCTGGACCAGAGTAAAAACTGCACACTTCTGAGTTATAGGATGAAGCTTAGCACATCTCATGTCCTTCCTAAAAGTGTTTTATATGGTTTAATTTATAATGCCTGCCAGATGAGACTAACTTTTTCAAAGCTGCTGTTATGCTACTTATCATTAAGTGTTGGTAAATATATTATAACTACTAGGTCAAAAGGGCACTTCTTAAGGAAAAATAGTGACCAAATAGGAGGATGTGAAAGCTTGAGCTTTAGGAGTTATTAATATCTAAAATAGTTTGTATTCCCTTCAGGAGACATCAAACTAATGGCTTAGGCTTCAGTGAGTTTCTGCGATGCAACAAATGCCCTAAAAAAGGAAGTGAAGCACAAAATTGATAAAAATCTAAGCTAAACATGAGAAAAATATCTAAAATATTTGTCTGTAGATAGAAGACAACATTTTTTACTTCCCCTCACCCTAAGCTTTCATTAATGCCAGAATGGAGGAGCTGATATTTACCTCACTTTCCCCCCCTCCTTCTTTTTATTTTTTCTCTTACGTTGAGTTTATTAGTTAACTTTCTCCCCTTAGTATGGGAAGCTTGTTTAAATGCAATAGCACAAGAATACCTATACGACTTTGGGTATGTTTAGAAAAGAAGTAGTGAAAGCTCCTTTCTGAAGATGAAAAGCTAAAACTTTTTTGTAGGGAGCAAGGCTGTTGGGAGAACAGAGGATAGACTTGGGTGGTTTACAAGGCATTTTCCACATCTTAACTTCTCTGTTTCTAATTGCATCTCTTGCCCACGAAGATCTAGAGGCTGTGCTATTCTAAATGAGTGGAAGATCCACAAGTCCCTTCATTTACTGACTAAGCCTAAGGCTTCATCTACCTATTACACTTTAGATGCGACTAACCAGTTAATCACGTCTTAATTTGTCACCTGGCCACACATTCATACAATTAATGGTGTGATAAAAAGAGTAACTGGCCACAAAGTAATTCTATAGAATATGTGTAATAAGATAACTGTAGCTTGTTCCTATCATGCCATTAATTGAACATGTGGCCAGAGGCTTAATATATATCCCCATGAGATCCCAGCTGCACAAGGATTTTCACAATAACTCTCAGAATGTCAGTTGATTTGAATGTGAACTACTACACACCTTAGAAGGAATAAGATACGCTTCTGGCTATGTTGTAGTTGCATACAAGAACCCTCTGGGTCATTAGGATTTCTTCTAGTTTTAAATATTCTGCGTAATACATAAAAATGCAACAAATACAAGCCAGCATCTCTTCAAACTAGCCATTGATTTTATTTCTGCAGTTCTAATGCACTGCTCAGGAATTGCCAGGTCATTCACCATTACCCCATCAGTGATAGAACCACCAGTCAAATTCACCAAAGATCTCGGCACCGAAGAGTCCACAATCTACCCTGTCTGTTTTGAAATCCCAAATGTGCCTTGCTGCCCTTATTGTAATGACTCACAGAAACTTCTGTGCTTGTGCCCTGGCTGATGGAAAGAGGAAAAAATGCAGATTTGAAATGAGTCAGAAAAGCAGCAATCACCGAAGATGGCTGACCATGAGGTTTCTTTAAACATCAATAACAGGGCTCTTGGCTATATTTGTTTCCTGTTCCCAAGGCTGTTATCTGGGCTGTCTGCCTCCACTGGTCCAAAGAAATCTGATTTGGCCAAACCAAGAGGGTAGGAAACACCTCTTGTCCAATTTTTAGCCTGCTTAGCTAGTCTGCTGACATGCCATAAAGCTGGGTCTTGTACAGAATCCTAAGATATAGTCAGACTTTACTGATGAAGATATGAGTATTGCTAACTCCAAAATGAATATATTCAGGATCCCAGAAGGCTCATCAGCTCAGACTGCTGGGCCTTTCCTTTCTCCATTTTCCCACAGTTTTTTCATCGATTCAGTGGTTCCTCATTATTGATAATGCTGCCCTGGTGCATAGAAGTGGAACAGCACTATATAGTGAGCTACTCTTTTGGACGACAACGTCATCATTCAGGTTTACTCAGTGGAGAAATTCAGACATCTCACCTACTCCGTTGATTTGACACCTCACCTACTCCATTGATTTTTATCCTACTTAAGATGTAAAAAGATATCACCCCATGGAATTCAGGAAGGAGTCCACATGGAATCTAATTTTAGCTTGAATGAAGGTAACTGATTGGATGTTGTGGATCAGGAAATTATCTTTTAGGCCTATAACAGTTCACTTTGCATAATTGAGATTTAGCCTCAGGGATATTCAACTGTAATAAGTCAATTGGTTCTTCATAACATCAGCTACCCTAATTGTGATAAAACTTTGGTAATTTTAATGAGAACATATTTATCTGAAGATGATAATTTATCTTGTTTATCATATCTTTGACAATATTTCTGAAGCCACTGCACTGGATGTGAAGGGTGAAGAGAAAACACTTGGATTTGGTCTCCTTGATAAGTTATCATGAGGTAGCTCTGGCAGGGTCCCAGAAAGTATGCCAAATCATCTTGTTAACCTGATTTGTTAGAATAGCTTACATTTAGAAAATCTAATTGAAAATATTCATCAGACTAGAAGGATCCATGTTAACCAGTTCATAGTTATTTTCAAGTGAGAGGGGAAGCTTATAACTATTTCCCTAAGAGATATCTCGATAGATGCAAGGTGGTGTTTGGAAATTAGAAGTTTTCCTTGAAAGTTATGTTCCTGTTTCTGATGCCTCAGGGTGAAAGTGTCCTTAACTGCTTCTGCTGATTTTACTGATCTTCCCATTCTGAGTCATTCCCTGGCTGTTCCAGGGATTGGAGGAGCAAAAGCCTGGATCATCTTGCACTTTTTTCTCAGTCTCAGTATTGGTGTAACACTGAAATTAGCAATCGGAAAACTTCTGATTTCCGTAATCAAGTAAACAAGTGTTCAAACACCTAGATTGTAGAACTTCATTTAACAGAGTGTGTTCAAGTTTTACTTGAAATGCAAGATATGGACCCACTCTATATACCTGCTATGCTTATGATGTTATACACGTTTCCTGTAAAAGGTTTATTTTGTTCTATTAGCGATGGGATAAAATGACTGATTTAAACTCCAAATCTGTGCCTTGGGAGTGGGAGAGATTTGAGATCAACAATATTCTTACTTCACTGATTTGTTGTTTCATTTGCTAAAATGCATGCTTGTTAATGTACGTGTGTTCAGAAGCCTGGCTGGAAATTGAATTGAAATGGTTTAATTTATAAATTGCTAGAGATGTCAGATTATTTTTACTTTTCTTCTAATTTTCTTTACAGTCAAAAATTAAAATGTGAAAGTTCATTGCTGCAAATGCCAGATAACTTGATTTTTGTAACCTGTAAATTTTTTTAAAATAACACTTACCTTGTTATAGTTCAGTCAAACTGTTGGATTTGAGTCGTGACTGAATTTGTTCTTTCAAACTTGCAAAATATAGACAATAACTAGATGTTATGTAAATGGCATTACTTTTTTTCAAATCAGATTAGTTTTTTGTGAGACATGAAACTTTCAGAAAAGCACACTGGTGTGAAGTTTTTGCACTTGTCCTTTGCGTTGAATATTAATTCTTAACAATGAACTCCATGCCTGGAATCTTTGAAGGTGGAAGCAATTTTTAACATGGTTACTATTATATTCTGACTCTGTCTTCATAAATTTCCCATGCAAAGCTTCTTTTCGAGTGGTCTGCCTCCTCAATAAGCTTTTCTTTGTATACAATTAGGTTATGTCCAGTTTTTCACCACTGAGTTTATTCCAAAGCAAATTTAAATGTATTGGTACACATTTATTCGTATCTTCAGTAGAGGTGTTAGAATTCTAAGCATGTGAAAGATTTTATGGCACAAACTGAAGTGGCTGCCTGCCCAAAACTTTGCTGTTTTGGAGGCATCGTTTTCTAGACTGTTCTTTCAGAATTGATAACTGGTATTCTTTTATAAGGAAGTGTATATCTAATCAAATGTTACATGCAATCACCAGTTTTTAATCTAAGGTAAGGGAATACACCAAGTATATTAAGTACTTCAAATATTTATTAAGATCCTTTTCATATTCCTGCAGTAAGGTACTTTGTCACCTTTTTATTGTGTTGTGTTTAACAGCTCAGAAGGAAGAGAAGAAGAGTGAAGAGAAAGCTGGAGAATCTGGAACAGCATCAAAGAAAATGGTGACTTCATCTGACAAACCAACGTCTTCCATGTCTAAAACTTTTCCTCCAAAGAAGCCCTCATCCTTTGCTGGTAGCTCACTACCTAAACATCCAATTAAACACTCTGCTGCAGGATTTAAAGGTGTTATTCCCAAGAAATCTTGGTCTTCATCAGGCAGTGTTTCCTCTCCAAAACAGTCATCAGTTCCCCATGCTTCATCAATTTCCAGAAAATCAACTGCGTCTTCCAGCTTTGCTGGAGGCCTGAGAAAACCCGCAATGTCCTCTGCTTCTGTTTCCGCTGCATTTGCAACTGCACAAGCAAAAGCAGCAGCCAACACAATTCAGTCACAACCCAACTCTCAAATTCGACAAAATATTCGACGATCTCTCAAAGAGATTTTATGGAAAAGGTGGGAATTCAAAACGCATACTTTGAAGCATTTATACTTTACTGCTTTTAATAGTGATAGTGAGGTATTGACTTCATTTTTAAGTAAACTCTTTGACTTTAAATCCACTTAAGCCTATCAAAGCTTGGTAATATTTGAGATTCGGATGGTAAAATTCCCAGTGCGTAGACTAAAAATTGCATATTGAAAATCTGAAGATTTAATAAGGCAGTCTGTTTGAAGTCTCAAACTATAACAGTTCTTTTAAGGCTAAATCAGGAGAGGGAGTGCTGGTGGGGTAGGCAACATACAATATAGGAAGAGAAATACACCTCCCAGTTTTATCAAAGGGTAGGAAGCTCACTGAAGCATTGACTCCCCTTGTAACATCAAGGATGATTTGGACAGCAGTTGTACTTGCAACATGTAAAAGCAGAAATCACTCAGAAATGCTAGGGGTGCCTATACATGAGCAGAGACACTGGAGCGTGGCAATTACTGCACTCCAGCAGCCTCCTGCATCTCATGTATCAGTTCCCCCATGCTTTAAAATAGTGGCAGGGGTGCTGTATCTAAACTACACTGAATGAGAT
>NW_017729009.1:14047286-14047607 GCF_001723915.1 Gavialis gangeticus
CCCCAGCCCTGCCATGACTGACCTACCTGCCCCAGCTCGGTACTTTAAAAAAAATCCCCAGTGCTCACTGGATGCTGCTGGGCGGGGGGTGATCTCTGCTTCCCCCCACTGCCCCATGCTGCATATGGGGGTCTCTGCACAAGTCCCCTGACCCCCTCCCCTCACTCCCCCAGGCCCCCACAGGTGCCCCGCCCAGGCCAGCTCTGGCCCTTTAAGGAAAAAAAATCACAAGAAAAGCTCCAGGCCTCATGGTTTCTGCCAGTAGCCTTGGGGCTTTGGGGGCTACTGCAGAGCCTTCCATGTGGCGCGGGGCAATGGGAG
>NW_017729009.1:14048394-14048926 GCF_001723915.1 Gavialis gangeticus
AGAAATCACTCAGAAATGCTAGGGGTGCCTATACATGAGCAGAGACACTGGAGCGTGGCAATTACTGCACTCCAGCAGCCTCCTGCATCTCATGTATCAGTTCCCCCATGCTTTAAAATAGTGGCAGGGGGGCTGTATCTAAACTACACTGAATGAGATCTAATTAAAGCACTTTCTCTCCCTGCCACTCCCGAGGCATGTGTATAAATGCCCAAACACTAAAATATCAAATAATTTCAAAGCATTGTTAATTAGTAGGTTTGTCAATCACAGTTAACATGCGTGATTAATACTTGCATTAATTTTTTTAAGTGTGTTAATTGCACACATGGTTTTGGAGCCTGTGCCCGAGCTCCACTCTGCCACTGTCACCGCTGCCTCCAGCCCACCCAGTGGGGCAGCATTGGCACTGCAGAGGACTGAAGTACAGCCCAACACGGGCTCTGAGCAGCTGCAGCAGGGGGGCAGGGAGGCACAGGCATAAACGAGCAGTAGGCCTGTGCAAAGCTTTGGGTGGTGATTCGATTTGGAG
>NW_017729009.1:14053926-14054169 GCF_001723915.1 Gavialis gangeticus
CTGGCAGGAGTGGTGAGTGCAGGGGCTTCTTCATTTTTTGTTTTTGTTTTTTTTCTTAAAGGGCCAGAGCTGGCTCAGACAAGGCACCCATGGAGGGGCTGGGGGAGTGGGGGGGTCAGGGGTGGCAGCGGGGATCGCCCCCCCCACACCTGGCAGCACCTTCCGAGTCAGGGCTTTTTTTAAACAAGTGCCGGGAGCTGGCATGGGCAAGGCAGCCATTGCCGGGCTGGAGGGGCGGGTGGG
>NW_017729009.1:14059169-14060073 GCF_001723915.1 Gavialis gangeticus
CAGGAGAGGGAGTGCTGGTGGGGTAGGCAACATACAATATAGGAAGAGAAATACACCTCCCAGTTTTATCAAAGGGTAGGAAGCTCACTGAAGCATTGACTCCCCTTGTAACATCAAGGATGATTTGGACAGCAGTTGTACTTGCAACATGTAAAAGCAGAAATCACTCAGAAATGCTAGGGGTGCCTATACATGAGCAGAGACACTGGAGCGTGGCAATTACTGCACTCCAGCAGCCTCCTGCATCTCATGTATCAGTTCCCCCATGCTTTAAAATAGTGGCAGGGGGGCTGTATCTAAACTACACTGAATGAGATCTAATTAAAGCACTTTCTCTCCCTGCCACTCCCGAGGCATGTGTATAAATGCCCAAACACTAAAATATCAAATAATTTCAAAGCATTGTTAATTAGTAGGTTTGTCAATCACAGTTAACATGCGTGATTAATACTTGCATTAATTTTTTTAAGTGTGTTAATTGCACACATGGTTTTGGAGCCTGTGCCCGAGCTCCACTCTGCCACTGTCACCGCTGCCTCCAGCCCACCCAGTGGGGCAGCATTGGCACTGCAGAGGACTGAAGTACAGCCCAACACGGGCTCTGAGCAGCTGCAGCAGGGGGGCAGGGAGGCACAGGCATAAACGAGCAGTAGGCCTGTGCAAAGCTTTGGGTGGTGATTCGATTTGGAGGGGATTCGCCCCAATTCAGTGGTTGAATCTCTGAATCAAATCAGGGGACCAGTTTAAGGGTTTGAATCAATTCAGAGCTTCCCAAATCTTCGGAAAAGATTTTGGAGAGCTTTGATGATTCAGACTCTCTCCGGTGGCTGCAGCAGGGAGCTGCACCTGACTCGGGGCTGGTAAGTACTGGGGGCAAAGGAGGGAGGGGACCATGGGGGGGACC
>NW_017729009.1:14065073-14065426 GCF_001723915.1 Gavialis gangeticus
GGGGGGTCAGGGGTGGCAGCGGGGATCGCCCCCCCCACACCTGGCAGCACCTTCCGAGTCAGGGCTTTTTTTAAACAAGTGCCGGGAGCTGGCATGGGCAAGGCAGCCATTGCCGGGCTGGAGGGGCGGGTGGGGGATGGGCCTGGCCTGGCTGATTCGGAGATTTGGCAGCAGCCAAAATCGGGAATTGGGACAGTCAAAATCAAATCACTGTCCCCCCGAATTGGCTGAATCTGAAGCAAATACCAGCTGCTTTGCACAGGTCTAACAAGCAGCTGCGACCTGCTTGTGGCCAGGAATGCAGCCTGGCTCCGTGTAGAGTAGTGCCCTGCAGGTAAGTCTGTAGAGGGGAT
>NW_017729009.1:14066227-14067624 GCF_001723915.1 Gavialis gangeticus
TTGTACACAAATCTGGGGTGCATGTCCCCCCCCATGCCTCCCCTAGGGTTGCACGCAGCGGTGGGAAACTGCCCCCCCCCATACCTTTGGACAAGCCTCCTGCAGCTCTGTCCTATGACTTGCCTTGGCCCTGGGGCCCCAATCACCCTTGCCCCGCCCCAATCTCTCGCTCACCGTGGGGGCCTCAATCTGTGCCCCCCTTCCGTCTCCCCACCACCCCTTTGCTCTACAGACTTGCCTGCTGGGTGTGTGTGTGTTTGCATGCGCATGCGTCTGCCTCTGCCCCTCCTGAGCCACAGCCCCCTCAGCCCTGCTGCTGCCTCTGACTCCTGAACCACAGTACCCTGTATTCTGCCAGGGTGTGCAGGGACCCCCACGTCCCCCATCCCCTGGGCTCCAAACCCCACACACCCCCACAACCCTCCACACCTTCACAAATTCCCCCCCTACACCCCTACCCACCCCCCAACCATACAAAGTACCTGCATAATTTTGTGTAATTTTGAGTTTTTAGCTGTGCAATTAAAATCGTGATTAATAGTGACTATTTTTTTTAATCGTGCTGAAATTTTTAAATCATTTGACAGCCCTATTAATTCATTTTTAAATTAAAGCAAGTAAAGTTGGTGAATGACATGAAGACTGTTTCAATATCATCTTAACTTTTCATTTTTCATGCTTGGGAAATTTACCTTTTGTAAGGGAAGAAATATTGTGCTTGGTGAATTTTGAGTAGCCTCAATGAATTCATTCTTTTTGTTACAAAAAACTTGTAGTTTGCAAAACTTTTTTGTAGTGCCTGCAAAAAGTATAATAATGATTTGGCATTTTCCCCCCTAGGGTTAATGATAGTGATGATCTGGTCATGACAGAGAATGAAGTAGGGAAGATCGCACTAAATATTGAAAAGGAGATGTTTAACCTGTTTCGAGTTACAGACAACCGATATAAGAGTAAATATCGCAGCATCATGTTCAATCTCAAGGATCCAAAAAATCAGGTCTGTGTTCTGGTGAAGTACCAGGTATATACTAAAAAGCATGAAAACTCTTTAACACTAAAAGCATCTTAAAATTTAGTCTGTCAAACTCCCCCTTAATATTCTACATTTTAAGGGAAAAGACTTGTCAACTAAAGCTATTTAAAATGTTTTCACATCTTGACTTAAAATCCTACTTTTATCTTAAAGTGATTCACAAAGTTTTGTCTGTGACCCATTCATTTTTATGTGATTTAAGAATACCATCCTGTCTGTAAATGATATTTGGTAGAAACGTCAAGGGTTTCTGCTTTTATGACACCATATGATACACGTTACATAGTAGATCGGGGTGGGCAAAATGGAGCCCGTGGGCCAGATGCAGCCCGCCAGGCCATTCTATTCAGCCCATGGGGTC
>NW_017729009.1:14072624-14073495 GCF_001723915.1 Gavialis gangeticus
GTAGAGGGGATGGGTGGGGGGAGAGGTGAGGAGCACAGTGGGGGTGGGCAGTGGTGAGGGAGGGAGTGGGGCAGGGACAGAGGTTAATGGGGCCCTAGGGCCAGGGCGGGTTGTGGGACGGAGCCACAGGCAGCTCGTCCAGCACTGCAGAGGTAGGGGCACATGCTCCCCAGATTTGTGCGCAGGGTGAAGGCGGGCTGCCTACTATGGGCTGGGGCTGTGTCCTACTGACTTTTCCCTTGGGAGCCACATGCTGGCTGGGCTGTGCATCCCCTTGCAACCTAGTGGTGGGAGGGACAACATGGTGTCATGTGGCTCCCAGGGCAATGGCAGCAGGGTGCAGAGACCCAGCCCGCAGTGGGCAGCCCAACTCTGCTTTGTACACAAATCTGGGGTGCATGTCCCCCCCCATGCCTCCCCTAGGGTTGCACGCAGCGGTGGGAAACTGCCCCCCCCCATACCTTTGGACAAGCCTCCTGCAGCTCTGTCCTATGACTTGCCTTGGCCCTGGGGCCCCAATCACCCTTGCCCCGCCCCAATCTCTCGCTCACCGTGGGGGCCTCAATCTGTGCCCCCCTTCCGTCTCCCCACCACCCCTTTGCTCTACAGACTTGCCTGCTGGGTGTGTGTGTGTTTGCATGCGCATGCGTCTGCCTCTGCCCCTCCTGAGCCACAGCCCCCTCAGCCCTGCTGCTGCCTCTGACTCCTGAACCACAGTACCCTGTATTCTGCCAGGGTGTGCAGGGACCCCCACGTCCCCCATCCCCTGGGCTCCAAACCCCACACACCCCCACAACCCTCCACACCTTCACAAATTCCCCCCCTACACCCCTACCCACCCCCCAACCATACAAAGTACCTGCATAATTTT
>NW_017729009.1:14073506-14088730 GCF_001723915.1 Gavialis gangeticus
GAAAATTAATATTTATCTGCCCCTGGCTGCCTGTCATGCTCGATGGCTTGCCAAAACTCAGTAAGCGCCCCTCTGCCAAAAATAATTGCCCACCCCTGTAGTAGATACACATGGCTGTTAGACATGCAGTCATGTTGACATGGTTTTAAAATGATCTGTTGTGAAAAGATTTGGCTTTTGAGAATACCAGAAACTAATATTTTTATTTCCAGAACAAGTATAACAGGTAGTGACTGTTAAATATTTCCTTACACCATTTGTGACACTTTTAGCCCTTCCACTGGAGAGATTTACTTAGTGATGAGGATAGTTCATTCTCCATGCACGTTCATTTTGATCTCTGTGCTTACTAAGCCCTGCAACTTGTTTACGCTTGGTACTTTTTAACTTAGAACTAAATCTGAGAATTAACATTCAATCTTCTGAAAAAACATTTCCCATAATATCTGGTCAAGCAGGTACTCTTATGCACAGCAATAAAGTAGACTTTTGTTTACAGGGTCTTTTCCATCGTGTTCTTCGTGGAGAAATTTCATTGACAAAGCTAGTGAGAATGAAGCCAGAAGAGCTTTTGTCTAAAGAACTATCTGCATGGAAAGAGAAACCAATCAGATCAGTAAGTAATTTAGCTTTGTTTCAGACATATTTCAAAGGAATTGTTGGGTTTTTGTTGTTCAACTGCTTTCCAGAGGATTTTTTTTGGCATTCTTTTCACAAAGGTTTGTTTGTTAATATTTGCCTTGAGCAAAAATAATGGAAGACTAATCTATTTTGTAGCTGTCTGAAAGTACTGAAAGTAAATGTCATAAGTACAAAAGTGATATCAACATAAGACACCTTGCAGGGATCATTTGATCTCAGCAGTTTTCCTGCCCAGAGCAGAGGGGTTGGACTTTGATCTTTTGAGGTCCCTTCCAGCCCTTAATTTTTATGATTTCTATGAAATGTGAGCTTTTTATTACAATACAGTGTTATGTTTTCTGTAGATTATGGAGTCAAGAAGTAAATCTTGTGAAAGTAAAAAATCAGCCATAAAACAAGAAACAATACCAGATGTGAATATGGAAGATTCTCCACCAGTGTCTGATTCTGATGTAAGTATAAAGATTTGTGTAAGCACCCAAAACACTGAAGAAAATAGATGACATCTGGTACTGCATGTTATTTGTCAGCAATGTATAGTTTCTAAGCATTTTCTTTAAGGATTTGCCTTTTAATGTTGGGAAGAGCACCACGCTTAATGTGCACAGTATTACAGATGCTTTTAAAATCAGGTGTTTACTTAAGTTTGCCCATTTTAAAGAGATATTAGCTGTCATAAAGAATGCTTCCGTGAGTAATCTTATGGAGGAGTGGAGGGCGGAACTGAGATGGCATTATTTTATGTTTAAAACAACTGCAGCTAAATTGATTCCAAAGACCTTGGTATATTTGAAATGATTAGAATTTTTTTGTTTGTTTTCACACTTGTTTCTTCACAGGAACAGCAGGAGTCATCCCGAGCTGCCGTGGATCAAAACAGTGCTCCCTCTCTGGATGTTTTCAGCAGTATGTTAAAGGACACGACAAGTCAGCATCGAGCCCATCTTTTTGACCTGAACTGCAAGATCTGCACGGGTAAAAAGAATTAGTTTTAGAGAAAAAGTTAACTCAAGTCTGCATATAAGAATTCCTACATGTAAAGAGAAAATTCAACACTCATTAAAGTCAACAGGAAGATGCCTTCTGACTTCTGTCGCTAGTAGGACTGAGCCTGAGTTGTGTGATGTACCATTAAGTGAATATAAACTGGTCCTCCTTGTAGCTGTGTAAAATTTGTATTGCAGTCACTTTTTTTCCATATCTTTCTTGGCACAGTCTTTTATTCAGGCATTTTAAAAAATCCTTTTTGATGAATATAACCAATTATATTTTCATTTTTTAAGGATGATAGAAAAATGCTTAACTACAGATTATATATAAATATATTTTTTTCTTTAATATGTATTGCCCTGTGGTGAACAGTAACTAAACTTTTTAAAATTAATTTACAGGTCAGATTTCAGCATCTGATGATGAACAAGCACCAAAGAAATCAAAATTATCAGCAACTTCTACTAAAAAGATGGAGCAAAAATCAAAATCAGAAATGCAGCCAAAATATGAAAGTTCTACACCAATGACAACTGCAGAGCCTGATAAAGAGAGAGAACCTGAAAATACAGTGGAATCTGAACTTGGATCTGGAACAGAAACGGTCTCTCAGACAAATTTGGAAAGAACTTACTTTCCTGCAACACAGGGACAGAATAATACAGAATCTTCTCTATCTGAAGAGTCCTCCATTTATCCTACTTCCTGTCCTGGAGGGGTTGTCACTACTGTTACTGTGTCTGGCAGGGACCCCCGGACAGCAATGAGCAGTTCTTCGGGTTCTGCAGCTGCAGCACTGCGTTCCAGTCCTGCACCTGACAAAGTTTCTGCGGGAGAAACAAAACAGGAAATACCAAAATCTGTTTTAACAGCTCCCAAATCAATATTAACAAAACCAACATCCTCACCAGATCCAAGATATTTGACTGTTCCGCAGTCACCGAATGTCAAGTACGTAAATTTGATACCAAGTCAACCCTAGTCCTAACCCAAGCTACTGACCCTTTAACATTATTATCATCTTTTACATGGGTGTGTTTGTGTTCAGAAGAGAATTTCAGACTTCTGAATGCATGTGAGCTGACTCAATAAGCCTTTTGATTTATCATCCTCTCACTTGCCCTCTCTGGTTGTTACAGTCTTCCTACAAAGTATCCATAGGTCTTACATTAACAGTAATAGATTTATAAATGTAGGTGAGTGGGAAAAATAGACTTGAAAGTGTAGTATGTGTGGTGTATGCATACAAGTGTACACACACCCTTTCTTAGTCCAGGCAATTACTCCAGATTTATATGGAGATAGCAAAAGAAGAATTTCATTCTACATTATTGTTTCTTTTTTTTCTGCTTACAGCAAGGTTGATTTAGTAAAAGGATTGGATCACTTATGCTGTGTACATATGATAGGAAATGCAAAAAAGTTCTAAAATGTTGATAAACCAGACTTTTTTCCCCTTCTTTTGCTTTTATTTTTGTTTCATTTTTTGAAAGCCTTTACTTGTAGTTATATTTAGCTTTTTAATGTGAAGTTTACAAACCTATTTAGTACTCATTTAGTGAAAGATGCTTAATCCACTTTACAGTTGTACAACAGAACAGTTGCATCCTTTTATTCCCCATCTCCACACACATGCTTTTATTTTCAGTATCCCAGGGCAGGGGGTTGGACTTGATCTCCTGAAGTCCCTTCCAACCCTAAACATCTATGAAATCTCCATGCATTCTTCTACTAAAATCCAGTTTGTTTCCTAGCATAGTTTATGTAGATAAATTATATAAGTCTTTCACTTACTTGGATTCCTTGTAAATAAACATGTTTACATTTTTGCAGCATATTTATTCACTTGCTAAAAATATATGAAATAATTCAGGGTGGACAGTAGAAGATAAAAAAAGGAAGTTCGCTTCTGACCTTCTTCCCTCCATGTTTGTGTCTTGCAGTGTCACAGAGGCACGGTCACCTCAGGATGGAGATACTTCCCTCTTTCTCTCTCGTGTCAGCACCATTTGGAAAGGATTTATTAACATGCAAACTGTGGCAAAATTTGTCACTAAAGCATACCCTGTCTCTGGGTGTTTTGAATATCTTAGTGAGGTTAGAACACACTGTGTGTATAAAATAAACCAGTATTTCCTATTATAAAGTTTTTGGTCACTTGCTGATTGTTGTCACAGTGCAAATATATCAGAACTAAATGGCATCACTTTAATCACTTCAGTAAAATTGTTTTCCTTAGCACGCTAATGTGAAAGCTATAGAAGTAAGAGGCATTTTAACCACAAATAAACTGAGAGATATCAAATATTTTACATTACAACTGTCATTTCTAATTTACTGTTGACTGAGTACACACTTGGTGTAAAACATGATTTAATATTGATGGTGACTTGAGCTTATCAGATATTTGCTTAATTTCAACACTTCTGCAGTATTCCTGAAAAAATTCTTCAGGAATTTAGTTTAACTTTCCCTTACTCAATGAATGGATATTTTGTGTAAACAGCCTCTATACTACTTTAATACTGGTAACAATGTTAAAACATAACTTCCTTGTAGAACATACAACTATTTACATAGTAGTTGTAGGATTATCAATGATAACTTCAAACAAGCATTTTTTACATGTATTAGTTATTGCACTGGGCAAATTAAGTAGTTTTCTTGTATGTGACCAATATTCTTACTTTTAACCATCTTTAATTGTGCTATGGGAGAGTTATTTAAATTGAAAGATTCTTACTATGTGGATACAGTTGCAGTGGGCTCCACAGATTAGGTTTGTGTCAATTCACAGATTAGGCCTGTGTGAAACCCAGTGAAATGTTGAAATTTTGTAGGTCCAGTAAAATAAGGTTTGATTTTCATGTTACTTCTGACCTGCATGACTTTTACTTAGGCTTCTAAATGTGTAATGTGTCAACAGTTTGCAGCATATTTTTTTCACATTTAAAAATGCATTCATTTTCGTTTAGAGCAACTATGAAGTATAGTTCTACAGTTCTAAAACAAATGCCCATTAAAATTAATTTACAAACAGAAAAAAGGCCTTGGGATCCTTGAAATCCTTTTATAGGAATTATGGCCTTGTTTTCAGCTTCACTTTGTGAAATGCTGTTTTAAAGTATATGGCTGGTACTTAAGTCATTCTTTTCTTGTAAAAAACAGTTATTTAAAATATGGCATCTACTTAAAACTTCTTTAGGGCTCGTGTTTAAAAATACTTCTGCTGCTAGACTTGATGAGCTGCTGATGAGAAGAGCTACAGCTATTTCATTTTTTTATATAAAATTTAAATTTTAATAACTACTCACTGTATCATTTGGCAAAGGCAGTCTCCAGTCAAAACAGTATGCATCTCTGAAGTCACTGGTTCCTAAATTACACTAAAGCCTCTACTTCCTGGCGTGCAGCATGTCTGAGATTGATGGTCCCCAATCTTTGCTGGCCAAGGGGCAATATTACGAACCAGGGAAACTGCCATGGGTAGCAGCATACTTTACTCTTCCCCATCTTTAACATTTTAATTTCCTTTGGCTGCAAACAACATTTGGGGACTGTTACACTAGGCTACTGGGATTGGGAATCTGTACTGCTCTTAAACAATATGGCTTTGTCTCATATTGCCATCTAATGCTTCTTGTTTAGGATTTACCAGATACAATTCATATTGGTGGGAGGATCTCGCCGAAGACAGTCTGGGATTATGTTGGCAAGCTCAAATCTTCTATTTCTAAGGTACTCATTTAAAATCCTGTGTGTAGTAGTGAAGAAGAAAATTGTAATATAAATGACAGAGCTACCACAGTTTTGATGATAGACACTGGATAACACTAGAAATGACCCGAGATCCAAGAATATGATTAAAAGTTCATGCTCCAGATTTTTCTTCAATAGATCCAATTTTTAAACTTCTGTGTTCTGAGCATCTTGAGTTTTTTGATGCTGTACGGTAAAAAATGGCTCAAGCTCCTCAGTTACTCTTTATCTTTGAGTAAATGTTCTAATAAGTGAAACAAAATTTCATTCTTTTGTTAACTGTTTAAACGTGAGTATGAAAGAATAGGAAGTATCATCCAATATATGCAAGAAATGTTACCATTAAAAACACTTGAAAAATGGAAAATGTGCATAATAGAATATGAATTGCTATTGAAATGCATAGTAAGTGTCTTCATTTCATTCGTATTCCCTAAATGTTAATAGCTTTGATATTGAGATATACAGAAGTATAGTATGCTTTTTAAATTTAAAATAATAATAATTTGAGTTAGCGATACCAATGTTGGTTACTGTATTGCCGTTACATTGGAAATTAGTCGTCATTGCCACCATTTATAGATACTGATAATTCCCCAAAGTGTCCCTCCCCACACTTTTTGCTAGTGTAGCAGTAGTTAAACATTTTCCCCTTGTACTTCTGTGTTGTAGGAGCTGTGTTTGATTCGTTTCCATCCTGCAACAGAAGAGGAAGAAGTTGCCTATATTTCTCTCTACTCCTATTTTAGCAGCCGTGGTCGTTTTGGTGTTGTAGCTAATAACAACAGACACGTGAAAGACCTCTACCTGATCCCACTGAGTGCTAAGGACCCAATTCCATCCAAACTCTTGCCCTTTGAGGGACCAGGTAAGCAACAGATTTGTGGGAAGTTAAATAGTACTCCTCTTAATCATACCAACAAGCATTCTGTCTAAGCCAAATGATGATGTTGGATTTAGGTGTAATAGATGCTCTCATGTAAGTACCACTGGAAAAAGTAATCCATTATATAATGACAGTTTTAAAAGAAAAAAAAGCAGCTGGTAAATTGGCAGTAGAGTTGCAATGAGTCAGTTCTTTGCCTCCCAAGATAAAATAGCCTATAATTTATGTAGCATTACCTCTAAAAATCCTGTCCACTATTATGAGTTTGAATTCCCCCATCAAACTAGATATGTTGAGTGATGTCTTATAAAACCCACCCACCTCATCCTGCGTATGACAGCCTCAAGCCAACAGGAAATTATAACTTTTGCCAAGCAGAGGAGTTGAGGTACCTACTAAGATGAAAGGTAATATTTGGAACAGCCTCCACTGCATCATCAGTTTTTGCGAAGTATGACACATGTTTGTGTATGCATGTGTGTGAATGTGTGTGCACATGCATGCTTCAGCTCCACTGTTCTGATGTGAATAAGCAAGCTTTAGCCAGATTATTCAGTCTCACACTAGCTTGATTTAAAAAACTCTAGCTGTGTAATAGGTGGCAGAAAATGAGTGTATAGCCTCGTCATCCTAATCGGACATGTATTTCTCAAATAAACCATTGGTAGCAAAGTTTAGCTTGAGTTTGCTCCTCAGTGAATGTGTGTGGCTTGGCGATTGAGTGAAGTGAGAATGAGGGGGTATGAATTCAGCCCTGAGATGTCATTAATTGGTGTTGAATCTGACACCATGTAAGACTGACAATTAAGAAGAATACAAATTGATTTTCCAAACAAGAGAATTATTTTGGCACAAAGTAGCAACTTAAGAAGCTAACAGAGTATGATTTGCAACCCAAGGATCACTTGATTTGTCATTATAGCCATCTACAAAATGCTGTAAAGTCATGTATCATATCCTGCAGCATGCTAAGCTCCTTTCATGAGAAACTGAATGTCCTCAACTCGCATATCGCAGGAATTAGGGTCTATTTGAATAATAAAATGTTCTCATACACTCCCTTGCTTGTGATGAGGTTTCATAATTGGGCCAGCTCTTGGTGCTCCCTGTTTTTTAAGAAAAAAAATAGTGTATGTATGTGTGTCTGTCCTACACTGTCTCAAAAGTTCAATCTCTGGATCCTCAGTCGCAGAGTGCGAGCAGGAAGTTTTAGCTTTCTAGCTATCCAACTGCAGCTAAAAGGCCAGTATCAGTTCCTTTCTATCTGTCTTGGGCATTTATATGATCCTCATTAGTATAGTATCTGAACACCTTGCAGTCCTTGATATGTTTCTCCTCATTGTGCCCTGCGAGGTAGACAAGTACTGTTGTTATTCCCCATCTTAAGCCTGGGAAACTGAGGGACTCGTATAAAGTGACTTGGTCTAGGTCACAAAGAAGACCTTTGCCTGGGACATGGGAAGCCCAGATTCAGTTCTGTTTTTCAGAGTCGCCTAACCACTGGACCTTTCTTCAGTCACCACAAATGAAATGCACACAGAGTCCTTTCCTCTCTGAGCCATGATGAAATGGACTTCAGCCTATGAAAGCTTGTGTGTGGAGGAGAGAGAGAGAGAGGAGAGTAGTAGATTTAGATATCTAATTTGCTTAGTGTGCATCTAAGATGCAAATCTACCCCACCTTCTCCATGATGAACAAGAAAAGGACTAGCCTACCAATTGTTGCCAAAGAACTCCAGTTCCCTATAAACACAATACCTTAGAAAGGCACTTGCAAAATCTGTCTTTTCTACAAGCCATGTTAAAATCTGACTTTGCTTAGCTTTACACACTTCCTTTATCAGTTTAATAGATTTTATTTAATTGCAAGACTATAGTGTATGTGGTTAAGCTGTTTCACTTAACTTTTCTTAGTTGGATTTTGCAATGTGAACATTTTCTGATTAAAATTTGATTAGGATGGGACAAATCTAAGGGGAAACTCACTTCAGCACTTAAGGGACCCTAAGCACTTTGTGCCAAACTTAAGTGAACTTTATCCAAGACCCAGTTCTCAGTTTAATTAGGCTATAGTTAGACAAATATATATTTCTAAAACGTTGTCTTGCTATTGAAATCTTTCTCAAATTTCAGAATTTAACTAACCCTTTATTATTGATATTTCAACCAACACTTATTTTAAAATCAGCATTATTTTTATTGACTATTTGGCCATTCACAAACAGAAACATTGTTTGCTTGTGGGTTTTTTGGTTTTGTAGTTCTGTTGGGGGGGGTATAGACGATACTTTCTTAAGTTGGTAACAACTTTGAATTCCTTGGACTTGCGTACCCAACTTGAGACAGTAGGGGCCTTAATATTAGTCTCAGAGCCTGCAAATCAGGTCTGTTCAAGGCATCTCAGGCTGGACATCCCAAATCATTAGTTACTTTTGGAAAATCTCGGCCTATTGTGATATGTACTTTGCGGTACAGGTACCTCTGATTCTTTTTTTTTACTATTATTTTTGCCCTCTCTGCTCCCTTGTTGACAAGGATTCTTGTGTTTATAGAAGCACAAGGTCTCTAGAGGAAGGGGAGCTCATTTGTCACTCAAAGCATATGTTTTAGGTTTGCTGTTGGACTCCAGAAAAATGTATATCAGTCCCCAGCAACCTTTAATTGTTAGTAGGGATGCAGGGGGTGAAATAAGGGATTTTTTTCAGTCAAATGTTCTATTCTAGATAGGTGATGATAACAACGTTTAAAGAACTGTGACGTCTTCTTTTCATTTCTCTGTTTTAGTTTGCCAAAATATTTCCTGGTTATCAAAAACTAGTGTTGGGAAAATTTAGCTTGTTGAGGTTAGATAGTTGCATCTGAAAGGATTTTTCTAATATATTTTAGTAATATTGCTCTTCAGCATGCCTATGCACAAATTAAAACATTTTGGGGGTGTCAGACTAAGCTAACTAGTATTTTAATAGGATTAGTTCAACATTTGTATTGATTTATAAACAGGAGAGTCTGAAAATTTAGTTGAAGGAGAAATGGGTACCACTTTTCGGTATAGAAAGAGAGGGCAAATAATTTAAAAGATTAATTTTTATGATCCTTCTACTTTTGCCAGTAGTTTACTAACAAATGTGAAATGATTTTAATAGTTATACTTAATTGCATTAAAATTTTTAACATGCATAGTAAAGGAGTAGTGAGGGTTTTCAGGTAAGCACATTTTTCTTCTCTGAATATGTCTATGTATTAAAATTATTCCTTAAAATAATGTAATCCACATTTTCAGATATTCAAATGGAATTTATCGTTCATTCTTTTTCTTCATAATCAATAAAAGTACTTTATGGAAACTGGTTGTTGTCTCTTAATTGAATGCCGTAGTAGTCGTTTGTAACAGTCTCATTGTACCTTTAATTACAGTTTAACAATACACAAAGTATATCAGAAAGTCTGTGATGGAAAATACAATCATAAGTGAGCAAGTAGCTGTGGTAAACAAGATAACATTTTTTTTTAACTGCCATTCCAGAAATACTAGCTAGAAAGTATGAGAATTGTGCAGAATTACAGACTATGCGTTTTCTGTTAGGCTGATATTGGGACACATCTAATGACATCCTGAAAAGATGTCATACCTAGAAACTTCACAAAAACAAACATCCCCCCCCTTTTTTTTAATTAGGGTTTAAAAATGGAAAGTGGGGGAGACATGTTCATTAGTTATATCCAATACTTCAGATAATGAGTACTTCTATCATCTGGCTCTTCTAGGTGGTTTTTTTTCTACTAGAAGTTTGTTGCATGTTGATGTTTCACATCCAGATAATTGTCTGAGTTTCTCATACACACAATGAACACTTTGTGGGGAGCACCTTTCTGAAGCTCTCAAAATAATTTTGCAAAGGAAGGTAAGCAGTTGTACTGAAAAAAGTGCAAAGATGTTCTACTGTGCCTTTATCCACTGGAGTCGGCTGCCATATAACATGGATTGAATTTAGCAGGAACGCAGATCTAAATGAGGAAGACATATTAGAAGCTTTAAAATGGTGCGTCTGATGGCTTCATGTTTACCGGTAATGTGTTTTTCAGTATGATCACCCTTCACTTGTTAGGAGTCTTATTTGAGGAATCATTTTTGTTAGGCGGTTTCACTTAAGGCATCTAACCTATCCTGCTGCACCACAGCAGGTTTCATTGATCTTTGAATTGTACCTAAAAAATGGGTCAGATTTGATCTCAGATATCTACTGAGGGTAATGTCATGGTATTTTCAATAGCCGTTTTCTGTATTGTGTCATTTTTTTGTATTGTATGCCTATGGATCCTGCTTTTGGACTAAGACCCCATGCTGCTACGTGCACATGTTTAGTGTCTTGCTTTAACATAACTCCATTACTACTATTTTCCCTCCAAGTTTGACAGAAAATGTCTCCCTGTCCATTTTATATAATTTCTTTTTAAATATTATTGAAAGTCCTTTTTATATTTTTCTGTAAATTTAATGTAATTGTAAGACTTTTGGGGAAAAAAAATCCTTTTTTTTCTTCAGCTGCTCCTGGATTTTGTCTGTTCTTAAGATACAGTATCTAGAGCTTTAGACACTGTATTCCCATGCAGGTCTAATGTGTTCTGAATGAAACTGGAGTTACTATATATTCTGTTCTTACAATCACAATTCTATTATAATCATTTGTAACGATTTCTTTTGTTGTGCCATGGTTGCATTTGACCCCAATTCAGTAATGCCATCACAAACATCTGTATCTCCCTACTTCTTCACTTGTGTTTTCTCCCACTGAACATTCATGTCTATTTGTTCCTTCAATCACAATACACTCGCATCTGACTTTGGCTTCAACTCTTCTCTCTTTATTGTCTATAAATAGGATTAGCATATTCTCAAACCCGTCCACTAGGCTTGTAAAGAAAACAGCAAATAGTCATAGAGCCAGAGTGGACATCTGCAGCTTGCAACTTCTCTTGCAGACTTAACATTGAAGCTCCTAATATGAAAGGATTAATAATTGCTGCTGGGTCATTTATTAAGCTAGTTGTACAACACCAGTTCAAAGCTCATTGTAAGAATGTGACAAAAAAACCTTGTATGTCCCCTATCTCACTGATTCTTTCATTCTGCGTGTGTATGTTAACATAATGCAGCATTGCAGTCTCTGGGTGGAAACTGGCATACCTGAGTTAAAATATAACTACTCAAGTGATAGTTTTAAACGGCCTGATTTGCTACAAGTAAGAGTTTAAATGGAACAAGAGTTACATATGTATCCAGATTAAAAGTTTGTAAACTTGATTTACTGGAAAAGATGCATGTAAGTGAAAAGCTAGAAAATCCTTATTTTCTTAGCCACAGTTATAGCGTCTGGGTCAAATTTGGCAGCTGACTTTCAGATGTATGCTGGAATAAAAGTGTTTTATAAAGAATTAAGCATTAAAATTTACTTGTTGATTTTACTTTGTTTATGGTACAGCCCAACTTCCTTTAAGTACTTTTAAAATACTTTACCACTTGAGAGCCACTTATCATAGAATAATTGGAGATGGAAGCTAAAATTGTCAAGCCTTAGTGCCTAAAATAATTAGGGCATTAAAGCCATATTTTGATCTCTACACAGAAGAGGTCTGATCTTTTGAAGTATAGACCCACCATCAAATCCCCTTGATTCAGTGTGACATGGAGAGGTGGTGAGCACTTATGACAATGAGATCCTAGAAAGACGATCGTTTCCCAAGAACAGTAATCTATAATAGTGTGTCGAGTTCTATCCCAGCTGATTCCTATCTCACCTCACCCGCCATGTCATCTTTCCCACTAGAAATTAAAGATTATCTGCAAGCCCAACTTCTTCCAGTGCAGCCTGCATCTTCTCTCCCAGTACTGATCATTTTCAGCAACTAAAAAAAAATCTCCAAGAGGGGAAAAAACAACTGAGAACTTTTATGAAACCCAAATACAGATATCCAAGGAGAAACTTACAGGCAGGTACCTGGAGGGTTAGCACTTGTATAATAAACTGAAACAAAGGCATGTTTACTGTCATAGGGAAAAATGCTGTCCCACTAGACACAGATTTTAAACTCATTGCTTATGGGACTTTGCCCCCCCCATTTATAACTAGGAATTGGTTTTGATTGGATGCAGAGGGGTCTTATCACAGACCATGTGTTCTCAAATGATACACGATTTAGCCCACATCTGAGCTGCAATGCTTGGGAAGAACTATGCAGATTTATGTATCAAGACAGTGTCTATAGGATTATGCCTGAATGTTGTTTCTATGAAATAAGTGTTTTGTAAAACAATCTTTTAAATGTTTGCTTTTAATTCTAACTAAGGCTGCGTCCAGACGAGTGCAACTGTGTGGTTAAGTGGCACTGCAGGCATGTCTGTGGTGTCACATACTGCACGTTCAGCTGTTTTCCATGCTGCAAGGGAGGAGCATGGGTGTTTTTTGGGTTTGGGTTTTTTTGTTGGTTTTTTCTGACCCCTGGATATCCAGGGGTCAAAAAAAAAGTGCAAAGAAAAAGCTGAGAGGTGCACACAGGGGCAGCATGCGCCAGTCAAAACTGGGCCTTGGTCGGCCGCAGCCATGCTCTGGTCGGCTGCCAGCCAGGCTCCGAGCAGCAGGATCACCACTGCTGCAGCCCCCGGAGGCCCTCAAGATCCCAGGTAAGGCTGCTGGGGCCAGCACAGTCCTGGCCTCAGCCTCCCCTACCCCACACCCAAGGTAACCTACCGTGTGCCACAGGACACGTGGCACAGGTGTTCCCCCAAGACAACTAGTGGTGGCACATGGTGCACTGCTGTTAGTTGTCCCTAGGGAACCAGCTGCCCACGCTCATGTGGACATGGCCTAAGGTGCCACCCTGCCCTACCTTCTGCCAGGCTCTGTTCTGAGGAGTGTTTCCAGTACCACACCTCTTAAGGAAATGCTTTAGAGTAGTCTTGGCACTTAGATTTTTTGCAGGACCTTTTGATTAAGATAAATTCTGACCGACCACATTTTGCTGGTTCCTTGGATAATAGCATGAAATTGAACTACAGTAGAGTTGTCCAGCTGCGTTCAGACACGTTCACTTGAGTTTGTAGAGAGGTGTCATTTTCCCCACAATTAAAAACATCTCAAGAGATGCTAATGTTTAGCCGTACTCTAATTTACATGTAAGCCCCTACAGCCATCTCTTTTAGAGAAAGGCCTACCTCTGGCATATGAAGTGCAAGTGCCTCAGTTGGATTAATGTTTGACAGGCTACAGTGCCTTAATATTTTGAAGCTAAAGAATAGTATATAAGGATACCAAAAGAAATATCTAATGATAAATGTTTTGTGTGTGAGTGCTTTATATATGAACAAGAGTATTGATGAATGGAAATGTGCAGCAGTCGCCTCAGAAGAAAATTTAAAGACGTCTCATCAACTCAAGAAAGAGAAGGACATGACGATGTTTATTCTCTGGCTTCATTTAAAGAGAACAAGTTAGAAATTTAAAATTTGAAGTATCATCACAAAAAGCTGCTTTAAATACACTAAGTTATATTAGATCTCACAATGCACCTTACACACACGCGCAGCTATTGAGGAAAGGCCATTGGGAGGGAAAATCCTTATGCTTGAAGCATATAAATTTCAACAGTATTTGTCACACCCCTGCTTAAACTATTTAAGAAATGGTTTTTAGCTTGTTACAGTAAACTTCCTCATCAAAGCTCAAATCCTGACCTCGTTTGACGTCATTAATAGTTTTGCCTTTGTCTTCATTGCAGCCAAGTTTTCACCCCGCTCCTTTTTTTAAGGATTTAATTTAAGCGTATGATTAAATATCATCCCTTCAGTGGGAATAGTTATGGTTAGTTTTAAGCATGACTAAATTGCTTTATCGTCTCAAAGGGTGTAAAGCTGCAGTACTTAGCAACAGTAAATTTAGAAAATGTTTGGTTTTTACAACTTGAAGATAAATTTAAGGAAATAGTTGTAAGATGTAATGTGATTTGATGTCTACTACCATAAATGAAACAAGCGTAAAATGTATGTAATTTTTAGTCGTTGGTTTCTTGGATATTAATATACTTGTGATCTTGAGCCCCTTAGGAAACAGTTTAGTTCCACAGTTTTTAAGTCTTAATGCTGAAGCTCCAAGATATCTGGGATTACTATAACTAGAAAATTTAATCAGCCCATAATGCACATTTGAAATGCAGTTCAGTACTATATGCTAAAAAAAGCTAATATTTATGAACATACTATACCTGTTGTACCCCTCGTCTAAACTCAGAAAATTATGAAAAAGAGATTTGCTGTTTAACCATGAAGAATAGTTATCAATGTTGTTGTAGTGTTTGTTTTAGAAGTTAAAATTCTCTATGGTAATTTACTAGCTGGATAGAAATGACAACTAATGACCAATATTTTGTGGGAATGATAGGGACTCTAGAGTAAAATTTAAAAAACATTTCTCCTCCCCCCCATAAGTGTTTACCTCCAAACATCCTTTTGCACTGAATGCCTGTATACATTTAATCTCTTGCCATTTACATGACAATGAAATGTGCCCTATCGTACGCCCTGGATTAACAGGTATAGCTTTCATAAGTATGAGTACAAAATTGTGTGTACAGGAAAGGGAGAACAGCATTAAATGGAATACTCTGAAACACATCCAGAAACATCTCTCACAATGACTTCATATAATAAACCTTCCTGTCAATTTAGGATGGGTTTTTCATAGGATTTGATTTTGAAGCCTTTACTCAATGAGTACTTTCGTTGACTTGGTGGGACTACACTTGTGTGAAGGCTGCAGCTCTGCACATTTAATGTTGAATATGATGAAATGAGTCGCGTGACAAAATGTGAACTATCTCCTTGTGCTTTCCTATGCCAATCCCTTTCATAATTTCCTGCTTGTCCATTACTTTCATAAGTATTTTGAACCTCTCTT
>NW_017729009.1:14088741-14096030 GCF_001723915.1 Gavialis gangeticus
GCTTGTCCATTACTTTCATAAGTATTTTGAACCTCTCTTCCTTGTTGCCCCTTTTTGGACTACACTGGCCAAATTACTCCATTTAGTCTGCCTTTTTCCTTTGACTTTCTCCGGATGCACTTTGATCACAAAGCCTGCAAGAAATTGCCCGCAGATAATACTATGTAGAGGAACATTGCAGATTCCTGATATGTATGTTATACTAGGATACTAGGATCAAATTGTACAATGGGTAATCTATATAATCATTTTATTTTATGGTTCATACCCTTGTCCTGCCTCCCTTTCCCTTTTATTGTTGGCTGTATTAAGGTATTGTGTCCAGTCTTAATTTGTAAACTCTTTAGGGCAGTTAGGTTGTCTTTGTAACTGTTTGTAGAGGAGGCCTGATCCTGAGTAAGACCAAGTACTGCCATATTTCAAACAGTACAAACTTCAGATAATGTATAGAAGCCAGGTGAGCCAAGCCTGCCTAATATTTAAATCATCTTATTAGATAAATTAAGGATGTCTCCAAGTCTAATTGACTTAAAACTCATTTGCTTTTGACCCAGTGACTCAGATAATGGGCATCTTACTGCTTGTGTGCAAAGAACTGTTCCATACCATAGAATATTAAGTTCTCAAATATTTGGTTTTACATTTTTCCTCCCAATTTATATCAACATATAACAGTATATAGGGTGGGGATTTTTTTAAACCCCCACAAATACAAAGCTCCTTATCTTTTTGCACTCTTGTGAGTGTATTAGTTTGTTATAATACACTAATGAATCTGTTTTTTTTTGTTTGTATAACAAATTACAACATAAAAATGTAGTTAAAGATTAAGCTTAACTGAATCACATTTTCTGTGTTTGATAATAGATTGGTGGTATTTAAATGATGTGAGACTGCTGCCTTAATAATCATTATTTGCATTTTTATTGTAATTTAGAAGTTTTGAACGCTTGATCTCTGCAGCTGGCTTTTCCCATTTTTATCTTTCTATTAGTATACAGTATATTTACTGCTGGTCAACATTATTCTTCTTAACTTGCAAATGAATAGGCTACAGTGGTATGAAATAAAAAATAAGTGCTTCAAGTACAGAAATTTTTTTTCATATTAAGAAGTATTTGTTAACTCCAGCTGTTGCTAATATGTCCAGAAAAACGTCAGGGATGACAGCTTTTTAATTGAAATATCTTGAAGTGTACTAGTGCCAGTGAAAAATCTGACTTGGCAATGGATCATATGCAATTCAAATAGAAATGCCATTGTCTCTCTATGCTTTGCTGTTTTTCCAGATAACATGGTTATTTGGGGGTTTTGTGTGCGTTTGTGTGTGTGTGTTTATATATATATTTATATATACATATAATTTTTGTTTTTGTCTTACAGGTCTCGAGTCATCTCGTCCAAATTTAATTCTTGGTTTAGTGATTTGTCAAAAAGGAAAACGCCCTGCCTCTGGCTTGGAGTCTGAAAAAGTAGAGGAAAAGCGAAGCAGACTTCAAGTACAGGAAGAAACTGATGTACCAACATATTCTAAAGCACCTGTAGCTTCACTGCAAGAAAAGAAACTTCCAAAATATGCAATTTATTCTTCAGATTCAACTGCAAGTACAACACCACCTGGATCTCCACCACCTCCACCCCCGCTTCCCATTCCAGAGCCATCTACAGTCACACCTTCAGTGTTAAAAATATTGTCGTCAATTAAAAGCGGAACCTCCTCCCCCATGACACTGCCACTTCCAACTACAGCAACTGCAACAGTCACTGCCACAACTGCTTTGTCTTCTGCAACTTCTTCAAAAACAGCCACACCTCTTGAGCACATCCTGCAGACACTTTTTGGGAAAAAGAAATCTTTTGAATCTGCTGCCAAGGACTCTGAAACTGTGCAGTCTTCGAATCAGGAAGCTCAAGCTACCATTGGTGAAGGAGTATCCGCTGTTCCTTTGTTAGACCCAATTGTACAGCAGTTTGGGCAGATGTCGAAAGATAGAGCCATAGAAGAGGAGGAAGATGATAGACCGTATGATCCTGAAGAAGAGTATGATCCAGAGAGAGCTTTTGAAACAGAGACTGGTGAAAGTGAAAAACTGTATGATCTTGAAAAGCCCTCTGAAATATCAGAGCAAGAGGATGAAGCCTATGATCCAGAAGATGAAACTATCCTGGAAGAAGCAAAAGTCACTGTTGATGATTTACCTAATAAAATGTATGCTGATGCTAAAAGCAGTGTTTTGGAAACATCTGCCCCATTTGTGCCCGATATAGCTGCTACTTCATCCTTGGTAGAACAGCAAAAAATGCTGGAAGAATTAAACAAACAAATTGAAGAGCAGAAAAGACAACTGGAAGAACAAGAAGAAGCCCTAAGGCAACAACGAGCAGCTGTTGGTGTTTCAATGGCTCACTTTTCGGTGTCTGATGCTTTAATGTCACCCCCACCAAAATCATCCATAACAAAGACTGAGTTATTCCAGCAGGAGCAACAAACTGCAGAAAAATCAGATTTACCTTCATCTTCCAATCAGCAGGCACAAGTGGTGAACCAGGGCTGTGACCCAAGACAAATTAGAGATCCACGACAGGCAAGAAGGATGGTAGCAGAGAACAATGACAGTGCTGATTCTCGCATGAAGTCACAAATAGTACATAATGAGCTATCTACAAGAGAAATACCTCCAGCCAGTTATCCAGGTTCATTGCAGACTTCACTGGGCAAGGAAGATAAAACATTAATTTCTCCTGCTCCATCTGGTTATGGTGAGGATAAGTGGATTCCGAGTGAAAAACCCCCTACGTTGTCTCCAAAAGATGCACCTAACATCAAATTTGAGAAAACGTCTCAAGTTCTTCCAGAAATTGTGAATCAAACAGCTTCTGGAGAAACTTCTGCAGCAAAACCCTTACGTAAAGTCCTGCTTCCAACACCTCCAAGTACATCGCTTCAGCCTAATTTCCCTCTGTCAAATGATGGTCAGTCCTTGCAAGATATGCATAAAGCACCATGGTCAAATGAGTCACAAGACATTAATTCCTCAGGAGGAAGGGATTCGTTTTCAAGCACAATGTTTATACCTCAGGAAAAGCCAGCTGGTCACTTTGAACCAGAGAGGGGTATGTCTTCATCACAGTATGAAGATCAAAGAAATGCTCAATCCCGTCAGTTTGCAGAACAGAATGAAACTCCTTCTGTTCAAAATGAGGGAGAAAGAGGATCTCTTCCCCAACACTTTGAAGAAAACCGAGGAGGGCCTCCATTCCCTATGGCTGGGCAAAAAGGAGTGCCTCCACCCTTGATGTTTGGTCCACCTCACGGACCCAATTTTCTAGGGCCAAGAGGACCAGCACCACAGTTTCCAGAAGAGCATGGTGCTTCTACGAATAATGATGGACAAAGAGGACCTCCACCAGGCAGGTTTGGAGGCCAAAAAGGGCCTATTCCTTCATTATTTTCTACACAGCATGGACCCTCGCCTCTTTTTGGTGATAATAGGGGCCCTTCAACTTCTTATATTGGTGGTCCAAGAGGAATGTCACCATCTCAATTTGAAGATCGGAGGGAACCTCACATGGAACAGAGGGAATTCCCAGATCCCCAATATAATGAGATTAGGCCCCCGGGACAGTTTGAAGGACCAGAACCGCCTCAGTTTATGGGCAACAGGGGAGGGCCTTCACCTTTTCCTTTTGGAGGTCAAAGAAGACCGCCCCCATCTCAGTTTAAAGGACAGAGAGGGGGGCCCCCACCATCTCAGTTTGGAGGGCCAAGAGGTCCACCTCCTAGTCATTTTGGGGGACCAAGAGGCCCTCATCCAAACCAGTTTGAGGGACAGAGAGGTCCAGCTCCAAGTCACATGCCAGGACCCAGGGGACTTTTGCCACAGCCGTTTGAAGAACGGAGAGGGAGTCCACCAAGATTTGCAAACCAGAGAGGTCCAGCACCACTTCAGTTTGGAGGACCAAGAGGAGCTGCACCAGCGTTTCCAGAACAAAATGAACCTCCCCCTTCTAGATTTCATTTCCAAGGACAGTCTCCACAAGGTATGAAGCCAACCCCTAGACCACTTCTAGACCTTCCAAGTCATCCACCACCACACAGAAAGGAGATGTGGGATGAAGGTGGGCCATCTACTTCGCATTCAAATCTTTCAGGACAAGGACCTGAATCGGAAGCACAGTGGTCATCGTCATCTGATTTCCGAGAGGGCAAAAACCTTGAATTTAGAGGTCAGGCTTTCGATGGAAGACAGAGAGAGAGATTTGAGGGAGGAAATAAAGAAAAGGGATTAGATCCACCAGAGTCTCAGCAGTCAGAGAATCGACAAGGCAGAGGGTTTGAAGACAGGCGAAGGGATCGAGAACATGGCAGACCTTGGGAAAGAGACCGTGGAAGAAACTGGAATAGAGACAGGGACTGGGAAAGACACAGGGACAAAGATTGGGATAAAAACAGAGAGAGAAACCAAAACAAGGATCGGGAAAAGGATTCAGAGCGGGCTAAAGAATGGGAACGAAACAGAGACCGAGAGCGAGCCAGAACTAGAGAGAGAGATTCCTACAGGAGGCGTGATAGGGATCGATCAAGAAGCAGGGACAGGGATCGTGATAGAGACAGAGATCGGGATCGAAGCAGAGAGAAAGATAGAGATCGAGAAAGAGACCGTGACAAAGACAGGGGAAGAGATCGTAAGGATCGAAGTAAAAGTAAAGAAACTGGTAAGGATTTGAAACCAGAACCACAAAAAGAAAGTCAAAAGCCAGCTGAAACAGAAGCGTCATCATCTTCCACTAATCAGTCATAGAAACAATTTGTAATTAGTTTGTACTGCATATATAACAATTTGACAAAAAAGATATAATAGCAAGAACTGACATAGCAATTCCTGTAAATACTGTATAGTTTTATCTTCACAAAAACGCTGTTCTAAAGCCAGCCTTACAAAACTTGTTGACAAATGAACAGTTTTTGAACTGTGAGTGAATATATTCAAATATATAAATAAGAACATATTGGACTTTCCCTTGCTGCATTTTGTGCATAATGTTTTTCTTACAGAACTTCACAGCGTTAACTGTTCTGAAATTTTGTTTTTTCTACTTGCATCTTTATCTTAAAATTTCCATTTACAATTATTACAGAAATGGAAAAAGTCTACAAAGAGCATATTGCTTTTTAAGATTATAAAGTTATGTTTTCCAGTAACTTGAACTGTAATTTTATAAGAGAATTTAATCAAGACCTTAGGAGCCATACCTTTACATCTCATTTATGTAGTGTTTCGGTGTAAAAAATCGTTCCTACCGCACTTGCTTTACAAGAGGAGTCTGATATTGCTGTCTTGTGTTCTTACAATGGATGGGTTGTGTGTATTTAAGAAATGGCTGCAGAAGAACAGTGTTATTACTTATTTGCAACTGATGGAGTATTTGAATATGATGTTAAGCTTAAAAGTGCACTATCTTCCTTTTTATATAAAGGTATTTTGAGTTACGGAATCCAGCTATCAAAAATCCAGATAAGAAACACGGGCTTCTATATAAATAACTTTCATGAGGCTGCAAGGTTTTAAATGTCACTTTTTTGCAAACATATATGACTAAAGCAAATGCAACACCTCTATAATCAGTGGAGCTTTTAAAAAACATCAGAAACACATTGGCAAAGAGTTAAAGTTTGAATACATTGGGAAACCAAAGGAAAGAAAAACAAGTTGGTGAAATATGCTATGAAATCTATTAGCCTTGATTCATGCGGAACATTGTATTGGCAAAACGTTGCTAGAAATTTAAGAATTTTTCCACTTTTCTGTCATTTGTAGTCAAGAAGGGTGTTGCTCCTGAACTAAAATGTCAGTGCTTTTCGACAGTTCATAATGATGCTGGTGATGTCTTTAAAAGTTGTCCGCAGGAGTATGCATATTTGAATAAAACTTGAAAAGGAAAAGATGGTATGCGTTGTAATGCCATAACCTAAGAGGGAAAGCAATTCACTGTGAAATGCAGTACACCGCTACTTCTCATGTATACTTCAAGTACGTCATTCTGAAATGTGAAATAGAGAAGACCTGCTAATTTATTTGACCGTGTAAATTTACAGTTGGGTAAATATTTTGATATTTTTATAAAAATAGTTTTGCAAATGTAAAATTAGATTTTGATTAACATTTGCGCCTTGAAGTCTACGTTAAAAGTAGCATGTATCCCATACAACTCACTACAGATTTCACACTTTACATTGGTGCATCTCTGAAGTCCTTGCACACCCAAGGACTTGGCTGCTTGAGTGAGACCTGTTTCCTAAACCTGTAGTCAGAATGTTTCAAATGCAAAAAGGGGTGGTATTAAATGCAAACATCTACTATGGTGTAAGATTTTTTTTAACAAGATGTTTCTAATTTAAAGACATACCTAAAAGTATGCAGAAATCAAGCGTGTTTGTTTAGGTTGACTTGATAGAAATTTCTGTACATTGTATTTTATATTGCAAAATATATCACTGTACATTTAAAATGTGGGACTTCACAGGTTTTTGTTACTGTAAGTAGAATAAACACCTACAGAGAAATGTCGTGTTATTTTCCTGAGATAAACGTAGTTGCACCAAGCATCACTTGCACTATTATAAATTGAGAGGGCAGAGGGGGCCACCGGAGGAATGATGCTGGTGGATGCTTCAAACTGCTCTGCCACACTGTGACACAAGACAGGGCAAAGGATCCATGTCCCTCCTTAACACTTGCAATAAGGAAGGATGGCGTTTTGCAAAATAAATCCAATTGGCAACTTTTATAAATTGTACCCCTTCTGAAAGGTAATTAAAATCTTTCCTCGGGCTTTATTTGCCAGCTAAGCCATCGCTGTAACAGATTCCTGCCGTGTTAGGGATAAAGCATCTTCCAATTCAAACCGCCTAGAGCCCAGCTACGGGCTTGTTCCACCTGCTCAAGCACTAACTAGGCAGCCGGGTTGCTCTGTCTAGCCATTTTTGCTAGATAGACACTAGATAAATGGATGGACACTTTCATGAGGCAGGAACCGCAGGGGTGGCCAGCAGAAATGTAATTGCAGCCATCCTGCCATGCATGCCAGGGCTGCAGGGGCAGGGCTGCGGGTGCAGACTGTGCCGGAGGGGCGGGCCCAGGCCCTTTCCTGCCCGCGGCTCCCTCCTCCAGCCGCCGGCGGCGCTCGCCGCGAACGGGGGCCGTTTCCCGGAGCACGTCTGTTGGCTCCCGCAGGCGTGTGGCGCGCGCAGCCCTGCCCGAGGCGGCTCGGCTGCGTCTCGCACCGCG
>NW_017729009.1:14096199-14132705 GCF_001723915.1 Gavialis gangeticus
GCAGCGGCGGTTGCCCGGACCGGGAGGCGGTTGGAGCGGGGCCGGCGGCACCCCCCGCCCAGCCCCGGGCAGCTGCCTTGCCCCAGGCCCTCCCCCCCGCCGGGGCATCACTTGCTACTCACTCACTCACCGCGGCCCCCAAGCCATGTCGGGGTCTGGCGCCAAAGGGCGTCCGGCCCATGCCTCCCCGGGCCCCTTGGGCGAGCACAACCTGAGCTTCACCACCACGGACCTCAACCTGGTGGAGATGACGGAGGTCGAGTACACCCAGCTGCAGCACATCCTCTACTCGCACATGGAGGCGCAAGCCAACGACGGGGACATGGACGCCAGGCTCAGTTCGGCCCTCTTCTCGGCCTGCGGCGCCGCCGACGCCGCTCCGCAGCAGCCCGCGGCGAGCGCTGGTCCGGCCGGCTATTCCTCCGCCACCCCGGCAGTTTACCCGGTGGTTTGCCAGCCAGGGTTGGCGCCTGACACAGGTGGCACGGGCTCCGGCCAATGCTTGGGTCACGGGGACTTTCAGGAGCTCAGAATGATGCTGCTTAGCGAGTCGAATCTCCCCGCCAGCCAAGCAGACAAAACGCCCAACGCTAGCTGCGTAGACATTGCGGGGCACGGTTTAGCGAGGGCGAAGCACAGCGAAAACATGGCTGGGGCGAACAAAGAAAACGTCCTTCCTGACCATTCGCCGCCAGCTCCTGAGCCGCGGTCAAAATCCGCCGTCCGCGTCCGGCTGGAAGACCGGTTCAACAGCATCCAGGTGGAAAACCCGAGATGTCAGGAACCCCAAGAACCTGGAGCGACTCTTAACAAGTGTGTTATAACTCACTTTACTTTGGTATACTGTGACACCAAGTGTTTTCGTAGAGTTCGAATCACTCCGGAAATTCAAGTGTATGAACGGCAGCATTTTTTTTTAATATTTAAATTGATTAATGGTGTGTTTAGGACCAAATTAATGTCTGCTGGAGCTGGACAGGACTCCTGTTGGCCTCAAGCTGTGCCTGCTAATGTTCCAGTCTGAATTGGTTTAGTTGTGGGCACAGTACATTGACTTAGTTACTTTTACAATAAATACAGGAAATTGCTGGGTTTTCAGCTTTATTTTTAAAGCTCAAAATAAAGCTAAAGGCCTAGAGTGAGACTGGTCTCATTTTGCTGCTTCTAGCAAAAGTACTGGGCGTTTTACAGCTGATTAATAAAAGTGTCGGGGGAAATCGGCTAGTGTAATCTGGAAGGGCCCGATCGGAGCAGAGCCTGCATGCCTGCGTCTGAGCAGGATCAGGTCCTAAAACTTTGTACTCTAGAGAGCAGGCAGAAATAAATTTTGCAAAGCTGAGCCATCACTTGAATGTACCAAATCAAAGGGTGTATGAAGCTGATCTTCATTTGTCCTTGAAAAAGGAGTTAGGGGCATAGCTCTTAATGATCGTAGGTCTGTGCAGTAAGTGGACGTGACTTAACGACTCGCTAGAGGAGTATGTAGTGCTCGTTTTCTGCAGTTGTATGGTGAAGTAAGCTGGTTTGTTTTAATTTTTGTGTGTGTGTATAGTTTAGTAACGCTGATTCGTCAGCCGGCGGAACTGATGGGCGTTCCTCTTCACCAGCAGCCAAACAAGTGTACGACGTTAGTGAAAAACAAGACCGCTGCTACAACGACTGCCCTGCAGTTTGCATACCCGTTATTTAGCATGAATGCATGTTCTAGTACTGGAAACGTTAACCCTTCACAGGCACAGGTACATGGTCTTTTTTCCCCCATACTTGTAAGCTGGCTGATTTGCAATATTCATGTTATTCTGCATCTTATTTAATTTCTTGTAGGATTTATATAAATTGAGTCTGATAGCTAACCATTTTAAGTTTGAAATAGTGTGTTTCAATAGTGACTTAAGCAGCTATATGCAGAGGGATATATACTTAGCCTGTATGCTTCAGCTTCAAAAGTATTCAGTCAAAACGACTAAATTAGAATCACATTGCATACTAAAATTGTCCAAGCTAGAATGACCATTAGGTTTCTTATTAAAAGGGCATTTCTGCTTATTCATTCAAAGCACCATCTTCCCTCACGCCTGCACAGGCAACAGCAAGCAGCTGTTTACCAAGAGTTTTCTCCTGGTTCCCTCTTACGATTTCCTTTTGGCAAAAAAATAATGTCATTTGATTTTTCTTACAGTTGCTACAAACCAAGTCTAATAACTCAAATTGACATGCAGGAAATGTCCCAAGTGCAGTAGTAAAACCACACAGTCTGAATGTTGAAATTGCATGAACTGCAATTTCAGATGAGTTGAGAATAAAAAGCAATTTATTAATTATAGCTCATTGTCTCATGGGTCAAAACCTAATGTCCGCATCAGAAGACCAAATGTCATGCTCCTCTTTTCTCTTAACGTGTCCTGATTCTTTTCTAGAGCTCTGGAGCATCTTGTACTATTGTGGAAGCTACAAAACATCAAGACCTTGGATTGCCCAGGGCATTTTCGTTCTGTTATCATCAGGAAATTGAATCCACTAAACAGACAGTAGGTGCAAGGAATAAAGCTTTGCCTGAGCAAGTTTGGATTAAAGTTGGAGGTAAATTATTTAGGTTTTGAGTATTGTGCTTTCTGTGTGCCTAATCTTCCAATGATATTTTTGTTCTGATTTATTTTAATGATTTTATTTTTCTGGAATTAATGTGTTTTTACTGAGTTGGCACGGTGAAACCCGATGACATTACCCACCGTGCGCTTATTCTGTAGAAAATGTGAGACAAGATTTTCAAAAGTGCCCAGCAGCTAAAACTGTGGGGAGGCTTTCAAAGTGGCTGTCTGCTAAGTAGCTTGTAATGAGAAGAGTTGAAACTGTAGACGACTTTAAAAAATGTGTTCCTTTTTAAGTAGCCTGTTTTGAATGTAATGTTATACCAAGGATTAGTGCAACAAGCCCAGTTTGTACCTCTATAGACCGTGGGACTATCAATACCTGAATGAACACCCACCTAATTGTCGTTATTTCTGCAGGCATTTTGGAGGTGGTAGAGGGCAGGTGGGAATAATTGCAGCTAGGCTGTTATGGAAACATGGTAGTTTGTTAGCTCTGGGCCCCTGTCTCTGTCTCTCTGTTTCTGACCTCCAGCGATGTATAGAGACCTGCAGGACATCCCATTTTACCTTCTGAATATGAAGTTGGAAATGCTAGTTACCTCATTCATTCACACTTGGAGTTCAGCAGGCATTTTGCATTTTGAAAATATGAAATGTTAATGCTCTCCTTTTTCTAATAAATGTATATAGATAGCGATTCAGTAACATTATCAGTGCCATTGTCCATATAAACTATAACTGAGAATAAGTTATAATCACTGAGGCCTCATTTTCTAACAGTAGTTTCACTTTAGTCCTTCAGAATCAAATGTGAAAAATAAGGTTACAGCTAAATTCAGTGCATATGAAAGATTGACAGAGTGGGAGAATCAGAAATAAAGTTTTGCTTTTCCCTCCTTGTTTTGCAAAGAAGAAGCTTTATGCAAACAAGCAATAAATAAAAGAAGTTGCAGTCGGCTACGCCAGTTGGACACAAATGCAGACCGCAAACCCCTTGGTGAAATTCAGAATATGTGCGATAGCCAAAATACTACATCTGCTCAGGGTAGTTGGCAGGCAGCACAGTCAAATTCAAGTGTTCAGGCCCAAAATGGAATGCAGGGAGGAATCTCTCAGCGTCGGGAGAGACATAACCGCATGGAAAGAGACAGAAGGTAACTTCTCATGTTAAGTGCAGAGCTGCAATACCAAATATTTTGGAAGTGTGAATGAAGTTCACTATTCTTAAAAGACTTATTTTATAACGACAGAGTAGTTGGAGACGTTTTGCTTCATTTGTCATCTGGAGCAAATAGTGTTCCCTGGGTGAAATAAGTGGCATTCTCTTGGAAGCAAGTAAAGGACATTTTCAAAGTCTTTTTATATTGTTGATTCTACTACATTTGTAAGACAATCCAAAATGTGTAATAAAATCTTTCAGAGGATAGCCGTTTTATAACAATCGAGTATAATTCAAATCTGTAGCTAGCAGAAGGTGTATAATCATGATCTACATCTCAAGTCAGTAATTTAAAAATATGTATCTGTCTTCCCATAAACCAATTAACTGGCTCTTCGCAGCTGATTAATGAAAATTGCAAAAGACTTGTATCATTATGGTTGAACTGGATTTAGAAATATCCTAAGATGATAATTAATCAGATTCTGACTCCAAGCTCCATTTTACACTGTTTTTGGAAAGTTGGCCTGTAAGGAAAGCTGGCATAATGGTCAGCCAATAAAGTTGGCTTTGTTGACTTTATCCCATCTTCTCTGCATCATTCTCGGGCCTACCAAGGGTATGACGTGCTCTACCGATCCTTGTCTTAACGGAGTGGCCTAAGGAGGACCACTTCAGCTGACACGATCCTTTTACGATGCTCTGGGTTACACTGGGAGACTTCAGCCACTTTCAGAATGGAAAGTGCCCTGATCCAGCTTTTAGCTTGGTAGCTGGGGAGGAGGTGGGGGTGTCCTTGTAGGACATGGGTTTAAGTCCCTGCAGGCAGAGGGAAGAATTGAAGTGCAATTTCATACTTTCTGGGGAAGCTCTCTAAGGACCAAGGAGGCTGCTGCAAGGCGCTGTAATTACAGCACATCGGAGCAGACTCGATTAATCTGCATCCCTGTGCTTCAAGATGGCAGTGGGGGCACTTTAAAGTTCGTTTGATGAGCTTTTGTTAAAGCACCCCTGCTGCCACTTTGACGCAGGGGGATGCTGACAGACCAGGTGCTGTGGCACTTTAATTAGAGCAGCTCTCGGAGCCCCCCTACCCCCGCAGCACTTGTAAAAATGCCGTAAGATGTTGTGCATACTAAGGAACCACTGTCATCCTTGGTTGTGGTTTAAATTAAGAGGGGCCAGTTCTTTGAAAGAAAGTGTGTAAAGCCCTACCTAAGGGAGAAGTTTGTGGCTTAAGAAGACCACTGTGTAGGATCTGTATAAGCTATTTAAATAATTTGCTAAATTTATTATTTTGAATGTGGCTCTAGGCGCAGAATCCGGATTTGCTGTGATGAATTGAATCTTCTCGTTCCCTTCTGCACTGCTGATACCGATAAGGCAACGACTTTACAGTGGACAACAGCATTTCTGAAATACATTCAGGAAAGGCATGGGGATTCTCTGAAAAAGGTCTGTATCCCACAATCCAATTTTAGTTTTTCTAGTGGGTTGTTAAAAACATTTTACTTAAAAAAATCTATAACGATATCACTAAAAGTGAATGAAACAGTTCTGCTGGACTTGACTTTGCCACTCAAAAGAAATACCTTTTAATTTACTTTTTTCCTATTCAGTTTGAATAGGCATTATGAAAAAGTTTTCCTGACTTAAGCTCCTGCTGTGTGCTACATCGAACCATTCAGACCAAACAACGTTTGGCTTGTGGGCTTGGCACATTTGCAGTTTATGCCACTCCAGATGTATTTGCGATGTCCCAACGTATGAGCAGATACGTTCAAGCCAGATGGGCAGTTGGTGCTTTCTCTGTGCTGGTCTCATGACTCAGCCAACCCCAGGGGGATTCACAGAGCCAAAGCATGCTGGGATAGCTGCTCGGAGGCCCCCTCAGTGGTGAGCAGTGTATGCTCAGCCTCAGGAACATGAGCCCACTCCTGTTATATTGTAACTTTGCTACCCCCACTAAAATGCCGCACCTTTGGAACAGCACAAATTGACCGTGCGCCTAGGCCCTTGGGCATTGGGGAAGGAGGGGAAGGGACTGGGCACAGGCGGGAGGAAGGCAGCCACATTCGGACAATTAGGCCATCCCAGTTTTTCTTTACCTGCATTCGCTCATGTACCTTCCTCTGTAGCAGGGGGCTGGAGTGAGGAGGCCATGCAGGTAAGGTAGCAGGAGGAGATGGGCCTTATTCTTGGATCCCTTAAGTGTATTTTAACCCTTGCAACAGCAGGACATTGTCCACCGTTGTCCCCTTGCTTTACTTGTGAAAGGTTAAGGTCCTAGGCTGTGTGCTGGAATCAACCGTGTCATTTTAATAATAGATTAGACAAGGTTTAGGAGAGATGATTTATATGGGTAATCTTCCATGGGTTGATCCTGCCTCTGGACTAGATAACCTCCAGGGCTCGGGACAGACATTACACATAAACTGCTTTAAGTGATCAGAAACTGGTTAAGCCCGTAACAGAACAGGTGTTCAGTGCACATAAACCAGTTTGAAACTGACTGAAACCAGTTTGAGAGAAACATGGTTGAATGTAGTATCAGACTTAACTGATTTGGGGGAATGCCTGTTCACCAGAGCGCCCCAAGGGATGACAAGGTCCAACAGTCACAAACTCCTCCAAGACCATTTTAGGCTGGATATAAGGAAAAACTTCTTTACTGTCCGAGTCCCCAAGGCCTGGAATAGACTTCCTCCGGAGGTGGTGCACGCTTCTACTCTGGATGCTTAAGAAACATTTGGATGCTTATCGTGCTGGGGTCCTTTGACCCTAGCTGACATCCTGCCCTTTGGGCAGATGACTCGATGATCTTCTGAGGTCCCTTCCAGCCCTAATGTCTATGAAATCTATGCAACCGGTTTGTGCAATGTCTGTCCCAGACCCAGAGGTCCCTCCCAGCCCTACTTCTCTGTGATTCTATGAACTGATTCACCAGGCACTGGGAACACGTGTACTAATATGCAGAAGGTTTGGGGCCGCTGCAAAGGCTTCTCTAATAAAAAGGCTCTTGGTGAGATGGTAAAAAGCTGTGGCCTCTGGTACTAGCAGCCTCTCGGGAACCACAGCTCAGTTCAACCGCTTGGTAGAGTGGTCCTGTTTCCTACAAGACATCCTTGTACTCAGCTTGTTTAAGGGGCACCTGCCACACTGTTGTCATCACAGTCCTTGAGCTGTTCATTATCCCGCTGCCCCTGCAGAATATTACCTACATGGTTGCAGATGAAAAGATTGAGGCAGAGGGAGGCTGAGTTCCAGATCCTCAGCAGTATTTGTGTGTCTTGACTCCTTTTGGAGAGTCAAGTGGGAGTCAGGTGCCTAGATACCATAGGATGTCTAAGCCTAAGATGTCTGTGGCAAAGTAGGAAATTAGAAACAAGTTTCCCAAAGACCTTTCGGGTATACTCCGATTCCAGCATTTGCCCAATAGTATTGTAATAACATTTTTTGTATTTTTTTATTAAACGTGATAGTAATTCCTTTCTGTTTTTGATTTTAGGAATTTGAGACTGTGTTCTGTGGTAAAACAGGCAGAAGACTAAAACTAACAAGACCCGACTCACTAGTAACATGTCCAATGCAGGAAAATATGCAGAACAGTACAACTGTGGAGAAGAAATAGTATCAATTCCCAGCATTTTGTGGGAAAGATGGATACCTGATAACTTTGCATATTTTCTTCTGTGTTCACATGCCGGACTTCATCTCCTGTGGCTAATTTGAATTGATAGTATTCAAGAGTGACTTGAAAAATACAGTTTGTAAAAATACATAAATAGAACATTAAAGAAAATATTCTTTATTCAAAATGGAAGGATACCAACAATATTTATTTATCAGTGCCCTCTTAGAGAGGTGTGGGACTGCAGGCAACAAGAAAATGTCATAACAGCTCCTAATATTTTCCCCATTAGCTATCAAAAAAAATCCATTAGATTTTTTTTTTAACATGATATAGTTAGAATGGTTATGGAACATCAATTTTCTTATTGCATGTATTCAGTCATGAAGGAGCATTCCTATTAAATTATAAAGATGCCATTATAATGCTCATTTTGTTATTGGAACAGTGAGAAAATTAAATTATTTTTGATTGCACAATTATTACATAACTTGCAAATGCTATTGTATGTACTGGAGATCAGATTGCCAAGCATATAAAAATGTATATCCCATAGAATTAAAATGCCATGCAATGCTATTTGCATTGCTATTTAAATATGGCACTGTTTTAAATAGTTTTGCACAACCTGTCCAACAATTTCTTGTGTTGTTGCTTTAGTCCAAAAGTGGTATATTGTAAACAGTGAATGATTTAAATGGACGAAATATTTTCATATTAAAGACTAGTAATGGTGCTACTTGTTACTAAGCTGCAACATGTAGGACAGAAATCGATATCATTTGTGCCCTAAAAGTGGATGATGCTAACAGGTTTATAGTACACAAAAGTCACCCCAAAATAAATACTGTTGTAAATCACGGATACTTATAATTTTGCAGCAATTTATTTTCAAATAATTCTAAAGAGGAAGATGGAGTTAAGCAGAACAGGGTTCAGTATGTGTGTCTATATATATAATGACAGTTACAACATCACCAAAAAAAGGTTAAAAAAAATCCTTTTATTTTTACAACAGTTCATACAGTAATTTTGGCTTGCCTTTAGAAGAGCATCCTTTTTTTCTCTTGGGATTTCTTTCACAAATGCTGTGCAAATAGCTGAAGTAGAGGTCATGAAAATGCTGTTACTGAATATCCTTTATTATAACATGGAAATATACAGAAAATCTCCCTTGTAAAATTATAATATATACATTACACCCCTTGCAGGCATAGACTGCAAGAAGTTTAATATTTACTAGCCATGGCAAATGATTGAGGTATGGTCTGATGTCACGGTGGACAACGGATATACATGGGCAATGATCTTCGCTTAGACCCAAGTCTTCCAAGGTACTCAAGCTCTCAGTCTCCTATAGATCTCAGTAGGAGGTAGGTACCCAAGTATCTTTGAGAATCAGGGTCTTATTGCTGTACCCTGCACTACTGAAGTCAATGGGAGCAGCACCACCGAAAGCAATGAGCACTGGCTCAAGCCTTCACTCAAAATTGCCACAAGCTTTAGTACAATGAGGGAGATGATGGTAAAAGGAACAGCGCTTTCTCCTGCAGGTCTGTCCAACAAAGGGCGACAAGAAAGGTTGAGGTGGTTTTGCCATAAACATTCTAGATAATAACTGGGGGAAATACTTCTTTAATACCTTCCTAGTAAAGATTTTTACGTGATGCTTTCTTTTTTTTTCACAGAACTGAAATACTGTGGCAAAGTCTCCACTTTATTCATTTTACTAGAAGGAACCTCTGTCCATTTATCACTAGGAGGCTCCTCTCTGGCTTCATACAATGCACTGTTTACTTAAATATTCAGTCACTTCTCCACTTCTTTCAATGCTGGTTTATGACTTTTTGGAAGTCGATGCTCCAACAGCTCCCATGCAGGCTGACGTATCGCATATTCCTGGAGTCCCTTGAGCCCCGATTGCACCAGGCACTCCAGGATCCCCTGGGAGACCGGGGTCTCCTTGAGCACCATCCCGACCATCTTTACTGATTCCTGAAACACCGGGTGGTCCTTAAAGGAGAGAAAGAAAAACAGATTTAGCATGAAAACACTGCCTTTTATTTAGAGGCAAAATTAAAACTGGGAGATGGGGGCTTATATGCTGCATGTGTGCTACAGCTCACTAGGAACATGGGTCATCAAGGCTCTCCTGTCCTGGGTAGGCATACTGCCTACTGGGCTAGAGGGGCTTTTGGTTATAATTTAGTTATACCCACTGGGCTTTTCATTTATAATTTCAGCCACACTTCTTGGAGTTTATGCTGCATGCCTATACGCCCACAGCAGCATGAACAGACATTAAAGTTCTGGGTAGTCCACAATTGCATCTGAGCATGCAGCATCCTCAGCTGCACCGGCTGAAACTGTAACCGTCTCACGTGCATGCATTTAGTCACGTACGTTGGTGTCAGGTCATCATATGAGGCAAAGCAGAGTGCCACTGCGTGAGCTAGGCACCCAAAAACTGCATAATCTTCACACATCTTAGAAGCGACAGGGAAATCTGACTTTGATTCTCCTGTTTGGACATCACTTGCACAACTTGGGATCCTTTCAGTGTAGCTCCTTGGGAGTTAGGCTTGGTGAGGATGCCGGAACTGATAATGATGGTTTACGATGTGTAGTTACGTTCCTGGCTGTATCCAGTGCTGGTACAAATAGTTATGCCTAAACCGTGGGTGCAGGCCCACTGGGAACTACCACCCCCCTCTATGGTCAGAGGGAGGGTGACAACTACTGCTTTTTGGGAGAACAAATGACACAAGGGGAACGGGAGTGGAGGTTACAGCTTGCTAACCAGGGAGTGGGGCAGGGAACACCATGCACTGAACTCCAGCAGCATTCACTGTTCCCTAAAGGCAAGGGGAAGGAAGACTGCCCTGCAATCTGCCCAGCACAGCTGGGATCCCAGTAGTAGCTTGAACCAGAGACTCCCCAGCTAAGACCAATAAAGCATTAGTTGGATGAGCTAAGGTCTGAACTCATTCCCAGCCAGGGCTTGGAAGGAACTGAGAAAGCTGAAGAGCCACATCCCTAAAACACTGAGGAATGGGAGAGAGGCACGGGAGGGCCAAGGACCGCTCCAGCAGGCCGCGCTGGCTGGGTTCCACCGGGATTATGCAGCAATCACTCAAGGGAGGGAGATGCATAATAGTTGTGGGGAGAAAGAAATGCAGATACACCACACACTACACGGTCCCCCTACAGCCTTTATTTTGACCCAGAGCAATTACTGCCTCCTTGATTAACAGTGTAGTAGGCTGGGACTTTCCAAGTCGGTACTGTCATTATCTGGGTATTTAACAGTTTTGTTAAATGCTGCATCAACTTACCTTGAAGTCCTTGATCTCCATCAGGCCCATCGATGCCTTGGCCAGTAGCTCCTTTGTCTCCCCTTTCACCAGGGTCACCTGCAGGGATGCACATTTTCATTTAATTCAGACGTTGCTGATTTCAGTCCAGTTTGCCCTCATACCCTGGACCCTGTTACCAGATTTAGAGCTTGTGTGCAAGCATTTCCTTCGCTGCATGAGATGCCTACCCCCCCACACACTTTTTTACCATTATCTGCATCTCCGTCTCCTGGGTTCACACTACTGGCACTATTACCAGCCAAACAAAGTTCTTAAATGCTCTGTATAAAAAGCAGGCTTTCAAAGACACCTGCAACTTCAACAAAAAAAAAGGTCCATTGACTCAAATACGAGTTAGGTGCTTTGGGACAGTCCCATGGGCGACAGTGCCCAATCATAACTTTACCTGGCTAAATACCTTTAAAAGGCAACTTAAAAGTCCTAAATCTGCTGGTAATCAAATATCTTAACATGTATATATGGCATATTTGAACAGATAACTGTCAGATCTGCGTGCGCGCCAAACGTATCACTTGCTGTCTGCTTCGAACAGGCAGGGACAGAAAAGGGAAAATTACATTTTTGTAGGACCAAATGCTTCAGCGTGCTGCCCCCTGGCGTTTCATTCTTATCCTAGAGCACCTGCCAGGACAAGCAGGAGCCTGAAAAGCCTCAAAGGCTGGATTTGCTTTCAGCTGTTGCAACCCATTAGCCAAGTTACTCCTATTAACTGTCAGACACAGATCGGTAGCAACAAAACTCCATGCTTTGCACATTTGCTGATACAAAAGCTGGAGAATCAGACCCTGACTAGGCTTGAGAAACAAGACACTTCACCAGCATCTTTTTTCCCACACTTTGTCCTAACTCATACTCTTCATTTTGGTTGTTTGAGAGAGAGAAAGAGGCTTGATGGCTCATGACAAATGCATGTAGGAAGAACGGCTCTGCATCTGCCACCAGACACAACAGGTCAGTGCCAACGTCTCTGGTCTGGAGGGTTTGCAATCTCTACGTGCAGTGCGGGAAATCTACCTGGAGCCTAGAGATGGGTGTGTGTCATTTGAACAGACAGTGTGGAGTAAAATGCTCCAGACTAGCACTGGCATTTGCATCTCAGTGAGTGTCATGCTAGTGGCGCAAGGCAAGGCAAAGCTGTAGCACAGAATCAGAAGCAGCTCTTCACCCTCTCCTGCAAGGAGCGATAGGAGACCATCTGTTTTCTCAGTGATTCAGGCAACAGTAGGATGGTCTTGTAGGCACATACGGCAGCAGGGGAAGCAGGGTAGGGAGAGAGGGAGAAAGACTGGATACAACCTGTAGATGCTGCGGTCCCCAAGGTCAAGCCCTATGCCTCATTCCCTGACATGTTGCAGTGATGAGGATTCACTTTGTTTCCCAAACCACACGCCTACTTTCTACAGCTCTGGCACCTGCTCAGGCTTCCTGTTCTTCCCCTCTGAGGACCGGCTTTTGCAACAGTGAAGCTAGGAGGAGGCTTGCCATTTCCTCGGTGGGCACAGGATTGGGTGCTGCATCTTACCCCTTGGTCCAGGATCTCCAAGTTCCCCTGTTGGCCCTCTAAATCCAGGCGGACCACGAGCACCGGGATGACCAACTTTTCCTGTTGACCCAGGAGGACCTGGGGGACCAGCAGGGCCAGGCCGACCCATCATCCCAGGAGCCAAAGGCTTTCTCAGATTAGCAGCTAACTGTGCGATTTGTTCTGGAAGAGAAGAGTGATAACAGAATGAAAACTAGGTCAACTCTTGCTCGATGTGATGCCTGGAGGCTGCAGCCTTTCAGCTGTGTGACACTTGGGAGCAAGTGCAGCTCATAAAAGGAGAAAGTGCAGGCTTTGAGTTTCCCCCAGTGCAAAAACCCTGATTGCACAGCAAGGGCAGAATTACGGCTCTCAGAGGTGCATGCACACAACACCGGCCTGCTCCAACAGGAGCTACACGTGCCTAGTTGAGGCTGGAATCTGTCCCAGTAACACTCAACAATTGTTTCTGTTATAATATAACACTGTCAATAATGCAGGAGCCAAGTTGAATGGAAATTGATAGTAAAGTCATTGAAACAGAGTCACTGGTGTTAGCTGTCATCACAGTGGATTAAGGCCCAGCTGTACTGTGCAAAAACATTGGGAAGAAACATGAAAACCAGCTTATGTGGAGCAATATGTTGTTGTGCTATCGAGACTCAAATCCCATGGGGTTTGGCATCAGAGAACAGGGCTGCAGGGCCACGTGAGCAAATGAAGGTAAGCTCACCACGCGATGCTGCATGACTACTAACACAGATCCCCCGGGCAGTGGAATCCACACGGCTCAGATTAGTGCAATCACCATCAAAATAAGTAGCAACAACTGCTCACTAACTATAAAGCACCCTCATGCTTTGATGGAGTAACTAAAGTTCAGTCACCTCCCGGTGGCACTCACCGTTTATCATTTCCGAACAGAGCTCTCTTATATGTTGCTCGCTGGCTTCTTTTCCCTGGAGTTAACGAAATAATCCTGTCTTACACACAAATCATGTTACTGATAATCATCACGCTACTTGTCTCAGGGCTCAAAACACACGTCCAAGTGAGCACTGGTATAAAACAGAGGAGCTTTTATGGAGAAGAAAGAATTGTTCCTTCCTCCACAAGCTATCAGGGTAGCATTAATAATTCAGGTAGTATATTTAAGTTGTGGGTTTTTGACCTTGACAGGAATGGGAAACTTGATCTTTGAAAAACAAACAACCTCCCCCGCCCCGATTAATTTGAGTAATAAAATCATTTAATCCAACCAGGAGTCAATTTGCTTTTTCCAGGTACTGACTTGACTTGTATTAACTCACTTTCCTAGCGCTATCACCTATCTCATCTCATTCCAAAGAAACCAGATGTATCATCATACTGATGTAGCTCAATATGGTACATCAGTCACTGATGTGTCATCCCGAGAGTGGACTAATCCCCAAAGAGACAAGTCCTGGGAAGTTACTTTTCCTTCTATCCTTGCAAACTGTGTTCCTGTACAAACAAACCAGCTGGTCTTGCCAAGTCGATAGATGCACGGCTATCGATGCATGTTTGTACGCACAAATGCGATTAACGCAAATGCAAAATTAGAAGCTTGCTTGATGATGTTAAATTATTCTGGGCAGTTGTTGATGCCTGCAAATTAAGTCCCAGCTAAGACAGCTTTAAACTTGGTTGATGATGTCTACAGTTAAAATCCAGTGAGCCATCTTTGCTGATCAGAGGACACCACTAACGCACTGCAACACCACAGAGGACACTCACCCACTGAGAGTTAAACAACAGTGTTGTCCTTGTGGGAGACAGACCAGTCTCCTGTTTTCTTTCTTATCTTTACGTTTGCAATGTTCATTTATTTCTGTATTTTCTGCACCTCAGAAGGAGACGGCCTATCCCGGTTCACAAAAGACGTGCAACCTGCATAGTGACAATGCATGCTTGCCCCATGCTCAGCTGCAACCTCCTCTAGGGATAGTTCAACCCCCCTGCACCCGTCCTTCCTTGGCCCTTCTGACGGAGCCACTTAGCAGGGATCAATTTGGTGATGTAGACGCCTGCCCACTGGGAATGTACTGAGAGAACAAGATATACTTTCACATGGTTTCTGATGGTAACTTCACCCCTCATTGCCCATAGACTCCATGCACCCTTCCAGTCTGATGTCCCTAATAGCTTACACTACATTTGAATAAGCTACCCAGATGGGAAAAAAACATGGCATTTCTTTCTAAACCTGGCACTTTCATTCATTTCTTTCACTGAGAATTCCCTTTTTAGGGGGTGTGACTAGGGGGACTTCTCTTCTTGGCCCATTAGCTTGACTTGCTTCATAGCAACTAGCACGAGTACGGACACTTTCAGTACTACAAGGCATGGCCAGCAGTGGACAAGGGTACAAAAACCTGCTTTGTAGGCATATTCTAAGCAGAACATCCCTGGGTTGGGAATGCAGGACTCCGCTGCTGTCGGTGACCCAGCCATTCCCACCCGACACAGGACCGCGCTCGGAGAACAGCAGTACTCACGGGAGGGCCGTGTTTTCCTAGGATGCCGGGGACACCTTGCTCTCCCTGGTGGCCTATAGGTCCTGGATGGCCTGGGATCCCTGGCACGCCGGCAGTTCCATTGGGTCCTTGAATACCTTTAGGACCCACCTCCCCTCTTTCGCCTGCCTAAAGGGTGAGGAAAAAAAGCAGGTGTAAAAGAGAGGCTGGGCATAGTGTTACTCCCCCCTGGTACTTTGCCGCTAAGCCTTCCTCCCTGCTACTGCATTCTCCCTCTTGCTGCTAGAGCAGCTGTCCTGACTGCATGCGTCCTTCTGCAGCAGGTGTGCATGTAGATCCTGACTGTGACAGACGGTTTATAGACCGTGCCCAGGTTGCAGTGGAAGCAATGCAAGCAGCAACAGCAGTGCAAACCATTCCCAGGACACAACCAGTGCACGCAGGGGTAGCGTGGATAAGGTGGGTCTCTGAACAACGCAGCTCCACAAACCCACATCAGAGCTCCTGGGGTTCATGCCAACTTACTTCCCACTTCTGTGCGGATAGGGACTTAGACTTCGAGCACAGAAGCCTTTCCTGGTGCATTGCTGTGATGGCAATTAAAGAGGTTGCTGCTCATCTTATTCTTCCTAGGGCCACATTTCCCTCCCATCAAGAAGGGCTGGGAAGCAGGAAGTTTCCTTCCTGAGAAGTTTGATTAACTACCTTTTGCCTCCCCCACTTAATATGTGACACTGGGTTTTTTTTAAACAGTTCTCAGCTGGACTGCTTGTGCTTAAAGCTAAGCACGTGCATAGGGCCTTGTGGATGGGGTGCAGGGTGCAAAGTGACTCGGCCTGCCTTGCTATACACCACCATGGGATTTATGCACAGAGCAGAAGTAGCCCCTTAGGGACTGGCCTCAACATGTGCATGAAACCATGGAAGTCAAAATATATTATATATGAAAGGCTCAATTATATATTAAAGACTCAGCATCCCGAATAAAAGAATAAACCACCCATGGGACTGTATAACCCGAAGAGGCAATCACCACCCGTGGTACAGTATAACACCAAAAAGGAAACCACCCCCAGCGGTACTGTATAACCCCAAATAGCCAGAAGCCATTGGGATAAACACACTTATCGCATTAACACTTGTGGCTCAGAGCCTGCACCAGCTGCTACGTACCTCTCCTTTTTGCCCCCGGGGACCAAAAGGACCCTATGAAGAAAAGGAGGAAAATGGGGATATTTGAAAGAACACGCAACAGGAACAAAGACAGATATCGATGGACAGATCAATCGACCTAACTAAGCTCCTGGGAGCAGCACTTACTTCTGCATGGGGTTTCTGAGTGACACCTTAGGGTGCTCCAGCAATGCACACAATACTTCTTCAAGCAGGGGCGCAGCCCAAAGAAGCCAAAGGACCCAGAGAAGAGAAAGGCTCACCCTGTTATGTGTCCTTTTAAGTCACACAAGCCTGCTCTGCTATGGGGAGCACCCTGGCCTTTAGAGCAGAGCTGGGTCACCTACTCAGGGATGCCATTTCCCTTGGTGCCAAAGCAGGGGCATAGCTCCTATGAGTGCAGGCACAGGACGGAGAGCAGGGGCACAGAGGTGCTGGGGTGGACAGCACTTGCAAAGGATGGATCCCTTTAGCCTTGCTGGGAAAACTAGAGTGATTTCTCTTGTATTCTCACATGTTACAGCTGGACTCAGTCCACAGGCACCAAGCTGGCCCCTTCAGGGGTGCTAAACCTGACATGCTAAGGGGCACTGAGGAAAAAGCTAATGGGGGTAGTGCATGCAGCCGGCTTCCTGCACCTCTGGGTCCAGCTCTTTGGTGATTTGTTTCCCTTGGATTTAAATGATGCCTACCAGTTCTCCTTTGTCACCAGGCAGGCCATCCGCTCCTGCAAAGCCCTGGGAAGAAATCAACAGTGTTAGTACACCAGGAACCTTGCCAGTGGGTGCATAATACAGTGATTCACAATCACGTGCTTTACTTTCCAGGGGGAGTTTACTTCCTGGGCACCCAGACAGACCTGTGCATCCTGAATACCCTCAACTCCCATTGGGAGTCAAGAGCATCCAGAGCCTTTCAGGGTCACAACGACAGTGGGAGGATTTTGTGCTTAGAAAATAGATGTTGCAGCATTGCTGGTCTTGTACATCGCCAAGTGTGCTTCGCAACACCAAAGCTGTGGCAAAACTTTACTAAGAGCTTCCCCTGTTCAAGGTCCCTGCAAACTACTGCAGACCGGCTTGGAGGCAATGGCAGCAGATATCTACAGGTAACTCCCTGCAACCCACGTAGATGACTCCCTGCCAAGTCTGTTAACTGGAGAAAAAAATAACCTCCTTCTCCAAAGGAGGATCTGCCCCGGGTTGGCCTCTGAAACAAAGTGCCTGAGGGCACTTCGCACAAGCCTTTAAACTAAACCTACAAATCCTAAACTTTACTAAAACCCAAACCTCCATGGGCAAGAGCTCTGGGTCTATCCCTAGGGTGAGTAGCAAAAATATTGGAAACCTGGTGGCTAATTATTATGCAGCCATTTGATTTCAGAGTCGAGCTCATTAAGAGGGCACAGGCCTCCCGAGAGTTGCTCGGCGACTGGCTCTGTACAGCGATGCTGAGCCGTTAGGATAGCCTGTTTCCCACTGAACCGACAGAGGGAGCTTGTAATTCATAGATAGCGAGAGACAACATAAGGGCGCAGCACCGTACGAGCTGCTTGCCCATGTGTGCAGGATAATGTACACCTTCCAGACACTGCTCACAGCAGCACGCATTTCCTGCGGGTAGTAAGCAGTGTTACGTTGCCTATAAAGGCTTAGACTTGCAGTTAAGATTTACATTTCCCAGAACCTGCTGAGCTTAGAGCACGCCTGCCCTCCAAAAGCAACAAGGAGGTGGCTAGAAGTGGAAATTGTGATTTGAAACCATATAGATGTTTGTTGGGTATACAGCATGCCACTTCCTGCAGAGATAAGGGCTCCACCGCTGTACATCGTTGTATACTTGCCACCAGTTGGCTCAGCAGTTCATCCATTGAATTAAACCAAATACAGATGTTAAGCAGCAAAAATTTACTAAAGACTAAGTGCTCCTCATCTGTTAGTCTTCAAATCTTACCTGTTTACACATCTACTTGCATACGTTCACCAAAGGGGATTTGGTTTTGAGTGCGTTAGATGTTGCTAGGTATGATGACTGGAAGACAAGTATCAAGGGCACCACATTTTACATAGAACAGCTCCGCATTTCTTTAAAAAAAATACATCACACACAGAAAATAAATTGGAAGGAAAAAAAAAAGCATTGTCTGCATCGACTGCCTAACCTGCTAAATTTTAGCTAGTGATGCTGTGATCAAGCTAGACAGGAGAGCTGCGACCTGACTTCAGTGTGAAAGCAACCAGAAAAAAAAAAGACCAATTCAAAGTCTTGACTCACCTGGTTCCCTTTGGGGCCAGAAACTCCTGTAGCGCCCTGGGAACAAAGCAAGAGAGGGTGGATGAACGCGGCACTGTTATAAACCGTTTAGCACAGTCAGGTGCTCGTTCCCTGCGCACCAAGAGGTCAGGAACTACATCTGCCATTGCCAGCAGAGAGGAGGGAGGCTGGACAGGAATCGGACCTCGCGCTACTTAGAAGGAGCGAGCGATGTTAGCGTTCAGTTTGCTCGATGGCCAGACCCGTAATGAGTAGGGTTTGCATTTCTTGCTGAACAGTTAGGCTACAACTAAATCACAAGAAGATGTGTTATATCCTCCCCCAAGCCAACTCCCCCAGAGTTGCTCCATCCAGCCAACGTAAAATACAACATTCAGGAAGGGGGCCAGATGCTCCCCTCCATTTTTTCATTGCGGTCACCACATGGCCTAATCCAGGGCTGGACACAGGCATAGGGAAACTGGGCACCAGACAGAAAGGGGGCCCACAACACTTTTTCTGTTGTCCCATTATTATTATCATTATCTCGGCGAAGGGGGGCCCGATACTAAAAGTTCACCTGGGGCCACCAGAAGTCCAGGTACGGTGCTGGCCTAATCCGTATGAGACGGTTGTTTTCTGTTGTCCTGCTTGGTTCCCTGAACATAGCTAACACGAGTGCATTTATTTCAATTCACATCAGGCTTACAAATTTCAACTTCTTCACTCACCTCAAGGCAAGGAAGTCTTCTCCAAGGGGCAGGTAAAATATCCTCATATTTTTTATCATCATCATCATAATATAAAGTAGGAGAATGGGTTATGTGCTAGGGCAGGTTGATGTTCAGGATACAGGATCCTTGCCAAACTATCATTTTTCATAAGGGTTTCGGGTTGGCTGTTGCTGGCTTTGGCATCCACAGAGAAACACAACCCGGGGACTGGGTGAGGAGGACACGCTCGGTCTGGTACCCGATGAGGCCGGATGTCCAGAGACATGCACGGATTTTAGGTGTTGAAGCAAGGAGCTGCAATTTTGCAGCCAGGTGTAATTTAGGCATTTCATGAACAACTGCACCAATTTGGGACTCTCAGACAACAAAACCAGACACTTCGAGGCCTTGGCCCATGACTGTTGATTCGTTCAACAGAGCCAAGAACTAATTCAGGTTTGGAGGACCTCAGTCTTGTCTGTCATGCTGGGTGGATTCAGCAATTACACACTTGGAGCAGAAGCATTAATCGTGATAGCTGTTGGAAATGTGTCATTTTTGCATAACTGGACCTCGAAACGGTGCCAAGAAAACAGCACGAGAGAAGAGCGCAGACACAGAGTCAGTGCATGCTGTTTCACTGAAGGAAAGGGCTGCAGATTATTAAAAGCTCAAATTTCTATTAAAATGATTTTCCCTGCAAACCAGACCAGACAGCCTGGAAATGCAGAAAGCAATCCAGGCATTTATAACCTTCTTTTTAAATGCAGCTGTAGCAAAGGCAGGATTCTTCCTTTAGGCCTAGTCTGCTCCTTCAGACCAGATAGTCCCAGGGCCCCACGACAGTTTATGGCATAAGAAATAGCCCAGTCTCTGGAGACTGTCCCCTGAGGACTGCTTCTTAAGAGAAATGACTGACCCGATGCATTTGGATTCTGAAACGTTTGGTTCATCATAAAACGACTCCTGGCAGTAGGAGCAGGAGTGACAAGAATAGCCTCAGAGCAACCAGCTCCATATTCACTGGCAGTTTTCATGTTTGCCTGGCTCTATTAAGGTGTTTTCTTATCAAATTCAAAGTACCTCGTAATAATCAATCACATAGATACATTGCTGTAGAAGGAGGACATCGTACTAGTACGTGTGCACCTTCAGGGTTGTAATTAGGAATTCGATCCTAAAATAAATTCTTATGGTAAATATTTTTGTGAACTCACCCTAACCGATGCAAATAGAAAAACACCACGTGGCTCCCAGGTATAACTGTAGCATCATCGTATAGGTCATGGTACGCTACCCTGAAGCTCCTGTATTTTCCACACAAGAATAATGCACTTCCTAATATGTTACTTTGCATTTCTGGAGGCATGCAGCTGCAAGCCTGTGAAATAGCAAGGCAGTGGCTGTTAAATCCCAGGGGTAGGCATAAGTGTCCATGCAGAAAAAATCATTCAACACCTTGGGTCAGTCAAAAGTGATGTGCCAGTTGCAGTTGGCCAAAATACTGGTACAGTATAACTATATACATCCTATAAGCCAGGAGGTCTGTGCGAGTCCGTCAGGGAGACACGACTCAGCGAGCCAGATTTTCAATAGTGTGCTTGCATACACATTGTCTTCTGCAATACAGGATATTGGAGCTGCCAGCTACAGTGTTTGGCTTTTTAATTCAGGCTGTAGAGACTAGGGCTCCTCATTTCACCCCCAGGCACCAGCAAAGAGAGGGGCAGTATGTTCCACTCCCCAAACTACGGTCCCTCCTAATGGCAGTCATAGTAGTTGTGCACACGGAGAGTTAATTCAGTATATAACTGAAACCATAATGATGACCAGAACTACAGCAAGGTGATGTGCAAATTAGGGATTTGGTTATACCTGGCTGCATGGACAGTCTAGTGCAGTGTTTCTCAACCTTTTAATTGGCAAGTACCCCCTAACTTCTGAAAAATTTAATAAGTACCCCAAAACTCAATTTTCCAGGGGATTTTATATTTACAGACTAATGTGTGCCATATGTTGGAAGAAGAGCTGTGTATATAAGGCCGTGATATGACAGATGTTTGATGTGGCGTGGGTTGGGCTGCCACCTTTTACACCAGGGGTGCACAATTCAAGTAGGTACCTGGGTTAGAGGTGATGTGGGCCAAAGCTAGGAGGGCTGAACCCAGTGCCGCGCGAAGCACAACATGCCAAATTATTACCAGAGCTGGGATTTTCCAAGACACAGTTAGGACTGGCCCAGAAATGACAGTGGGATGAGGGCTCTCAGTTCCCCTGGACTTTCCCGTCTTAAAACCTTAGGTTTTGTAGCTAACAATCTTTCTAAGTCTTGACCCGATGTCCTGGAGGCTGGGACCCCCCCGCCCCCGAGAAAAAATTCAGGTGATCCAAGGAAAAGCAAGTAGATCCACACAGCTCCTACCTCATTTGATGGGAGCAGGAGTCGAGGGGTTTGCTACACTTTTTGACAGCACCTTGCTCTCCGTTTGCTTCTTGATATGGGGATTTAGTTTTAAGGGGCATCCTTCGCTCGGACCATACCTTTCCCTTGCGGCATCAGTCTGCATCCGTGCAGTACACGTTGGCTCTATAATATCGTCACTGTGCTAGCTTGTAGACGCACAGTGTCTGCAACTGAGAAGCGCTCTGTGTAACCTGACTTAACCCAAGGCTCATCCTGGCCGTGCACAGAAGCCCATTGTGCAAGCCCTGGTACACCCAGGAGGCTAGTTTACACAGAGACTTGACTTAACACCCAGCCACTGTTTCCTGCAGCCCCTCAACAGCCAATGCTGGCTTCTTCTAAATGGGAAGAAAGCCCTTGACATCAAACAAATGGATTTCTCCTTAAACTCTGGCCGTCCAGAGCCCAGGAAGGTTCCATTTTTTAAAGGGAAGGAGGGGAAATACTGAGAAAAATGTCAAAAAGGAGGAAAAAGAAACCCTAAACAAACATCTCAATCACTGAGTCAGTCGAAATGCAACTCTCCTGCACACTAGGGATCCTGCATGTCAATGAAATCTGCATGGAAGACTATCAATGCCACGGTCCGCCTGGCTGCGGTCCGGTCCAGAGAGTGCTCTGAAACGAGCCCTCCAGTCTCACCAGAGCCGGACTTCTAGGGACTTGGGTGGAGCGGTGCAAACACTCACCGGCTCATGTTTCCCACCCTTTTTTTCCTGCTCTAAATCCTTCAGTCAGGCTTTTTATGTTAACCAAACACACACAGCGAGAGCCTGGCTTGTGGGACCCTCCCTGCAGAAGCCAGCTCTCACAAGCCTACAACTGTGATTTGGGTTTGCAGTCAAGTGAAGCCTCGATGGGAAGGCTCCCTATGACCGGAGAACTGCTGCCATGCCCGGGGTCCTTACGCTCGAGGTCCCCGCTTTGTAGCATCTGAGCACTTGGCCAGCTTCCCTGTCTTTATCCTGACATTGCTCCTTCGAGTAGGGCTCTGTCCTTTTACCCCATCTTCTGGGTCAGAATCTAAGGCAGAGAGACCCTGATTTGCTCAAGATCCCCCAGGAAGTCAGTGCTAGAGCATGGAGGCCAGCCAAGATCTCCAGCCAAGCTGTAACCACTGAACCACAAATCCTCTGAGACACCGGCACGAGAGAGGAGTGCACCTCCCTCCCCAGCAGCCCGGTCTGAGGGGCTTTCTGCAATGCAGTGCTGCCAGGGCAGGGCTCAGCCCTGGTGCGGGACTGTTCATGGTGAGGGGCTCGCAATCCCAGCCCAGTGCTAGACACACTGCCCACCCTGCAACACTCTTCATTTTAGCATAAAACACCAGGCAATAAACAACCCTGCAGCAGCCCAGGCAAAAGGACCAAGCAGCACACTGAATCCCCAATGCCTGGGACCCCAGGGGTACTCGGGCCTGGTTGCTGAGCCCCCAATTCCTTGCCATGAGCTGCAGTTGCAGGGGGTAAAATGGAGGTAAGCCAATGACCTGGATCCATGCAGGTCGGTGAGCTCAGCCTCTAAGGATTGGGATTGCCCGCTGCAGCAGCAACAATCACTTATAGGCATAAAACCGAGGCTGCAAAGTGCAAAGCAGGAGGTCAGGTGGAAAATCAGGCTCTCAGAGTTTCTGGCATCCCTGCCAAGTCAGCTGCTCGTGCTCCACTGTCTGCCAGCCAAAGCACATGAGCTGGTGCGTCTGCTGCACTGACGGCATCGCTGTGCTCTTGTTGTCCAGTATAAGGGCAGTGGCTCCACACCCCCAAAAGGTGAAATCCTGCTGTGCAGCCAGAGGGGTTTACTGCACCGTTTGCAGTGCAGGGAAAATGTATACATCTCTGCGTTAACCTCAGCAGAGGCAGGGGCATGCTGCCGACAGACCCCGAGCATCCCCGTAAGGACCGGCACAGCACCCAGAGTGGAGAATACTTGCCAAATAGGAAAGTCCCTTGTTCTCTCATCCTTGGGAAAGCAACTATGGATTTCTAAGGTTGTGGAAGACCAGTGAAAAGGTAAAGGGGGGAGTAACAGGGGCAGTGCCTTGGGATGGGGATGACTTTATGGCTTGGTGAATCAGGTATATGCTATGCATAACTGCCCCCAGCCTGTCTGTATCCACCTCGTACATACAGATGAGAAACTGCTTGGGACAAGCCTTGCCTTTTCGATCTATGTCCATTCAGTGCTGGGCCTGGAGCAGAGCCGTCCAACAACTGACCTCAACGCCCGCAGCAACAGCCGTAAGAACCGATTCTTGCCCCTGCTCCTCTGCAGCGATGGGGCAGGGGTTTGTCTGGCACCTCCTGCACTCCTTAGTTTTCATTTGTCTACATTTTGTATGATACGACATTCAACAGAGCTCCTCCAACCTTGCTCAGACAAGTCACAGATTCCAGGATCCGGATCCAGGCTTTGGTTTGACGCACCCAAAGGCACGAGCTGGGATGCAAACCCAGCACATACACGGCCCCTTGGGAGATTTCTTTCCTTACCCTCTCACCAGACTCGCCACGGATCCCAGTCGGGCCAGGAAGTCCGGGTTCCCCACTGGCACCTTTGGGTCCCTGGAGGGAACAAAAAAGGCAGACATCTTACAGTCACAAGAGCCCGTGCAGCTTTTAATGGCCCTGGTTCATTTTACTGAGCAGAGTTGCGAATGCTGAGTCTCTTTTTTCTTCTCCCTTCTTCCAAGCACAGCTATCAGCCTGCTCTCTGCCCCCGATCCCAGCACACCTCATCTTCTTCCAGCTGCTTATTATTCTTGCTTGCCCTGCACTGTCTCTACGGCCCTACCTCCTGCAGGAAGCATCGCGGAGGTCCTCAGCCCATTCATTACCAGATGTTGCTTATCCAGACTAGACAAAGCCATGTTGTTGGAAGCAATGGACCCCAAACCTGGGCTTCAGGAAGCAACCAAACTTCAATCCAGCAACACGGGGCTTTTGCCAGAGAAGCTGATTTCAGCCCAGGCACTTTGCCAGTACGACGGTGACTTCCAGCCTAGGTTGCACACCTCATCATGCCCCTGGAGGACATAGTGATGCCAGGCCAAGTTTGGACTGTGTCCCCAGTCTGAGTGAAGTTTTGGGCAGTGCTTGCATCCTACTTCCTTAGGGGTAAAAAAAGGTCCCAGGGTCACAAAGGGGAAAGGACACTTAAGACAGTGGGGCTGGGACTGTTCAGGTAAAGGATGAGCTGTAGTCAGGCAGCTTCCCTCTTTATTTGTTAGATGATGATCTTCCGAGGTCCCTTCTAGCCCTAATGTCTATGAATGTGGCTTCATTTGCTACAGGCGACACAATAGGCTTATTAGCTGCTCTTGTTCTTTTGCTATTGTCTCGTATTACTGAAGGTGCAACTGGATCCTGATTAAATGAAATCTATTCATGTCCTAATTTGTCACTACCCCCCAATTATCCTTCCCAGAGGCTTGCAGGGAAAACACCAGCCTATTGTTAACGGGATGTGTATTAAACTACCTTAATTGCTAGTTGACTGACCTGAAAGCCTCTGATACCTGGGGCTCCCATTGGGCCTTGAAGGCCAAGTGCTCCCTGCAAAAGAGAAGAATACAAATCGTTAAGAAAGATCGTTGAAGCCCAATGAAGTCATGAATACAGTTAAATTGGTTTTGTTCTAATGAGGAGGAAGCCTGCAAAACCCATACTCCAGAGCCGGCTTCCCAACAGCCTGGAGGCTGAACAGCTGTTATGGCACTGCTTAATTGATCTTCCTGTTGTCACCCGGAATGACAACGATTATTTCTGTTGTATTTAATGCTTAGGCTCATTAATAATGCAAGAGACTAGTGGCCATGCCTAGGGATAAGTATGAGGTAAGTGCTATGGATGCTTTCCGCATACACCCTTGTCATCACCGGTCTCATCCAACACAGCCCTGCCATTCATCCTCAACGCGGTCGGCTCAGACTCCAGTTCAACAAGGCATTTAAGCATGCGATTAAACCCACTGAAACGAGGTGGGTTCCCACCACTCACAACCACCTAAATGGTGCTTTTGGGATGAATGCATCTCCCATGGAGATTTCTGAATTGCTTAAGTGTAGTGGATCAGATCTTAAAAATATGCGTTTCAACAGTTGTTATTTTTATTCTCTGGCAGTCGCTGTTCGAGAGATCATTCAAAGTCAGGGGAAAAATTGAATGCCAAAGATAAATGCTTTTGCAACACTCTCAATTCCCAGCCCACTTCCCTCTTTTGCAGCTGAAGGCCGTTGCTGTCCCTGCCCTGTTCTAGCTGGGAAGGAGGGGTTTCAGGGAGAAGAAACAGTAGATGGAGTTGCTTTGAACTCCAAAACAACTTCATCACGTGGGCATAATTGTATGCAGGGGAAGGAAGTTAATTGAGTCACTGAACTGTTTTTCAACTCTGAGTTGTCAGATGAAGTTAGGCAGAAAACTGGCAGTTATAGAAACAGGCTGTGCGGCCTGGAGTTTTGAAAACCCACTGCCAGCTTTCAAAGAAAGGGGCTGGGGGACTTGTGCAGCCCCGCTGAAAGGCAGGTAGGAGGAGGTCCGTGGAGTCCAGCCAGCCCTGTAAAATGCTTGCAGGCAGATGTCACGGGGGGTGCGTGTGCACATGACAGCCTGGCCATTGCACCCCCTGCCACAACGTACATGCAAATGGCACAATCGGCACCTGCAACCGTTTCCTGTTCGCTCCCAGTGTTTTAACAAGACTGGTAGAAAATGATCATTTCCTTTCAAGAGCCTCTGATATAGTCCCCTGAGGAAAAGCCACACACCTAAACCTTAGGCAACGCTTCAAAAGCCCTGAAGTGACTGAGGAGCCTAAGTCCCATGTTCAAAGTAACTCGGGCACTTCGGGGCCCTGCCACGGGGTTACAGGCTAGCAGGGCAACATCGCAGTAGGGCCCTGAAACCAAAGCTTTGCACAGGGCTCCCAAAAGCTCCTGGCTGTGCAGCCTGAGACATCCCGACTGTTGAGAAGTCCCTTTAGAAAGGGAGACTCAGACCCACAAGCCACTGAACTCAAATTTCTGAAAGCCCCTAGGCTCAGTGATTTTCAAGCTTGTTTCATTTGCAGACCCCTAAAAATTTTGAATGGAGGTGCGGATCCCTTTGAGTGGTCAGTGTGGGTATTCGCACACCTTTGATTGATCGCTGTCACCTTTTGTGGACCCCTTAGACAATCTGTGGACCCCCAGGGGCCCATGGACCACAGGTTGAAAACCACTGCCCTAGCTCAACCTGTGCACCATGTGCTTGTCCAAATATTGCCGTTTGCTTAGATAGCAAGACACCCTTAAAACAACCCAGCCCATGGTTACATGTACTAGAGGTCAAGCAATGATTTTTTTCCCCACCTTGAGCACATAGTGTACAAGTCATAGTTGCACACTAACATTAAATAAGCAGCAACTGCATTTAAATGAGAGCTATGCTGGTGGGGTGGAGAACTAGTCTTAGTCCCAGACTGGCAAAAGCATGGGTGCAAGCCAGACTTTAAGCACATGAATAATCCTACTGTATTATTGTGTAGGGGTTCACACAACCCCTACACAAGGGGTTGTGTGAACACGGGCCTGTTTTACCCAACAGGCACCCGGGTTGTAGTCAGTAGAAATATTCACGTGCTTAAATTTGGGTAAGTCTTCTTCTTCACTACAGCCCCGGAGAACATAATGTTCACGTTGGCTGCTAATTGTTTTTCATTTCAGTAGTCTAGCATCACTTCCTGAATAACGGCTTTCCCAATTCAGGGACGTGGCGATTCAGTCTGTATTTCTCAAGATAAAATGAACGGGAGGATAAAGCAGCCGTCCGACAATAACACATCTCTTCCATTGCACAACGGAGGCAGAGAGAGTGAAGGCCGTGTCTTGGGTGATGTGCTGCCATGAGCGGCAGCTGTTGGGACTGCAGGGCAGCTGTGTCTGCAGTTACTCAGTGATTTCATGTCATGTTAACTCACTTCACAAAAAAATAAAATAAAATAAAATAAAAACAATCCATGTTTCTACCTGTCAGGCTTGCATCCTCACTTTGGCATCTGAATACCGGGTTGCATTTTACTGATTCATGGAGCAGCAACAACAAGAAAGAGTCTGGTGCAGATACGAGAGTTACACTGGAATCCAGTGCCATCTCCCTTGCCCGAGTCAGCTCCGCAGGGCTCCCAAGTTCAATTAATACTTCATTTTTTAAAGGGAGCAGATATAAACCAGAATAAGAAGCAGATATGAACTGGAATAACACCTAGTTAAGCAAACCAGTGCCAGGGTCACTCAGCCACCCAACTACCTCCATGAGATGTTTTCTCTCCATTTTCATTTTCTGGCTTTTCCATGTAACTCTGTTACTTGCCCTCCCAACTGTTTTGTGAAAGATGCTTTACTAAATAAAGTGTTGAGCTGGAAATTATTTCCTGCTAGTGCCTTTAATTCTGATGGCTATTAAGTATCTGGAATAATGTCACTAAAGCCAATGGAGTTACTCAGGATCATGGTCGTCAGCACAAACCCCCAATTGTAGAGAACCATCAATCCTTCTGGATCATGGCGCACGCATGAGAGGTCACCAGGAGCTTTGATGCATACACTTAGGCAGGAGCATGGACCCTGCCCTCCCAGGACCAGATCTGTCATCCCCTCTTTAGATGTTTGAGGAAATCCAAAGGCCAGATGAGGTCCAGACATCGAGCACCTGACTAGCTATAGCTATACGCACATCGAGGAATCAAACCCAGGTTGCCCGCATAGCGGGCAAGGTTTCTACCACCGAACCACAACAGCAGGTAAAACCCTCTTACTGACACACTTATACCACTGTGACCCTTGCTTAAAACCATTTCATTTCAGTTGGGAATTTACTGACACAAATTAAACAGAGCGGCTTAAACTACTGGCACACCTACCTTCAGCATTTGCAGCAGTTTAATTTGATCAGCTCTTAAGGATGTGGACACACAGTAAAAGGGGACAGGGCATTACCATGAATGCTCTGATCCCATGGTAAATTGAAGGATTCACCTCATTAACCCACTTGACTTTGCTAGCAGAGACAAGGCCTGAGATGAGATTTGACCTACTGTCTTCTTTACGCCAGTTTTACTATGAAATCCTGAGGACCTAAAACAATGTTTTTGGGGTTTGTTTGTTTTTTTTTAATTTCTAAGGTTTATTTCCTCCTCTGCAGATATCTACTGAACAAAGTCATTCAGAACAATATATCATTGGACTGCTCAATTCTTCCAAGGGGCACACTGCCGAAATCATGGTAGACTGACTGTAGGCTTCCCGATTTCAAAATGAGATAAAAAACCCTGGAAGGATGGGTCCAGCCACAACCCTCATAGCACTCGTTGGGTACACCAGGAAAATGGATGGTTTCATATTGTGAACAAAATCTGTTCTTTATTTTACCATATGATGCTCAGACCTGGTGGGCAGCTATTTAATTACTTTTGGATTCCTCCTGCATCACTGTGTACATGGCTCTTTATTCCCTGTTCTCTGAGATAATGATAAGAATGGATAGGAAGAATACTGTTGTGGACTGGAGATGCTTTTAACCAGAAACTGCAACAATTCCTTGGTTTATCAGGTAATGGTTGGCAGGGGATGGAGGGGGGTGACCAAGGGGTTACAGCTGTGGAAGCATCTGCAGTGTCATTTCATGGCGGCTCGCGCTGACATTTGCTTCTTTGGCAAATGTTATGATGCAAACAAATACCCTAAATGCAGCTTGCTCCGAAACAACCAGCCCAACCTGGCTCTGCATCACAGTGTGGCCAAATGGGTATAACAGTGAGGGCAAGGAGCATATTTGCAAATCTTTTGACACATGGGTTCACAATATCAAGCCTGTCACTACACGAAGGGATCTGTACAGTTCCAGGGTTTGCTCTCAGTATTTTCTACAAGGACGGGGAGAACCGCAAGTGAAAGGAAAGGTTTCCTGCTTAGCATGCCAGGAGTGGCTTAAGGGTCAGTCGTATTAAGGAAAGGAGTGGGGGAAATGTCACTTGTTATCTAGAAAGTGCTGATGGTTCAAGCTGCTTCCATGTAGTGGAAGGCAATGGAGACGGCAGAATCCGGCCCACCTCCTGTAGATTAAATTCTCTGCCATCCATGCTACAGCAGTAGGGCACACTGCTTTTTGGCTTAGCTGGATGTCACCTCTGGTCACAGGGCTGGGTTTTCAGGCCACACAATACTTTCAAGCAGTAGCGTCCTACTTACAGATGATCCTCGCGGTCCAGACTCGCCTCTCTCTCCAGGGATGCCGGGATCACCCTGTCAACACCACCAGAAAGTCATTGTGCTGTTCTTCGGCATCAACTCCAGCCTTCCCAACCCCACCGCAACACCATGGATGCATCTACATGTTCATTAATGCACTGTGGTTACAGCGCCTTAAGTTTAGTATCTGTAATAACAGGGACTAACTGAATGCACAGTAGCTGGTGCTACTGTTCAGTAGCACCGGTGCACACGTTTTTTTGTGATGCTAATGTGCAGTAAACTAATTCAACTGTGCATTAGCATGTTAGCGTGGCGTTTGCCGGGCCGTGCTAATGCAGAGTAGAATTTGTCTACTGCGCATTTAGTGTCTTGTGTAGACGTGCCCCATTGCACAGAGGCCGCACTCATATCGCACATGGTTTACCTTTCATGTTCATTGACCTTTAAACAACAGCAAGACTTAGCTGTTGACTGGGAAGCAGATCTCAAAACCCTTTACTAAGGAGCCCACTGCTGTGTACAGCTAGGAAAACTGAGGCACAGACAGGTGAATGCCATGCCTAAAAGCCCCCAGCAGGTCTCCTGAGCCCCAATCCCATGTGCTGTTCACTAAGCCACGCAGCTGCCCTAGTGTGGCCTGCTTCTTCCCATTGCAGTACGACAGGTGGTATTTGTACATGGTCATTGCTATAGACCTGCGACCCACATCACACTGCCCAGAGAAAAGTCACATCACAGCAAAGATTTCCACAGACACAAGTGCTTATTACAGATACTCCAAGCTCTGCTGTTCCAGAGAAGCAGCATGTGAGCTGAAGCTCAGTGCGGTCATTTAAAAAGCATTCACAGAGGTTGTGATATCCAAAAAAATTGATGAGATACATACAGGGATACCTGGCTCGCCAGACGGACCCGCCTCTCCCATTTCTCCAGGGCTACCCTGTAGGAGGGGACACAAACACTCAGTGAGGACACAACTCCACAGTCATTTCTGTCATTTCTCAAGGAAGCAGATGGAAAGAGAGGATGAAATTAAAGTCTTGCTGGGGGGGATAACAAAGCACATTTGAAAACTATAAAGAGAAGACTCCAGATAACGTAGACCTCTGCAGAAGAGTCATGCTTTAGCCCACATGCTGGGACCTGCAATACGTTATATCAAACCACATGTTGGCTAAAGAAATTTCCTCCTGGCCTAGCCAGTGATCAGCAGGTACCCTGAAGCATGAGGACTAGTAACCCTGGTATCCATGAAATTATGAAGAGGCAAATGCTGAGATAGAAGATTGAAAGGAAGGAACAGACAAGACGAGCACCTTTTAATAGGCTGTTTGAAACCCTCCTTCATCTAACATTGCTGAGGGCCAGCCTGGTGACTCCAGGGGCAGGGACGACGCGCGCTGCATAAAGCTGTGCAGTAGTTTATCTTGAAGGGATTCTCAGTATAGATTCCCTTGGAGCATCATGTTATACACACTGAGGGGGGATCTGCCTTAGCAGGGGACTTTGGCAGCAGAGAAGTCACCATTAGGGTCAAAATCCTGCCGCTGGCAGAGTTCTCAGAGGCTCTTTTGGGGTCCTTTGAATTCAATCTAAGGGACCACCTGTCTTGTGGCATCTGCACACAGCTAAACCTGCCCATGCTCCCTTTCTCTGGTATTTATTCTCTGGTTAAATCCCTGGAGATTCACCTACTTTTGCATTTCCTCAAAGATCTTTAAAATGTCTTTTGAGGAATAGCTGAAACTGCAGCTCAAGTCAAGCCAGGAGGATGCCCGCTGCATTTGGGTGATCGCTCAAGAGGTGATCCAGACACATCAGGTGCAAGAAGACATGCAAGCCCTGACTCTTGCAAGCACTCATGCAAGTGCACAGATTTCAAGGAGACCACTCTGGCACTGTTGGTGTTGCAGGATGGGAGCCTAAAGTTGCAGTGCACTAGGGTGACCCAGTTAGCATTTTCCCAGACAAAACTAATCACGAATAACATTCACTTACTGGCTCACCCTTTGCGCCTTTGATACCTGCTTTTCCAGGTAATCCCTGGAATAAAAAAAACAAAACAAATTTGAAGTCAGAATACCTAGATCTGGCACAGAATAACATTCACTGCTTCCTGTCTGATTCAACATAGGAGGGGGCCAAATTTGCATAAAGCTGTGGCAGACATAAAGGCATTTCTATTAGAGACACTTTCCAGTGTGCAAATGATAGGGAAAATTACTGTTTCGTTCGTCATCCCAAGAACTAATCCCAGTCCACAGATAAGTACCTAATGATACTCCTAACATTTTCCTCTTTATTTTAGGTTTTGTTTTATGCATGCAGGCTAAAGCTTTTGGACCTGACTCCTTTCCAGGATATCTGCCTCTCCCCAGCTAACACATCCCAAATGTGTTTCCAGTCTGTATGATGAACTGTGTCTAGACACACTGTTACTGTTCTCCCTTGGTGTTATGGGAAAATAATATTACCCAGTGCCTTAAACCTTTGCAATGCCTTCAGAGACCAGGTGGCAAACACCAGATGTCCTGTCCCCCAGCTCAGTCACCTCCTTTATGGCAGCAACACTGCAATACTCACGGGAAGTCCATTTGGCCCCTTCTCTCCAGGCACTCCCATGCGGGCAGTATCACCCTGTGGAGATCAACAGGTCAAGAGGGACAGTCTACTGTAGGAAGTAAGTTGATACTATTAGCAAACAGGTGTTTTTGGAGCAGGGTTTGTCCTTCCTCATGATTTATAGATTCAAGGGGAACATGTATCATTCTGATTTTGAATCCGCTCAGGGCTGCAGTAGCTCCTGCTGGGGAAAAAACGCCCCCCGTCTTCTTTTATTCTATCACTATACTGAAAGTCACCCCAAACCTTCAGAAATTTGAGGTCAGTCTGTAAGGTTGGACACTTTGGACTGGATTCTCCAGTTTCACTTTAGTTCAGCTTCACTCAGTTGTTTCAGATTTGTATGACTATTTGTGAGATCAGATTCAGGTCTAAAATTACTCACTGAAGCTTTTGATTTAGGGCCTAATTTTAGAGTGAGACACCTGAGTACCAATCAATGGGGAAAAAAATCCCCCACTCAGCTGAAATCAATGCCGTTACACTGGTATCAAAGGAGTATTAAATGATCAGACAGGCACTTCTCATACATCCCAGGACTAATGTCAACAGGAGCATGCCTGCAAAAACACATGCATTTATCGTGTCTGCATAAAATGTGGGTGCAAATGAGTGGGCAATTAAAGATGCAAAAAGGGTGATTGTGCAAGACAGTGCCTGTTTGCACACAAAGCCTCAGACTTCAAAAGCAGCTGGCTAGGTACCCAACTCACCTTGACCATCAATGGGTGTCCAACTCATTTAGGAGCTTCAAATTCCCATTCACAGCTTTCTACTTTGAAGGATCTCACTTTATTTCCCCCAAGTCAAGATGTCCACTTTTCTCTGGATCCTCGGTCATGTCATGCCCTCCTTTAAAAATCTGAATCCTAAATTGGCACCATAACACTTAATAGTACTTTCCCCAAAAGTGGTTAGAGTGAAAGGATTTCTATTGGCCTATTTATTTTATATCATGGGGATAAGGAACGATCCTTCTGAATAACTTTATTCTATACTATACTTAGTAACATCACAGAAAAAGCTCACTCTTGAACCAAAACCTTGCAAGATTTGCTCTTCTTTGAGCAGAGCAACAAGCTTATGAAAGCAACCAAAATTTTTCTGTGCATGGTGTTTAAGTAGGATTTTACAAACCTTCTCACCATCGAGTCCGAGACTTCCATCTCGACCATCTTTCCCAGGTATACCCTGAAAACACATGCAATGCAGAATAAGCATATGACAAAGCACAGCACAAAGGTCCCAAAACATGTAAGGGTCAATCAATATTTCAGGAATGAATTATGAAATCTCTTTTACTGGTTCCTCTGAACCCAATGCTGGTTTAAGGTTCCTTCAATTTTCCATAGACTAGTCTGCACCACGTACTCGTAACGAAAATATAAGTTCTAGACCATAAAAGTTCAATCCAGATCTTACTTGAGGGAAAAAAAAATCTTACAAATTCTTCAGTTAAAACTGAATTTCAGATAACTGATGGTAACATTTCAAATTTTATAAAGGAAGCAATAAAAAAGCTATTTTATTAAAATGCTTTAAGAATGACAGTTTAAATTGCATAGCCCTTAATGAAGGCATAAACCTCTGCTGTAGCTGACCCTATACCTGCTTTTTTTACTTGAAAGCATAGGTGTAAGTGGATGGTCAGACTAGGCTGCCTTCAACACTTTCAGGGAGTTGGCAGACAAGTATTCCCCACCCCCCACTCCTGCAGCTATAAGAGGCCAAATTTCAGTCTCACTGAAGCTGGGCAGAGATCTGCCATTGCTTGCAGCAGAACCAGGATATGGCCTAGAAGGGTTGCAGCAATGGGCTCAGGTGCAGGTTACCTTGAAAATATCTATCTTGGTGCAGAAACCATGTCAAAACAGGAATGGAGGGCATCTCTCCTATCATTACCTGTACAGTCATGGCATGAAGAAGGTAACTGAGAGACTTGTACTGTTCAAGGTTGACTTACAGGTTCTCCTATGGGTCCCTGGGTTCCTGACGTTCCCTTTGGTCCAGGTCTACCCTGGAAACAAACAAGTAACATATGACCCAGTACTGAAGGTATCAGGAGGAACAGCCCCAGAGCAGAGCAGTAAACTACAGTGATGTGCAAACCCCAGAGGCTGGTTTGACTCAGGATGTGTTTGACCTTAACCTGTCTAGAGATGCATGACTAGCTCCCCCGGAGCATCAGATCTACAAAAGCTGTAGCATGCTCATCATTACTCAGCACTAGCAGCTTGACCCAGCACAGAAAGAAGTCACTGGGTATATATATTCCCAGTGATTTTGATACATGTTGAATTAAGCTGCAAGGATGGAGGCTTTTGTAGAAGCATTTAAGCACTGCTTGTTCAGTCATCCAATGCCTATAAGTGGGCACATCCCCTTTTCCAAAGGAAGGCCGACACTTTAGCTTAAATTACTTAACAAGAATTATATTTTCAAATGCATCCTCTAAATTTAGTCCTGTCATTGCTTTTAAGGATTCTAGGTGCGGAGAGATGAACAAATTATACTGAGTTAAAAGTTGGGGTCAGGTGGGACTATTCAGATATCTGCCACTCCGCAGTAACTGCTTCATGTGTCCACTCCTATCCTATGGCAAGTGAAAGCTAATCCAGGGCAGTTTGCCCCCAACTGCTGTGGTAGTCCAGGAGGTATGGCAAGAGGCAAGAATACTTGTGGGTGATATCTTTTATGGGACTACCTGTATGGTTGGCACAGACATGGACAAGCTATTGGGTATCACAGTGCCCTTCCTGAGGCCTCTCTTCTTGCTTATCTTAAATACTGTGATTGCTTTATAAGGCTACCACTACTTTGCACATCTCCAATGGTTTCCATTCATTGATCCCCAATAGGGATCATTCTCCCATTTCACTAAGGGGGAAACTGAAATACAGACACGTTCGATAATTTGCCAAAGGACACAAAAGCCACGCATGTCTACGATAGATATATTGTGCTCTGCAGCAGCATCCTCTAGTACCCTGCACTGCTTCTGGCAGGTTGCTTCCTTAACTAGCTGGTGCATGATTGTGTCCACATGGCACCAGGGCTGTCTGGGTGACGTGGCATGAGGACAGGCTAATAGGCACTTACTGCCTCTTCTCCAGAGACACAAAGACTCTCCACCTGGAGAAGTCTTCCTTGCACCAGACAAGCCACTAAGACAAACCAGCTGAGCTCCCACTACACTATTAACAAACCCTTCCGACGGCCAGTCAGTGTTTTTAGTAAAAGGAGTGTTTTATTGCACTTACGGTATCCCCTTTAGGCCCGCGAAATCCTTGAGGCCCTCTTACTCCTCGGTCTCCCTGTAATGACCAAAGAAAAGCCATTAACCATCTCCAACTCGATGAGAGAGCCTGACATTTCTGGAGCACGAGACTTTCCCCCACCCCCTTTCCTGAGAGCTGCTCTCTGGAATTGGCACTGTCGGGGTTGAAGGATGCACATTAAAGGCTGCTGTACATCCTCAGTTACACTCTGCAATGCTTTACATATGGATGCATGGCACTTGAGGCTCTGATGACAGTCCCACAGTGCAGGGACTCTCTCTCGTCCTTCGTGCCTTGGAAGTACTTTGTTAAATAAATAGAGCAGGGCAGATTTCAGCAGGCATGTCCAGGAGCCTGGCTGCAGTAATGATACACCTGTTTGCTCAGGGTGAATGCCATCCATTGCACTGAGGGCTGTGGGAAGGTGACCACAGTAGTGGGCATGGAGGACTAGGCATCCGGGGCCCCTGTGTCCACCATGCAAGGTACAAATGACACAGGATCCATAGTGGAGAGGTTTGGGGGCAAGGTAGAGAAAAGTGGCGAGAGTGTTTATGGGGTTCACAATCCGTGACTCCATTGAGCTTATATCCCACAATAGGGACTGAAAATTGGACAGTTTATTCAGGGCCCAGATGTTATATGCTGGGTGCATCCTATACCCCAGCAAGTGCATGATGGATCTTGTGCACACGTTCCATCACCCAGGATTCGTACAAAGGGAGTGAATCGCACCTTAGCTGTAGAGCAAAATATTATAGCTCATCTTCTAGGCTGGGACCTAAGTCTGTTTTAGAGCTGTGGGGCAGGGGACCACAGAATAGCATCCACAGCACTTTCTCGACAACCTCCTCTTCCTAAGCAGAACATCTGCCCATGGGCAATGCAGCAAGCTTCCCCTTCCCTTCCCGAGTTTCTGCCCATATCAAGTGAGGCAGAGAAGGGTGAACTATAGGAGGGCACTGACCTTCTTTAGGTAGAATTAGGGCATGTGCGTG
>NW_017729009.1:14137705-14139545 GCF_001723915.1 Gavialis gangeticus
CTCGACAACCTCCTCTTCCTAAGCAGAACATCTGCCCATGGGCAATGCAGCAAGTTTCCCCTTCCCTTCCCGAGTTTCTGCCCATATCAAGTGAGGCAGAGAAGGGTGAACTATAGGAGGGCACTGACCTTCTTTAGGTAGAATTAGGGCATGTGCATGGTGGCGAGAAAAAACTGAAACCTGGGACACAGAAGAGGATGCAGCTTTTTGTGGAGGGGAGAGAAGGATCTAAGGTGATCAAGTGAAAGATGGGAGCGTTCTCAATCGGGGACTAGGCGGGCCATTAGGAAGTGTCAGGGCGTGCACACATCTGTCTTTGCAAGTGATAAGATGATGCGGTGCACGTGCAATATTTCTGGGGCAATATTGGAGTAGTTCCCACTAGGGCTTGTGTGATGTAGCTGTGGCAGCAGCACGGCACTAGGTGTGATAAATCAGGGGTTCCCTTCGAGTCCTACGATCCCACACTGGCCCCTGGCATGGCGAGAGCAAACATTAAAGATTCAAAAGTGACACGGTGGAACAGGACTGCAAGGTGTGAGATGGATACGTACAGCTTTCCCTGGAGGTCCTGGCATTCCTGGTGGCCCCCGGAAACCAATATCTCCCTGAAAACAGCAAGACCTTGTTAAAATACACCATCAGAGCTTTCCTAGACTAGACGCCGAACTGCAAGCAGGCACGAAGCTGGAAAGGACCAAATGCTTCATGGCATAGAGGATGAAACCCAGATAGGTTCTTTGCCATCCTCTCCTTGACAGACTCAGAGCACTCATAGCCTTGGTGGTGCATCTGTCCCTACAGAAAGGCTCGATGTCATCAAGCTCCACTGTTTAGCCCCCAAGTCAATAGCCTTGGGACTAGATAGCTGTACTGCTCAGTAAGGGCCGAATCCTGTGATGAAGTTGATGGTGAAAGCCTGGACCATACAGCACCAGAAGCTACAGGGAAATGCCGTGTCCTTCCAACCGTCCTTCAGCTTTTGCTTGGAAGAAGATGCAAGTGGCATCATGTGAAATGGCTGAGCCCTCTGCAAAGCTCATTACCATCTCCCTCTCCTGGCAGGGCGTCCGCTTGGCCCCTCTGTTTGGAGCATTCCCTGAATGCTGGGAGTGCCACAGATTTCACTCGGGGTGCCCTGTATGGAGGGGGTGCCCTCCCGTTTGGGCCCCTATGGTGCTCCCCCAGCACTGCCCGCTGCATGGATTTAACAAGGGGGAACATCTGGAGGAGGTGCTCATTACTTACCCTGTCCCCAACTGGACCCACTGGCCCTGCGAGGCCTCTTAACCCTCTCGGCCCCTGGAATAGAAGAGCCCTCAGTTACAACCTCTTGTGAAAACAGAGTCATAGAGAATGAGGGTGGAAGGGACCTCAGGAGGTCACATCTAGTTCAGCCCCCTGCTCAATGGTGAAGAAGCTAAAAACACCACAAAAAAACCATGGTAAGCAGTGACAAGCCAACACAAGTGGGATTCTCATAAGGCCAGGTCCTGCTCTCACGCTCAGGGACCTCCCCCAGGGGACGGCACTCAGAGCGTGCACCCAGGTATGTGCCGTGGCCTTCCAGCTGCAACTGGGGGACAGAGATGGGGCAGACAGTAGGTCTCACGTCAGCATTTCAAAGCATGGATGGCAATGCTATGAGGGGCCAAATCAAGACCAGTGAAGACAGTGGGAGCCTTCCCATTGACCTCAACTATCATCAGAGCAGGGTCTCGGCACAGTCAGTCTTTTGCTTGCCTCACACGCTAGCGTTTACATGAGTAAAGGTCACTAGGACTTGAACCCAGAGCTCGCTAGCTCAGAGCTGTGAAGGCAGCAGAGAAAAACCCACCAC
>NW_017729009.1:14144545-14147173 GCF_001723915.1 Gavialis gangeticus
GCATGCTATTAGCCCAACCTGGTTCCACGCTTGTGTGCAGCCTCCCTGAAGGGCCAATAGCGTGCTGCCACCACAACGTGGTGCTCCAGTGTTCAATGGCAACCCCCCCTTTAAAAACCAACCTTCCAAATCAAACCAAAAAAAACCCCAACACAGACATCCCAGTTTCACACCAAAAGCCGGGGTGACTATCGCAGGTGCAACGCTACTGATTGGGCTGGAAAGGTAGATGTTACCTGCAGGCCAACGGTGCCTGGAATACCTGGAGGACCTGGAGGGCCAGGAGATCCCTAAGGACAGGAAACAGAAGGGAATTAGAGATGTTCCAGTAACAACTGCTGCCCTGCATCCTTGGATTAATCCCCCCCGGCATCTTCTCCACCTTAAGCATCCTTGCAAATCGCTCCCCAACCCCCACGCGTTGTGTGGCCTCGAGCTTTGCTGCATGCAATTTCTTCCATGTCACAGAAGTGGTCGGCCAGGCCACGGACATGACTAACTGCCCAACTTTTGTGCTCAGTGCAGGTTTTATTAATGAGTTGTCAACAACACGTGCAAAGTTGCAGCAGCCGTTTTAGTTGTGAACATCTCTGATCACAGGAATGAGTAATCTTCTTGCACTGGAATAGTCTCGTAGACATAAAAAGCAGAGTAACGGAGGCCAGTGATGCCTGCTCTTTAATCCACACCTCAAGTGCAAACCGAGGATCTTAGGACTGGAGCAGTCCCCAAGGACATCGAATCCAGTCCCCTGCTATTGCAAGTATCCTATTATTTCACCCCCAATCCCATACTAAGCTTCCCCTTTCTGTCCAACCAATGCCCAGTTTGTCCTTCCATCTTCAGAGAAATTCCTTAGTCTATGCTTTTCAAGAGGAAAAGAATATACACACACACACACACACACACACAAATATTGGAGGTTTACCTTCTCACCATCTTTCCCCATTTCTCCAGGCTCCCCTTTGTGACCTGTATGCCCCTGCAAATAAAACCAAGAATGAGAGCAGTCTTCATCTTGCCTTGTTGCAGTTGAATTTGTATTAGACCAACTCAGGATATGAAGAGAGGCAGGGAACAGACTGAACTCGGCAGGAGGGGGTTTGATACCTCTGCTGTGTAGCATTATTCCTCTCTTCATGCATGGAAGTTGCGTGTCGGACACAACACACTCTCCTCCACGGGAAGCTTGGTACCAAAGTTTGGAACGAGGAAAAGGGGTCTCAAGAAATGCCTAAGTCCCATTTTCAAAACTAACTTGCAATGAGAATTTAACCCCTACATGTCAAAGGAATGAACTGGCAAAAGCATCTTTTGACTTTGAACTCTAAGTCTGAGACCTTTTTGAAAATTTCACCCCACACCTTTAATGCTCTAATTCCATACTGTTTAGCCGATCACCTGTACCTTATTTTTATACCCACTGGAGAGAACCCATCAGGCTTCCAATGAAGCCCAGATGCAACTGGACAGTTTTAATATACAGGCCTGACACTGCTTTCTCAAACCCTTACTACTATCTTGACAAAAGCCTATACTGATTTTAGTGCTAGTGGGTAAAACTTCCCACTGGTGCAGAAGGTCAGTACAGGGTGGAGGCAGCACCATGTTCTAGTCTCCCGAGCTTTCTACTTCATAGGCCTTGACAGTCACCCGCTGGAACGAGTCTGTTCCCAAGTAGTAGCTGTGCATGACCCGAATGCCAGCAAGGATTCAGCTCTGTAAAGGGAGGAGCATTCCTTCAAAGGGCTGAATTTGAGGGAAGGGAAGGTTGAAGGCAACCACCGTTTCCCATATGCATTGTACAGGACAGTGCTGTGCCAAGCCCATTGCATCTGCCTCGTGCATGCTGGTTCCTGGTCCAGAAGCTGTGCAGCCACCAGCAAACATGTTCCACTCAAAGGCAAAGCTTACCAGTCTGTTCACAGTGCCATACTATGGTGGCCGGACTTGTTCGAGTTTGGGAGCTAGCTCGCATGGAGCAGAGCCGCTGTCTCTCAGCATGGCGGTGCCTTGTGCAAGGGGACGTACCCTACCTGTGCTAAGTCCTGCTGCAATGATTGCAGAGCAGCTCGCTGAGAAGCTGACTTCAGTCCTGCTCCCAGCTAGCCACTACACAAACACCTGCTGAAATATATATGGGGCCCAGAACCCCTATAGAGGAAATAAGAGATATAGTCACTGAGTACAACTCACTGATCCACAGCACGTTCGAAAATGGGGAGAGGCGTAAAAGAGGGCGTTGTCAGAGCTGACTGTGTAATTTATGTCTTTTTACAAAGAAATATTCATCTCTGCACTAGTGGCTTCCATGTGTGCACTGTAGGAAGGTGTGACATGCTTGACTTCTCTGAATACAGCAGGCTGAGGTCCTCAGGACAGGGACAAGTTGTTGCCCCAAGACAGCTCTTTCCGATACCAGAGCACAAGGACTGAATCTGCCTCCCGTTCCACTGGGGACTCACGTGGTGCTTAGTCTTTGAGCTTCCCCTGCACACAGGGGCAACTTGCACTTAGTGCAAGTCAATCATTAAATGGCATGAGCATCATTATTCAAAATTACTGCTGATAAACAGTCCCCCCCTCTGCAGCAGAGGCCTGGCTCTGTCCTGCCAAGAGGCCCCGATC
>NW_017729009.1:14152173-14154453 GCF_001723915.1 Gavialis gangeticus
CACGTGGTGCTTAGTCTTTGAGCTTCCCCTGCACACAGGGGCAACTTGCACTTAGTGCAAGTCAATCATTAAATGGCATGAGCATCCCAGGACTTAGGCATGTGCTTGAACTTTAAGCATAAAAACCTTCCTAGTGATGCTGGACAGGGACATCTTGCAGGATGAAGCATGAGGCCATGGATCTTCCATGGAGGCTAATGGGGAATCCCAGACACAGAGAGCGGGATTAGGGCATGTAGCCTTCATTGCCTCTTTCAAGTGACTGTCAATGGCAATGTAGGGACAAATAATATACTCCTACACCTACACCCTACTGGTCTGGATAAAGGAGAATGGTAGTTCATGCAGTGTTGTGTGAGCCTGCACCTTGATGTCAGTCTGTGTTACACGTCTGGACTGAGCTCCTTGCACCTGCTGAGAATATTGCTCTTACCTTGAATCCTGGCATCCCTGGGGGACCGGGAGGCCCTGGGGGACACAGAGCTGGGCACTGCACAAAACAAAAGTTTTTGGTTTATTCAGTACAACAAATAGAGGTTTGCAGCAAGGTAGGTACATTGCTATTGAGGGGAAAAGGGGTGACATGTCCATGACAAAAAAAACCTCATCTAACGATTTGTCATCCCAATTTTAAAAGGATCCAGACTGGTTCTAATTTCTGGGCACCAGGTTTGTACTGCAAGGTGCTACAATGCAGTTTTGGCCTACATTAGCCAAGATGTTTGCAACAAAAAAGAAGAATTGCCTGTGACTTCCTCGCTTCCTAGCACCAAGAGAGTATTTTCTCAAGTCTGAATTTAGCAGATCGCCTCAGGTTCTTGGAAGCAAAACGTGAGACAACCGAGCTCAGCATGGATGGGAGACTTAGCTAAACATGAAGCAAACCAACAGCAAGTTCTGGCATTGTGCATCCCCACTGGAATTAGGAAATGTAATAGTGAAGAAGTCAAAAGTTGCATAGGATTTAACAGGGCTCTACGGCTGCTCCTCTAAAAATCTCTATGCATCAATGAATGCAGTCCTCCCTGTATTTTTTTTTTTAATCTCTGAATATCATTCCGTAGAAAGGACTTAATTTTCTACTAAATTTGACGGGCTGTCCTAAGTACAAATGACCAAAATGTTATCGTTTTCCATTGTATCGCACACGACTGTTCCACAAGGCAGCACAAACAAACTACAAGTATTTTTTGAATACTCCAATTAGGAAACCAAAGCAGCTGTCATAACAACAGCTGTGAAATCCTGAAAATGTCACTCAACAGCGCTCTTTACTTTAATGCCTGCGCCGTTCTGTTGGCATAAAGAAATCAAGACATTTTCTCAAAATGGAAAGAGCAAACAAAGCCCAGGGGAGCAAGGTGCTGCCACCCAAGAAAATAAACAGCAGAGCAGAGCTCACCCTTTTCAGTTTTGCAGCGCAGTTTGGCAGGAAAACCTGTCATAGCTGCCACATGCCAAATCTGTATTTGTTACACCGGTGTGCAAGGAAGCATATGCAAAAATCGACACTAGGGGAGCAAAGAACATCTCTGAGGAAATGACACAGAGCACCTTGCACCAGCAGTAACGTTTCTGCATCCTCAAAAGAAGGTGCTAGCAAGCACGCTGATGCATGTGGGTGTCTTTATTCATCTCAAGGACCCCAGGCTTTGAATGAGGTCCCTCTGGTAGGCAGGGTTGGTCTTGCTGGTGTTTGCAGGTTTGGGCCCTTGCACATGCGTAAGTTGGCCCCAAATACAGACATTTAAAATGGTGTGCAAGAGAAGAGAGTGAAAACATTGATGAAACAAAAACAAAAGCCTACCTGAAGGTCTCCACCACCATCCGGGAGAGCCCCGGGCAGCCCCTGTAACCAAGCAAGTTGGGATTCTTAACTATGCCAAAGACAAAGGGCCAAAAGGCAATGTATTTTAGTGACATGAGCATTTCCTATGCCTGTACTACCTCTGTAAGCCCCTGTTGGCTAGATCAAGCTCTTTGCACTCATTTCACAGCATAAGGCAGCATTTGTTGCATGGCCTGCCCCACATCTCACAGGATCAAATTCACCCGTGCACTGGGGGCCAGTACAAAACCAATGAGCCTCTTACCACTTCCAAACATGGACTTAGATCTTGAAAAGATCCCACAAGAGAGTCAGTGGCTGAGGAAGAGAACCCAGGGTCCTGACAAAGGCATGTGCTCTAACCACTACATCCACATGGTTCTTGTTTGTGGGGGGAGACGCAAGGAGCAAGCTTTCCAAAGTGCTGCATGTTTTAGCTTGGGGTATAGCGC
>NW_017729009.1:14159453-14161709 GCF_001723915.1 Gavialis gangeticus
GGCCTGCCCCACATCTCACAGGATCAAATTCACCCGTGCACTGGGGGCCAGTACAAAACCAATGAGCCTCTTACCACTTCCAAACATGGACTTAGATCTTGAAAAGATCCCACAAGAGAGTCAGTGGCTGAGGAAGAGAACCCAGGGTCCTGACAAAGGCATGTGCTCTAACCACTACATCCACATGGTTCTTGTTTGTGGGGGGAGACGCAAGGAGCAAGCTTTCCAAAGTGCTGCATGTTTTAGCTCGGGGTATAGCGCCCCACCTTTTTTGGTACGGAGGTGCCAGGTTCAGTCCCTACCACCGATGACCCTAGGCAAACCCTAAATTCTACAAGAACGTAGGATCAGGTATCGCACACGCGATGATTGGCCTGGGTTATTGCATTAAAAAAGCCCCGTCCCAAGAGGGTGACAGGCCTCGGCACAAGATCTGGCCAGAGCCCTAATATTTTCAAAAGAGATGAAGGAAGAGCCCATGAAAATATGGCCTCTTTTATTATGGGCAGGTGGGAGAGAAAACTCATTCCGGGGACTAGTGTGTGCCCTCCATCCACATGCCATTGCACCTCTCCTGTTGCAACCTGAACAGCAAACAGGCAGAAATAAATCCTCGCTAGCCTAGGCAATAAGTAGTCACTGCCTTCCTCAAATTCAGGGCTTTTTGCCTGTAGCAAACACACAAGCTTCAAATAAAATGCAAAATGCCCTGTCAGTGGCCTTCAGAGGCAGCAGAAAAAGATCCCAGAGTCGCACCGAGTTTCAGTCCTCACAGTTATTACACTGGAAATGTCCACTTACCGGAGGTCCTGGTGGCCCTGCTGGTCCCGGCAGTCCTGGAAGACCAGATGGTCCCTAAAAGGATTGAGAAAGAATCAGAAGTTCCCTCCACACCATAGGCACCATACGCTCTCTTGGGAAGAACCCATTTAAGAAGCAAGCCCTGTTCTGCCAACTGATGGAAGCTTTCAATACAATGAGACCAATGCAGACTGCAGGCATCACACAGGACACGGATAAGGGAAGGAGGAAGAAAACTAGTTGGTCCTATTAACCACTGGAATGAAAATATGAGAGTGGAGAAGCAAATTGCAGCTGCATATTCTGAACTTGGAGTGAGCTGAAGTGCTGAGGCACCTTTACAGGAGGCCCGAGTTCCTCTTCCTGCAGATGCTTGGCTGTCTGCAGGGACGGCACTGTCTCTGCACATCGAAACGTCACATTTGCACCTGTGTTTGTGCAGCCCTCAGGGCCACAACCTCTTATTCACTTGTGAGCACAAAGAAATACGAATGCAAATTCTGTGGGCGTCTGCTGAAGAGAGGCCTTGCTTACAAACCACGACACCCAGTAATGCTCATGCAGGTGATGCCGGTCCCTCATCACAAAGAATGGACGCTTGGGTTGCAGGCGCTCCGGTGGCATCAGAGACGGTGACACCTGAAGCTGGGGCAGTGCCTGGTCTTATGCACCCTCTGGATTTGGGGCACAAAGGGGCAACAGGTTTGCATCCTTGGGCAGCTCTGGAACGTGGCTCAGGCACACACTCATTACACTAATTGGTGCCTCTCCTGCCGTCCTTTCCACAGAGCAGGCAGGGTGTCGGACACATTATTCTTTCAGGGCAGAGTAAAATACAAGAAACAAGCCCTCCACATCCTGGACTGTAGCAGAATCAACAAATGGGAAAGAAAGAGTGAGGAACTCACAGGGGACCCCTGAAATCCATTTCCACCTGGGAGTCCACTGGGTCCTGGAGGCCCCTGTAAAGTAGAGATGAGAACGTCACACGTGCTGCTACCCAACACCATTCCCAGGGCCGGCAGCAAATGGTTTGACAGTGCTCATCTTTCCACTCCCTGAACTTGCTCCCAAATAGCCACATGGGCCCTACACAAAGACACGCACACGCTTTACCCGGCTGCATATGCCCTGTTTCCAGGAGCAATGCCATCCTAGGGAAGAGGGAGATGCTCCCAACACTCTCCTTACTCCTGGCTAAGGGCAGCTCTAACCTGACCCCAGGAAACATCAGTGCCTGGAAGTTGCAAAGCTGCCATGCCCAGGACTGCTCTAAAGGGTGCTAGCTGTTGAAACAGCCTTCTCCAGCAGCCCCAAGGATCCGGGTGATCATAGAGGTGGCATATGAGCAGCCTTAGCTACAGGGCTTGCTTCTCTGCACTCTGCACAGTGTGGAGGACCTAGAAATGGGGTGTGTGTGCAGGTTTTAGGTAAATTAAAAAAAAAAAAAAAAAA
>NW_017729009.1:14161799-14173758 GCF_001723915.1 Gavialis gangeticus
AAAAAAAAAAAAAAAAAAAGGAAAGTAATAGTTGAGCTGCCTTTTCTGAGAAAGATGCTCTTACTTACTGGAGGTCCTGGCAATCCTCTGGCCTGAAAACAAAATGTTAAAACAATGAGATATCATTTAGAAACTGGCTACACAAGCAGATTATTGTTGCAAACCAAAACCCGAACAAAAAAAATCAAAACTCTCTTCTTCCCTTTAATGCTCCTATATCTCCATTTACAATTAGAAAGTGGATCTGAATCCTGACAGTATCTTGTCTTGTGCATTCCCTTTCCACGGCTGTTGCTTAAGGACTTATTTTCTGCTCTGGACAAAAATGACCTATGCATATGTGAAGGCAGAAATATAGCCTTTGAGGTTTTTTTAACTTGGTTGTCCTTACAGCATTTTTGCTGTTGACAAGCTATTCCTCTTGGCACTTGCTAAAAGTTAGATTAAGAGAAATATGGTATCTTCCCAAGTGCCGACGAAGCTACTACAAGAGAGTTGTAAGTAGAGTCACATCCCAGTCTCAGGTGATGGTGAATCTGCATGAAGTATTAGACTCAACGAGATATTACACGTGCACGACATAAGCTGTGCTCTTGCCTATTCTGAATCTCACCTACCTGCATCGACATTGTGACACCTGGTTATAAGAACTGAAGCCTGCGAAGAGTAAAGGAGTCAAGAAAGATGCACGCTATTTCTACCCAGCTTGCTTGTTCACCTGGCTAAGACACTACCTAATCAATACCTTGAAAAACACTACTCATTATTTCTTCATTTAAGGAGAAAAGGTTTCTTAACTGCAGCAGTTCTGCTGGGAGATTCTCCTTAGACACCCATTAAGCTCAGCACCAAACCTGTGGCAGTCATTTTGTGACTATGACATGGATAATGAGCATTTCCCCTCATTCCCACTGATCCAGATAGCGGAAGTTAAATGTGACCTCCCATTTAACACAGCAATCTAACATGTCCGTACAGGGTTGAGAACAAAGTTTCCGTGAACTTTAGAGGACTTAGTGGGCTGAACCTACTGACAGCTCCTTTTGTCTCTTTGGAAATGACATTATCTTACTCCATGAAATACCTGATGAGCCAGTCGTGAGAGCCGTCTGGGTTGCTTTCCAGCACCAGGAAAGCAACAGAAGGACTCCCACTGGTCATTATAATGTTTATAGCCACCTCTAATAATGCACATTTTTTTTTGGTTTAAGTCGGGCTCATACTTTCCTGTGACAACGTGGCTACGCATCTGGAAACTGGCTACGCAAGTAGATCATTGTGGCAAATGAAAACCTGAACAGAATAAATCGAAGCTACCTTGAACACTCCCCTGCTCCCAACTATCTCCATTTTCCATTAGAAAGGAGCCTTGCTGCTATGTTACTGTGCAGCATTCTTCGTGCATATTGCTTATCCATGCTAGATAAGAAATGTTCAAATGCTAAAAGTTACTCACAGCTGATCCAGGGGGCCCTGCAGGTCCCAAAGCGCCCTGTGGGGTTAAAACATCAGAAAGTGAGTGAGCAGGTAGGTCGCATCAAGAGTCAAATAAGGTCTGTTCCTAGTCCACTTCTTCAGTCCCTCTAGAGCTCTGCAGATCTTGGAGGTTACTTGCCTTTGGGGAAGCTCAAAGAAACCCCATACACATGGAAAAAGCAGACTGAGTTCACACCCATAAGCAAAAAACTTTATTCACAGACACTTTGACATTTCTGATCACTTCGTTGACTCAGGAATGTTTCCCAGATCACAGAGCTGGATGTTCAAAGTTTGGTTCCCCCCCCCGTTTGCTTGGCAAATACAATGAACCAAAACTGAAATATAAGACTCTCCTAAGTGACTTTAAATATGAGAATCCACACCTCCTAGCAGCTATGGATTAGTCTGTGAACATGTAGCATCTGTATAGTGAACCTCGTTCATATGAACTCTCCCATCCCTTGAAGACTTCATGCTGCAGACCTGATGATAGATTTTAAAGCTGCTTTCAGGACTGAGACACAGTTGAACTGAATTTTATTTTTCTGCCAGCAAAGACATTTAATTTTTGTGACTTGTGCATTCTCATGACTTCCCTTGAAAAATCCCCCAACCCTTCCGGCGTTATTTCCCTCTAGCTTTTGCTTTTAAACTCTTAAGCCTGGATTACAGCTTGGTGAGCGTGTCTGTGATATTAAATTGGGTTCTAAAATTAAATCACTGTCAAAATTATTAAGTTTCCTCTTAATTAAAGATAACAAGACAGACAGATGGGTCTTTTGAATCCCTTTGTTGTATTCCAAAAGGTGCCAACACTGCCAAACAGACAGTATAATTAATTGCAGGTAACAGCTCTGAAAATGAATTGAAATGGAAAAATGCACAAATAAAACCATGTTCCCTGAATGGTGCATATTACTGCCATGGACTCTGTACTGATATGGGACAAGAGAACCAGGCACAGTATGGCTGGCCTCCTACAATTTAATCGCTCCATCTTGTTGGTACGTGCAGTTATAGGAAAGGTTTATTTGCATTGGTGTTGTCAAACATTTTCCCCGTTATTCAAGTGAGGATCCATGGTGGTGGCTGATAATACCACGGTTCTCCAGTCACCTTCTCTACAACAGTCCGGGGATTAGAGGCTTATCTATAAGAGCAATGCAGCATCCTTTATAAATAAAACATTAGCTTGCAGTAGGATACATCTCAAGACATAGCCAGCCATACTAATACAACCCTGAGGGACCATAAAGGCACGTCATCCCCACTTTCTCAATCTGGGCAAAAAGCTGACATCTCTAAGATGAGATGCTATAAATTTGCGAGTAACTCCAGAGTCTTCACTAGTGCAAACCAGATTTGCAAAACCAAAGATGCAAACTGGCTTGTGATCTTATGTCTACAACACTATCAAACTGGGTAACTGTGTGCAAAAATCCCTAGGAGTGGCTATTTGCCTGGACAGCGAAGCTCGTTGTGCATATAACCATGGTAACCACAGGCCAGATCCGATTTAAATCTATTAGGCATCCCAGGGCCTATTTGTGATCCTTTCCCCTGAAAAACTATTAGTGCAAAAGGGGGATTGGCCTGCACTGCTTTTTGCGCTTTAGTCTTCAGGCTAAGATGAAGGTGTGTTATAAAAGGATGTTGAGAGTTTTCCAGGGACTTGAACAAGGTGGAGGAGGATCAACTTGGACAAGCAAATGCCACTTGCATGCTTAGCTGGTGGAATAGGTTCCGGCCCTGCATGTACAAACTAGACACGCAATCTCATGCTGGCAGGTTTTGAATGCCAGAAACTCTTTATCCAAACAAACCAACCAGCAGGTACACTTAGGAGGTACAGTGGAATAAATGTTTCTAAGCAGAACATAACTATAGTGGCCTACAAACACAAACTGCACCTCCCTAGGATGCTACAGAGCAAGCCTGCAAGCACAGGCAGCACTAAACCAAACTTTACCCTGTAGACAAGTGGGTGAGGAAGTGCACAATTGAGCAAATTCAGAAAATGTAATGCATGAACACACACAAAAAATATCCTGATGACTATTTGGCGCTATCATTTAGAAGCCAATTTTGCCATGCTGTGAACCGTAGGAGTCAACAAGAACCGTAGTGGTATCTGTTCATGGGATCGCTGTCCTCCGAACCATGGAGAGCTTACAGGATTGATTGCACGCTGACACAATATTTAGTATAAAAGAGTATTTGCTTAAAACTTCATGGCTGTCAGTAGGAGATGTTAACCTGGGAGCCTTCTATCTGGATGATACCGTCTGAACTAAAATGGGAGAATCTCTTAACAGACTGATCCCTCTCACAGGACTATCCTAGGAGCAAACCTCAGTTTTTTCCTAATCAAACTAAAATCTATGGCACACCACAATAACTACCAGCTGCCCAGCAATTTGAGATACTGTAACTCACTATTGTATAGGACGATAGTAATGTAAGGCAAATCACAGAATCGTAGAGAAGTAGGGCTGGAAGGGACCTCAGGAGGTCATCTAGTCCAGCCCCATGGCTCAAGGCAGGACCTTCCCTATCCAACCCATCCTAGACAAGTGTTTGTCTAACCTGCTCCTAAAACGGCATGAACAACCGTCTTGTGCAACTACCAGGCACAAGGCCCCAACTCATCAAAGACAGACAAGGTTCTTTGGGTGAAATTGTTATCTTTTATTAGACCAACTTAAATAGTTGGAAAACAATTTTTAAGTAAGCTTTCAGGTTCAAAAACCCTTCATCAGGGAAGGTTTCAGCAGTTGGTGTGTGCTCTTCCTGGCTGAAATGAAACCTTGTCTGCCTATGTCCTTAGACCAACACGGCTACAACCTACACCGCTGCAACCCATCCAATACACTCTAACCTGCTACAGGAGGAGCAAAGGGATGAGGGCAGTGCCAATGTCCTGCCACTGCAAGGACAGGAAGTCAATTATTAAATAACAATCCAAGGAAGAGGCCCATGTGGTCCACCTACTGCAGAGAAAAGCAAAGACCCCCCCACAGGCCATGCCAATAAATAGCGTGTTGTCATCACATAGGAAGGGGGAATCTAAAAAAACAAGCACTGGAAGTACCTCAGTGGTCCTGATGCTCCCATGATTTGGGCGGGTTTGGATCAGCTCACATCTTCCCATAGCAAGGACCCAGCAGCATGGGTCCGAGGCTTCATCTTTTGCAGCCAGGGTCAGAAGAGTACATGGTGGGGAGAAGAGCCTTGCTTCCATGCCAGCCGTTCCCAGTTGCTGTGTCAGCCCCTTTTGGACCATTAATGGCTGTGCTAAATTACTTTAGGGAATGAGGGCAATGCACAGCTAGCTCAGACAGCACAAAGTGCAGCTCAAAATGCCTCAGCCAGACAGAAGAGCCAGCACCTGCCGTAGAGACGTGAGCAACTCCCAGTGCAAGGTGAAGAATTTCACCATTTCTCCAGATCTCCGATGACTGACCAGCTTATGCAGATAGGCGCACGCACGTGTGTGCATGCATTCTGTAGACCAGGTTCTTCGGGTAAACGTGATCTCTTTTATTAGACCAACTAAATAGTTGGAAAAAATTGTTCTTTGCAAGCTTTCGGGTACACACCTGTGTGTGCAACACAGGGAGCTGATGAGTACACAGGAACCACAGACACTGCGCACTGTTGGCCTTAATCTCTACCTAGGAAATTCATTACTGTTCCAAGCTCAGATTGACACAAGAGAAAGTGAGTGCTCTTCCCTGCCACGCGTCAAGTGCTGCACCTCGGTGGAAGGGACTGGGGTCACACAACTTTGCTCCAAGACTCAGTTGTCATTTAAAATGGAAGGAACACTTGTTGCTATGTAGTAAGGCCCAGTATCTCCAATATTTAGATGCTTAACTCCTATTATAACCAGTAAGAATTAGGTGCCTAAATAGGAGTTGTCCCCCGATATTTGGGCAAAAGTGCTAAGGATTTTTATTCATGTTTTCAATTCTCACCGACATTGTTTTCATCAGGAAACCACTCCACGGTCAAAATAATTCAGCATCTGGCCTTCTCACAGTGTGGCTACTGCCATGTCGTAAGAAGCCCAGATCTTGTATAACTTCAGCCCCATAAATACCCTCTCTGGAGCATTTGGGAGTAGGTAGGGGGGAAGGAATCAGTGAAATGTGTCCCCCCCAGTCATACTAAGGGTGACGTATGACTACATTGTACTTCCAAGAGCTTCTGCTTGAGCTTAGCTGACTTGTGCTCCCAGAGTTTCGAGATTACTCATAACCAAAGAGCATTAGCTATTGCAGGGTAAAGAAAATCCAGCCAGACAATGCCAGCAGCACAGTGATTTAGTTATCCATCTTACCAACACAAAGGAAAAGAAGGGGAGAAGTGCCACTCTTATTTGGCATAAATGATAATGTTTGTCTGCTGCTACCCCCACAGACCTCGCAGTGAATGTTCATAAGCTCTATTGACATTCAGTATTTGAGATATAACCACACTGCTCTCAAGCACTCATTGTGCATAAGTCTTTGTTTTGAATTTCTATTGTTCTTGGCTGATTCGATTCAAGAGCAAAGGCAGAACTTAGAATGGCAAATGAGAAGATGAAAGGCTCAGACATAACAAGCGATGCTTTCATTTACAGGGCATTTTAAACTAATGTTGCTCAGGCAGCAGCATCGTCATCATCCGCTTAAGGAGTGACACAGGAGCGTCTTGGTCTGCCTCCCAGGTCTATGTTGCCAAAGGCTCACAAAACACTTGCATGAAAAACCTATGCATTTACCATGACGGCACACACAAAAAGGTGGTGCTACTTTGTGCACGCAGTTGTGCACATGTGTAGGCCCAGAAACCTCAGCTGGTCCGTGTGCATGGAGCCCCTCTGAAATCACACCAGCTGAGCTCCCTCTACGTCAGCAGGTATCAGTGGCCCACGGGCTCCTATTCGAACAGCTCTCCCTACAATTTCTGCTCTAACTGAATCCCATTTTGTCTTGTGCCAGTTTGTCACGCTGCAATTGCTTTCTCTTTTATGAGTGCCGTTTCAAGCCAATGGGGGAACAAGCAAATGCAGACGACAGGCTGGAGGCATCTCAAGCATAACCTGCCTTACCCAGCCAAAGATACCCATTATCTCCTACCTACCCATCGTCTTCTCCCATTGCTCTGTTGCTTGTTTGTAGACCGCTTATCCAAGAGATATAGGATGTGTTCCTCATTAATACTGCATTGGGGAAAACCAGGTCTGATACAAGAAGTCGCACAATCTGCAACCTGAAGCTCAAACTGAACCAGGCCCCATGCTTGGGACTTTTGAAGAATATTAAGCCCTCAATTCCCATCAAAAGTCATGGGAGTAGGACACCTAATTCTTCCAGGATCCTCTGAACATGGCAGTCAGGGTGCAGATCGCTCTGATGACTTTTCTTTTGCACATCCCGGGAGAGGCTGCAAGAAGGAGCAGAAGTGCTGGAATACCATGGCTCAGCAGAGCCTTCCTGAGACAGGGAAGTGCCTTTGCTGTCAGAAGGAATGAGCACTTGTGGCAGAGCTGATATCTTTTATTAGACCAACTGGATAGTTGCAAAAAACCCCAATTCTTTATTTGCAAGCTTTCATGCATGCTCACCCTTCTTCAGGCATAGAAGAATGCAAAGATTGGGAAATTTCACCTAGGTGGAAATGCAAATTCATATTTCACAGGACAGCTGAAAATATTGTAAGATCTCCTGGTTGGAGAAGCTCGTTTTGTGCAAATTAGACTCAGGTAAAAATTAGAGTAATCTATTTACCTTGAGGTTGTCTGATGGCAAGCAGGATGTTGTACTGGCTGTCAGAAGGATGTGAAAGGAAGCCAAACAGCCTTCTCGCAAGAGGCTATAATTTAGCCTCCAAGGTCTTAGCCAGGGAGTTATTATTTCCAAAAGGGCATTTCACAATTACTTTCTTTCACGGGGGGAAGGGGCATCATTTCCTGAATCCAAAACATACCCAACACAAGCAATGCAGGAATAGGACAAGCAGGCAGACGCGGAAGTGTCCCAGCGGCGCGGTTGTGCATGCCTGTGCAGTGATCCCCAGCAGGTCCCCGGCCCTGGCCCTGCTCTTGGCATTCCAGCCCCAATTACAAGTGTTTTTCCTTATTAAGTTCACAGAGGAAGGCTAAGCAAACAGACAGACCCTGAGGACCCACGCCCCTCATTAGGAAGAGTCTTGCTAGGACCAGACTGTAATCCAATAAAGATCAGCTCTGTTGCAAATCTCAGCTCAGTCATTTTCCTCCTACTTAGCGTCCCGGTTGCGCTCCATTGCTTTTATCTTTTGTCTCCAGCCCGCTAAGCTTGTACTGATGACTACAGGACAAGCGAGGCTCTTTTCCCAGAACTTTCCTGACATCCATTGACTGAAGCCCAGACATCATTCCCATTGAAATCAATTCCACAACTTCCATTGGCTTTGCTGGGCTCGGGCGCAGACTCTTTTGGACCTTGTTTTCTATACTGTTTCAGTGCCTCACCCTAACTTGCATTTGAATTGGAGCGAAGTGTCTGAATACCTCTGAAGATCTTGGCCTCAGTAGGTAATAATGAACATTATGCGATCCCTTCTAGCCCTAAACTTCTGTGAATCTGTGAATTCCTCCTACTTTTACACCGGGCCCTGGGCAAGCTGGAATCACTCCATTAAGCTCAGTGGAGAGGCAGTGGTTTACATCAGTATTGTAATAGGGCATTTTTGACTTCACTCTCTCCAGCAACAATATTTTCTCCTATCATTAGAAAAACTATCCTGCTGGAATTTCTCATTTTGAGGCAATATGATTTCTGAATCTATAAGTATGAGGGCATGGAAAATCCTTGAATTCTGAATTCAGACACACATTAGGAATGATTATGCACGGTAGCAAGTTGCAGAGCCGAGACGATTTCTCAGAGCTCCGCTGGTTTGTGGATGCGTTCTGCATCACCTCTGCTCGAAAACACTAAACTTCAGCCAGCAGTTTTTAAAATCTTTTGATCATCAGGAGTCAGAAATAAGGCAACAGTCCGATGATCTTATTTCCAAAAATAACTGCCTTTCTGTTTAAAAACTAACTGGACCTGATGCTGCACAGACCTACCAGCAATGTCGGCGGGCATTGCGTCTGAGAGCGCCTCTACGGCAAGAAGAGTCCTGGAGTGCCAGACTTAATGGACGATGACATTGGCCAGACTGAGCATTTCCTAGCTGTACTGACAGTGACAGCACAAGTGGGAGAGCAGACTTTTATTAGTTGTATACAACAGAAACTGAAAATCTCTCGTGAGTGTGATTGGACTGGGATGATCTAGTTCTGCTTTGAACAGGGGGGTTGGACTAGATGACCTTCGGAGGTCCCTTCCTACCCCCATTTTCTGTGATCCTATGTCCTGCCACGCACCAAGCCACCTGTTTAGAAGGACAGCCAGGAGAGTCTTTGTTGCTCTCTAGTTCAGGAAGCCATCCCTATTCAGGAGGGCACTTAACTGGAAGAACAAGCCTGAGTCCCACTGTGGTCAAACATATGCTTAAAGCTCATGGAGTGCAATGAGGCTGAAATACTTTCCTATATCAGGACTGGTAGAAATGCTACACAGGGGTAGCTTTGTTTTCAAGTGACTCATTGCTTTTCCTCTGCTTTTACTGCACCAGTTAAAAGGAGTTGTGTAGCTGGATTGCTGACCCCAACACACTCCTGTAATGGGCAACAGCCCCCAAGTCTCCACACCGTGTTGTACAAACTGATTATCAAGCTAGATGCAAACCCAAGCTGAGTGCACATATCGGACAACTGTGCACGCTAATCGGATGCTTCTGTGCTCCTGCTAAATGTCTGAAAGGGAAGATCCTGTGCACATAAATGGCAAGCTGTTACCCTGTTGGCACATGCCAATTAGGTGCTGATGTGCTCACACCACCATGGGCTAATAAGGTAACAGATCTTAAACCTCATTTGCACAATTGCTCCTGGATGCCGTCTCCTGTGGTCTGATTCCCACTGCACTCATGAGAGCAGGACTGACTTTGTATATTCTTTGAAAACAACCCAACCTGCATCAGAGACTGGCACCACTTTCTCCACGTAACAGAAATAAGCCTTGACCTTTGGCTGTGTGCTCAGGTCCAAAAAGGGCAACAAGGCAAGTGAGTCCATGACAACATCCCAGGCTCAGGATATCCTCTCTCAGTGTACAGGAGCCTCGAAGCCTCCTCTTGTGTGTTGTGCGAGTGATGGGCTCTCCAGTGGAGAATGGAGCACAGAGGAGATCCCTGGAAGAGTAGCCAGGGGCATGGGTTTGCTCCACAAGGGACATCAACCTGCTGAACCATCCCCTTCCTTTTAAGCATCCCTTCCCTTCCTAGCACTCACCTACCCACCTTTGACACCGAGTGAGTCATTCCAGCCTGCAATCCGAAAAAGTTGCCACCCCTGACTCAGTTTGCTTGAGAACTCCCACACACAGGACCACCTAGGATGGAGGTGTCTCTTTCCCATGGATCTGCATGGTCGGCTCTGGCAGGAATTGCTCTTCACTGTACTGGCTTTGGTACCATACCCGTGTCACTAATGATGTCACTCACCTCCAGCACCCAAGAGCTGGTGAAAAGCATCAGTCTAAACAGTTTATATATAGCAGCAGTCAAAAAAAAATGCAACCAAGCTGTGCATTCAGACCACAAATAAGGCCTAAAATAGCTGCACTTGGATAAACCTGAGCTGACTGCTAATTGAGATTGTACCTCATACAGGCTTCCTTGTCTGCTTCCAAAAGCTGTTTATACATGCAGAACATCATAAAATCTGAGATGCTAAAGGTATTTCCACTACCCATGGTGTCCAAGAGTAACCCCAGAATCGTTCCCTGGGGCAATTCAAAACCCCAGCAAAAAAATAGCAAGGTATGTACTTACAATACGGCCCCCCGACCCTGTGCATGGCTTGAAAGGAACCAATTTGGGGGAAAAGACTAGACATTAGTTTTAAGAATCCAAGGGGCTTATAGAGGAACCCACATGTATCACATCCACACCAGCACATTGCCTGACTACACAAAGACGAGAAATCCCTGTTGGATGGCACCTGGAGCATTTAAGTTAAACAGATGAAGGATTCAGTTCCTTGTACTTACTCTGTCTCCTGGGGGCCCATTTGAGCCAGGTGGGCCATCAGCTCCTGTTAAACCCTGGGCAGGAATAGAAAGCAGGGGTGAGACAAGGAAGCAAAGCATGTTGAGAACCCACCCCAGCTTGTTTACAAAGGAGCTTTATGGGGTTAGGCATAGGTAGCCAAACCCTAGGAAATCCAGGTCACTTTGCCCTAAATCAGATGTCAGAGAAGGAACTGGAAGTGTGTGAAGTTTTTCTACTCATGTGGCATATTAATTAAACACACCATAGCAGTGACCAGCTCACTAGGGCTTACATGTAGGGCAAAGCAAGATTCAACAGGTGCCCGTGTAAGTCTGTGTACTTCCTCACTACCCACCGAACCCATGCAGGTACCTAGTTTGCACATGCAAATACAGGTTCACCCGCATGGTGGATGTATACGACTGTCAGAAAATGCATCTGTTATACCCAGTTTTGAACACTTGTTACCCATAGGGGTTTTCCCCTAAATTTTATAATTCTATAACAACTGGTTCTTAAAAAATAAAGTGTTTTGTCTAATTTATCACTTACATAAATGACCAAAGTCCATATGGCTGTTAAAAAGATTCCATCAATTAGTCATTTTAAAATAGTTACTGCACCGATTGTTTTGCCTGTGACTTGGAGCAGGAAATTTAAAAATACATTGTGAAAATGTTAAAAGAATGTTAAGGAAAAAAAAATCAGTTGTCATCTATTTGTTGCCTGCAGCCCATAGATTTCCAGCCTCTCTCACTTAATCCTGAGGCTCAGTTTAATTTGGAAAGGTTGCCTTGTAAGGTCTCATTCTGCAAAGACTTTTCCCGTCAAAGATCTTAGCTATAATTTCGGTGGAACTGCTCACACGCATGCAGTTACTCAGGTTTGCAAACCTTTGCAGCATCAGGTCAAGCAACAATTACCATCCTTTTCCTAGGATCCTGGTATATTAAAACAGAGCAATAATAATGTAGTACAACATTTTTATAGGTCACTCAGCCAGTAGAGTGTTATCGCATGGACTCAAATGACATAAAAAGTGAAGATGTGACACTCTTCTGTCTGAAACTCTTTACAGAGAGTAGCTGTAGATACGACAAGAGAAAAGGAAGGTGTTTTAGGGACAGTCGCAGTCGATTATGGGGACCAGTTCAACATCTTGGAGGGAGGAAAGAAATCACCACTAAGCAGTGGAGATGGGAGAAATGCCAGATCAGTCTCACAGATCATCTTCAGGGTAGGGAATGGAAGTGTGCTTTGACTGAAGAAGTGACCTGGTGCTGGCATGAGATCCTCTGACATTTCAAGAACCAGAACTTAAGAACATGGAAGAGGATCACGACAG
>NW_017729009.1:14178758-14179026 GCF_001723915.1 Gavialis gangeticus
ACTCCCTCAACCTCACCATGGTCTCTTCAATCTACCCCACACACATATAGTAAAGATTCTTATAAAACTATATATATACATATAGAGAGAGTTTTATAACAGTCTTTACTATACACACACACACATATATCTCATTTTATAAGAATCTTTACTTTCTCTCTCTCTATATATATATAAATAAAAGCCCAGGCCATCTTCTTCATTCTACTTCTTATGTACCTGTCTGTATCACCACTGTATCTCTGTGTGTGTGCGTGTGTGTGTGTGT